>NC_139642.1:58270382-58292882 GCF_964638095.1 Poromitra crassiceps
GACATGTATTTTTTGCTAAAACAATGTAATTTCTTTAGAACATCTGTTGCTTCCTTAGTGGAGCTTACGTTTACATTCGGTGACTTTTCTTTACGAAACAACAACCTCACAAAAGCACCAAAATCAAAGTCGAGAGACGTCTGTAGACGTCCGTAAATGTTCCGGCATGGTTTTGTCAAAATATCGTTGTCAGATCAATTCAAAACCGTTTCCGGAGCTGTTTTGACAGGGATTTTATCGTGCCATACTGTATGTAGCATCGTCATACAGTGAACAGTTTGCGCTAGTGTTAGCATGTTAGTGTTAGCATGTTAGTGTTAGCATGCACCGTCAGCGCTGCACACATCGTGCGGATCATCGTCTGTCAAATTCTTGCCGGTAAGGATTGAATGAGTGCTGGCCATTGCTGTGGACAAGAGTCAAATGTCCAGGTCAAAAATAATCGCTTCTGAAAAAAATGTAAGTTATTGAATGTGTGTGCTGAGATTTCTGCTGCTCCAGATTGGCAGATTATATGGAACCCACCCTTACAGTACATGGTAAAAAAAATAAAAAATAAAAATGTGTTTAATGTTTTTGTATCTTTTGTGACGCTTGCTGTCGCTTGTGAAATGTTTAGCTGTCACAACTACCATCCACCTGCCAAGCAGAGCCAACAGCTACGATACAGAGGCAGGGATACACTGTCTACTGCTCAAAAGTCCCCAAGAGCTGTTTATTCCTCGCCTCTATGCATCTCAGGACTACGCCTTGGAACCCTTGGAAAATGGTTACATGAATGAGACTGTCAGAGTGTGTGTGTGTGTGTGTGTGTGTGTGTGTGTGTGTGTGTGTGTGTGTGTGTGTGTGTGTGTGTGTATGTATGTGTGCGTGTGCATCTTTGCCTGCCACCTACTTCTGTTTGGCAGGGCTGGGCGATATGGAACAAAAATCATATCCCTGTATTTTCAGGCTGAATGGGGATAACCGATATATATCTGACTTTTCTACAAAGTGCGCAAAAATATTCAGTTGTGAGATGTACTGCAGGGCTGGGCGGTATGGACAAAAACACAAAATGAGAGTTTTGATATAAATAATCCTCAGTAATGTGGATGTAATGACTAAGTGGGTAATAGAACAGCTAGAACAGTCTGCTAAGTTCAGAAAACGACATCACTTTACTGTAATGGAGTCTTTAAAACAAGGAAAAGACATTTACGCCATAACATGATATTAATTACGATATCCGAAATCCAAAATGATATCTAGTCTCATATCACAATATCGATATAATAGCAATACATTGCTCAGCTCTAAAAACTCTCTCGTAACGGGACAAGCCCGTCTTTCATTGTCACACGAACACCACAATACATGCATGCGGCCACAACACACTCATGCTGACGGTGGCCGGTGAAAAGTGTCCTCTGCATTTAACCCATCCAGGCATGTCCTTTCCTCCGGGGGGCAGGCCAGGAGCAGTGGTCGCTTTCTCGTACAGCGCCCGGGGACCAACTTCGGATGTTGTCGTCACTGGTCGGATGACGATGACGATCTGATCTTCTGCATGTTTTTAGTGGGGGGGTTATATACGGAGGAACCCCCTGGGGGAGCACGGGGAGAACATGCAAACTCCACACAGAGAGAAAGGCCCTTACGACGAGATACCCCACCTGGGCAGTAGGCACTGAAGATATGGGGGGGGACACAACCACAGCGCTCACAGTGTCCCAGGCGGGAATCGAACTCAGGACCTTCTGACTGTGAGGCGACAGCTCTACCACTGAGCCACCGTGCCCCTCTATGGCAGGGCAACGAAAAAAGTCCAATAACAGACTATAGGACAAGGTGAGCGAAGGCAAAAGAGTCATCCAGAGAACCGGACTCCTCCATCTATCCATCCATCTTCTCCAAATATCTGCTCCTGACCGGCCGCCGTGTGAACTCAATTATCTCTCCCCTTCATTTCACTGTGCAGATCATATTCACCTTGCTGAGAACATTAGCAGCAGGAATACATTTCAAGGTGACGCGTTCAAATTCAAATTAGAAATGGATTCAGAAGCGTGTTGAGACGAGTCTGGGCGGACACTGTTGAACGTCCGTCGATAATCTGGCTACGCAGCTTCACCTCAGCATGCAGGTGGAAGAGAGAAAGGCAGGGAAAAGGTGGATGAAGAGAAAGAGAGACTCTCTTTAACTATGAAGGCAAAACCACCTGGCCCCTAGCTAACTCCAGCTAGCTTGATGCTGCTACAGCAGGCAGCAGTAACGCCACTTGGTCCCACATGTCATTTTGCTGTCACGTTATACCTTCTCTTGGTGAAAGGTGTGTGTGTGTGTGTGTGTGTGTGTGTGTGTGTGTGTGTGTGTGTGTGTGTGTAGACTCCTGTCAGCTAGCGGCGATGTGTAGCTAACAGCTAGCACAAACAGCGATGCTAACACTAGCCAGAACACTTATCTGCTGCTGTTGAATGTCGCTTCCTCTCCCTTGTATGAAACCATCACCTCATACATTTTAATCCCATTTGTTTATGTGACTCTTGTGATGGCTTGTTAGCTAGCCAGCCAGCTAGCTAGCTAGCTAACTGCAGGCAGCACTGTCTGAGGTTGTCTAGCGAACTGAGTCCTGGCCTGTCTGGTCGGGAGACTGTGCATGCACCCACTCACACCATGTATGGGTGTGCCACAGGCCAAGGCCGACCAATCGTGGAACTTCATCACTCACTCACTCACTCACCCACCCACTCATTCAGCGACATTCGGGTTTCCAGAGCTGGCCGCCGGGCCCTCCAGCTAAAACAAATAGGTAGCGACCACTGTGGGACCAGATTGCAAGGGGAAAAGGTAAGAAAAGACCCAGGCAGACAGGGTAACCGTCAAAACAGGTTAGAGATTTGCGTGTGTGTGTGTGTGTGTGTGTGTGTTTGTGTGTGTGTGTGTGTGTGTGTGTGTGTGGGGGGGGGGGTATAACACAGATCCAGCCTGCCATACAGTATATAGGAGACAGAGAAATGTGGATAAGAGAGCTGATGAATATGCTGCACTTGGAGGGGTTGAGGTTCTCTAATAAGAACAAGATGGACGTCTTCATCAGAATGTGGAGCCCTGTACTAGATTAGCTCAAGGGTCATGGAAGAACAACAATATAATGATGTGCCCTCCATCGCTGTCTCTGTATGTTTCTATATTTATATTAGGATTCATGATGAGGTCTTGTGACCTGTCCTGACCTCCCCTTTTAAATACTTACTGAAGATAATCATACAGAGTTGGTCGTGTAATGTACTGAGTTTTTGTCTTGTGTTTCTGTTGAAAACCCTAAAATAAAGGTTTCAAAAAAGAAGGAGACAGAAGGAGATGGAGAGGGGGCGACAGACAATAAGAAGGAGACAGAGAAGGAGACAGAGAAGGAGATGGAGACAGAGGAGGAGATGGAGAAGGAGACAGAGGAGGAGATGGAGAGGGGGCGACAGACAATAAGAAGGAGACAGAGAAGGAGACAGAGAAGGAGACAGAGAAGGAGACAGAGAAGGGGATGGAGAAGGAGACAGAGGAGGAGATGGAGAAGGAGACAGAGGAGGAGACGGAGAAGGAGACAGAGGAGGAGATGGAGAAGGAGACAGAGGAGGAGACAGAGAAGGAGACAGAGGAGGAGATGGAGAAGGAGACAGAGAAGGAGACAGAGGAGGAGATGGAGAAGGAGACAGAGAAGGAGATGGAGAAGGAGACAGAGAAGGAGACAGAGGAGGAGATGGAGAAGGAGACAGAGGAGGAGATGGAGAAGGAGACAGAGAAGGAGACAGAGAAGGAGACAGAGGAGGAGATGGAGAAGGAGACAGAGAAGGAGACAGAGGAGGAGATGGAGAAGGAGACAGAGAAGGAGACAGAGGAGGAGATGGAGAAGGAGACAGAGAAGGAGACAGAGAAGGAGATGGAGAGGGGGTGACAGACGATGTGGGAAACGAGGCAGAGAACTAAGAGGAATAGCAGGAGTAAATACAGGAGGGAGGGAAAGCTATGGGCGAACAGGTGTGACCTTTAACCCCTTCTCTCTGGCTACTGGCAATGTTTTGACATGTTACTGCTGCCCTGCTACCACCACAGATGGTGCAGGCCTGTAATAAATAAATAAATCAATAAATAAGGCTGAAAAACAAAACCTAGTTGATTACGAGTGACAATAATTTTTCCAATGTTGAGGAAGCAGGAGGGAGGAGCCCCCCCCCCCCCCCCCCCCCATCATTTGAAAGCTGCATAGCTGCATATCATTTTAGAAGCTGCTTGCTATGAGTCTGAGAGCGGTGTACTGACCCCCTGTTTGGTTTTGGAAATGTCCTCCATCTGAACGTGCAGATCTTCAATCTCCACTTCCATGGATTTGCGGGCTTTGACCGCAGCCGCGCACGTGAACTCAGACTCCTCCAGCTGCAACGGGCACAGAGGTGAAGGGGAACGCATCGTTAGGGGAGAGAATGCACGTCAATTCCAGTATACAGTATATATACTGTATAGTATGATTAAGAGAGAAATTCTACAAATATTGACTATTGACATACATGAGAGAGAATATTGGAATAAGCAGAAAATGTGAAATTAGCTTCTATACATGTGTAAAATGTGCTTTGTATTCACATGAGCAGGTTTATAGAAGGCCTTACATGTGTACAAAGTCACTTTGTGTGTAGACCTGCATTGCTGGAATATTCAACTTATCAAATATTTCTGTTTAAATATTCAACAAAATGTGTATCCATGCATTGCTACATTGGTATGTGCATTGCTAACCAAAACATGAACAAACTTTTTTTTTTTTTCAAACTCAAAATTGGAGTCTGGCGCTGACCTGGTTCTTGAGCTGGGCGATCTCCCTCTTGCTGGGGGCGTTGTTCTTCATGTGGTCCAGCATGATCTGGGCGTCTGCCAGCAGAGCCTTGGTTCTCTTCAGGTCCTTCCTCAGACGCTTCTCTGTCTCCACGTCACCGTGCCGCACCTTGGAGACAGGTAGAGCAGAGCAGGTTCGGGTCAGGTGACTGGACAAATACATGAGGGAGTACTGTTGTTTTTGTTCAGTTGGGCATGGTTCAGAAGGTTGTTTCCTGACTACAAGGAATAACAGTAAAGGTCCTTACACATCGGGAGCGTTTTTTTTGCTGTCTGTTGCTGTGATTGAGAGGTGGGTCAATATTCGCATCACAATTTCGGGCTATATATTTGCATCGCTCTTGGTGTGTAACAGCCTTAAGTCAATCTTTAAACCAGGGTTACAAAGTGCTTCACAAAACAAAGTAGCAGATAACAATATGTAACAATATAAAAAGATGAGTCAGGAGACACTGGTTAAAACACTCAACTTTCTTTAAAAAGAAAATCCTCTTGATGGTGCGTTTAAAAGCTACATTTACAAAAACATAAATGCTTCCATCATCTGGTTTGAGGTGACATCTGTTCCCATCAGCTGGTTTGAGGCGATTATAGATTTATTGAACATCAAAAAAAAAATCCACCAGAAAAAATGGAAAGAGTATTTCAAGAACTGGTCAAGTTGTTATTGTCGTTTAGTGTCACTATAATACCGGCCACATTTCATGCTTCTTTTGCAGAAGAAAACAAAGAACTGTACTTGGAAATAGACTAACGTGCCAACTAATAGTCATACAACAGCGCAGCACTGTATGTATGAAACATTGCATTGCTATTTGTTGCATGTCCTTAACGACGAGAGAAAACTGCTCCATGCGAGCACAAAAAAAGCCAGGTTGGGATCACGCTGCGTTCAGCACATGATCAAATGCCACAGCTCTCCATAGTGTCGGGCCTCTCGTTAGCAAAACACAGAAAGCAGCTCTTTCTTCGTAGCATCGTCTCAACCTTGCATCCGTTTGGTCTGGCACACTGCCTCAGACACTTGTCGTTGGCGGTTTGTTACAAGCATCTGTTGTTTATCTACCAAGATGAATGTGTGTGGTGATAGAATGGGATGATGTCATGTGAAGCATAACGCACGGATGAGAATCTTTTAGAATAGATGTTGATTTAGTATTGAAGTGTAGAAGTGTCCACACTGTGCGTGGGGCCGTGGGGAGATACTGGGTCAGTAGTTACCTCGTCCTGGGCCGACAGCAGCTTGGCCTCCAGCTCTCGCCTCTCCTTCAGCACCTTCTGCTTCTCATCATACTCCTCCTCTAGCTGCACCTCCATTTGCTTCAGCTACACACAGACACGCACACACACACACACACACACACGCACACACGCACACACACACACACACGCACACACGCACACACACAGACACAGACACAGACACACACACACACACACACACACACACACACACACACACAACATAACTTGGGTTATTTAAAACATGTTTTATTTGTGTAACATTTGCTTTCAAACAAAACTAAGTATTTAGTTAAGTATTTTGTTTAAGCATTTAGTTGAGCATCGAGCATGTGGGCGCGATAAATGCGTAAATCTAGCGGCCCGTCATATCGGCGGAAACGTTAGTTTCGGGCCGATGGCGACATTTCATTTTAGAGCCTTTATCGACCGATACCGATGGCAATGCCGATATCATCGTGCATCCCTGACATTCATTCTACCAAAGTCTGCAGCAGCCAGTATTTTTGAATATTTTTGAACATAATAAGATAATATGCCGGGGCTAAAAGTCCTCAAATTCAAAATTGACATCTAGACAAAAGCACTGGGGTATTTCTTCAATTTATTTCTTCAGCATAATGTATGGCTATGTAAATGTCACTGCAAGAGAGACAGCATGGAGTTGGTGCTCCCAGCCAGCTGGTAACCATGACAAAAATCTAATTATGCGTAGGCTGCAGAGAGGGCTCCGCTGGCTGAGGGCAGTGGTGGGGCAGACAGTGGTGGGGGCAGGCAGTATTAGCAAAGGAAAACAAATACTAAACAAAACAACACAAATAGGCTTAATACCGTCAAAGTAGAAGTCGCACCCAAATAACAACACCCACCCACACACACACACACGCACGCAGCCATCCACACACAGACCAACACAATTGTCCATTGTGTCAATATCACAGCAAACACATCATTTAAATTCAGCGTGTGCTTGTGTGTCAATTGGATAAGTGTGGGAAAAAGAGAGTGTGAACTTGAGAAATCAATCGGTTTGGTGTGTATGCGTCTGTGTGTGTGTGTGTGTGACCTGCGTGTGTGTGTGTGTGTATGCGTCTGTGTGTGTGTGTGTGTGTGTGTGTGTGACCGGTGTGTGTGTGTATTGTATATCTTACCTTCTTGCTGCAGGACTGTCTGATCTCCTCCACCTCGTCGTCTTTGCTCTCTATGTCCTTGGAGTGGGTTTGACGCAAGCGCTCCATCTCCATCTCCAAACGCAGCTTGGCCTGGAAGACACACACAGACACTGTACACACTGCATTCAAAATATATAAAACATATATACACACACAGACACTGTACACACTGCATTCAAAATATATAAAATATATAAAACATATATACACACACAGACACTGTACACACTGCATTCAAAATATATAAAACATATATACACACACAGACACTGTACACACTGCATTCAAAATATATAAAATATATAAAACATATATACACACACAGACACTGTACACACTGCATTCAAAATATATAAAATATATAAAACATATATACACAGACAGACACTGTACACACTGCATTCAAAATATATAAAATATATAAAACATATATACACAGACAGACACTGTACACACTGCATTCAACATATATAAAATATATAAAACATATATACACAGACAGACACTGTACACAGTGCATTCAAAATAGATAGCCTACACTGTACACACTGCATTCAAAATATATAGCCTACACTGTACACACTGCATTCAAAATATATAGCCTACACTGTACACACTGCATTCAAAAGATATAAAATATATAAAACATATATACACACACAGACACTGTACACACTGCATTCAAAATATATAGCCTACACTGTACACACTGCATTCAAAATATATAGCCTACACTGTACACACTGCATTCAAAATATATAGCCTACACTGTACACACTGCATTCAAAATATATAGCCTACACTGTACACACTGCATTCAAAATATATAGCCTACACTGTACACACTGCATTCAAAATATATAAAACATATACACACAGACACTGTACACACTGCATTCAAAATATATAGCCTACACTGTACACACTGCATTCAAAATATATAGCCTACACTGTACACACTGCATTCAAAATATATAGCCTACACTGTACACACTGCATTCCAAAAATATATAACCTACACTGTACACACTGCATTCAAAATATATAGCCTACACTAGGGGTGGGAATCGCTGAGTAGCTCACGATACGATATCGTCACGATACTTGGCCCTCGATAACGATATATCACGATACTGCGATACTGCGATACTGCGATATATTGGAAGACGATACATCACGATACCTGTGTAACAAGTGAAAAAAATACCTCTGAAGGCAAAAAATCATGTATTATGCATTTATTAGCAGAATTGACATGAACTCTCTGAGTTCACTCACTCACTCATACCATTTTCGATACCACGGAGGAAAAGTTACACATTAAGTCTTTTTATTATTACTATTAAAACAAGAAAACCTATATAACCTACCTACCTACCTATATAATTTCTAAAAGTAGATATTAATGATCAAACATTTCCATTCATGTAGCCTACAGTAGTTATGTTTTTGTTTCAACTACAAACATAAATAAAGTCAACTTGAAACTATGTTTCAACTACCACACACAGCATAATATTTTAGCCTGTTTATTAAAAAAAAAAAAAAAAAATTAATAAACATATCGATACTTGGCGCCAGTGTATCGATAACGTATCGCGGGTGGAAATATCGCGATAACGTGGGTATCGATATTTTGTCCCACCCCTAGCCTACACTGTACACACTGCATTCAAAATATATAAAATATATAAAACATATATACACACACAGACACTGTACACACTGCATTCAAAATATATAGCCTACACTGTACACACTGCATTCAAAATATATAGCCTACACTGTACACACTGCATTCAAAAAATATATAACCTACACTGTACACACTGCATTCAAAATATATAGCCTACACTGTACACACTGCATTCAAAATATATAGCCTACACTGTACACACTGCATTCAAAATATATAGCCTACACTGTACACACTGCATTCAAAATATATAAAATATATAAAACATATATACACACACAGACACTGTACACACTGCATTCAAAATATATAGCCTACACTGTACACACTGCATTCAAAATATATAAAATATATAAAACATATATACACACACAGACACTGTACACACTGCATTCAAAATATATAGCCTACACTGTACACACTGCATTCAAAATATATAAAATATATAAAACATATATACACACACAGACACTGTACACACTGCATTCAAAATATATAGCCTACACTGTACACACTGCATTCAAAATATATAAAATATATAAAACATATATACACACACAGACACTGTACACACTGCATTCAAAATATATAGCCTACACTGTACACACTGCATTCAAAATATATAAAATATATAAAACATATATACACACACAGACACTGTACACACTGCATTCAAAATATATAGCCTACACTGTACACACTGCATTCAAAATATATAAAATATATAAAACATATATACACACACAGACACTGTACACACTGCATTCAAAATATATAGCCTACACTGTACACACTGCATTCAAAATATATAAAATATATAAAACATATATACACACACAGACACTGTACACACTGCATTCAAAATATATAGCCTACACTGTACACACTGCATTCAAAATATATAAAATATATAAAACATATATACACACACAGACACTGTACACACTGCATTCAAAATATATAGCCTACACTGTACACACTGCATTCAAAATATATAAAACATATATACACACACAGACACTGTACACACTGCATTCAAAATATATAGCCTACACTGTACACACTGCATTCAAAATATATAAAATATATAAAACATATATACACACACAGACACTGTACACACTGCATTCAAAATATATAGCCTACACTGTACACACTGCATTCAAAATATATAAAATATATAAAACATATATACACACACAGACACTGTACACACTGCATTCAAAATATATAGCCTACACTGTACACACTGCATTCAAAATATATAAAATATATAAAACATATATACACACACAGACACTGTACACACTGCATTCAAAATATATAGCCTACACTGTACACACTGCATTCAAAATATATAACCTACACTGTACACACTGCATTCAAAATATATAGCCTACACTGTACACACTGCATTCAAAATATATAACCTACACTGTACACACTGCATTCAAAATATATAGCCTACACTGTACACACTGCATTCAAAATATATAACCTACACTGTACACTGCATTCAAAATATATAAAATATATAAAACATATATACACACACAGACACTGTACACACTGCATTCAAAATATATAGCCTACACTGTACACACTGCATTCAAAATATATAAAATATATAAAACATATATACACACACAGACACTGTACACACTGCATTCAAAATATATAGCCTACACTGTACACACTGCATTCAAAATATATAAAATATATAAAACATATATACACACACAGACACTGTACACACTGCATTCAAAATATATAGCCTACACTGTACACACTGCATTCAAAATATATAACCTACACTGTACACACTGCATTCAAAATATATAGCCTACACTGTACACACTGCATTCAAAATATATAACCTACACTGTACACACTGCATTCAAAATATATAAAATATATAAAACATATATACACACACAGACACTGTACACACTGCATTCAAAATATATAGCCTACACTGTACACACTGCATTCAAAATATATAGCCTACACTGTACACTGCATTCAAAATATATAAAATATATAAAACATATATACACACACAGACACTGTACACACTGCATTCAAAATATATAGCCTACACTGTACACACTGCATTCAAAATATATAAAATATATAAAACATATATACACACACAGACACTGTACACACTGCATTCAAAATATATAGCCTACACTGTACACACTGCATTCAAAATATATAAAATATATAAAACATATATACACACACAGACACTGTACACACTGCATTCAAAATATATAGCCTACACTGTACACACTGCATTCAAAATATATAACCTACACTGTACACACTGCATTCAAAATATATAGCCTACACTGTACACACTGCATTCAAAATATATAACCTACACTGTACACACTGCAAACATTCATTTTAAGACGCGGGTGTCGACTGGTGTGTGATGATCCCATCGCCCATGGTTTCTATTTTCAATTGAAGTTGCCCCAATTTTGTCAATTTTTGACCATTTTCATGCCACAAAATGTACAAGTATTCAGTGTTTCTGCCTGTTGTGAATTTTAACGATCTACGTATGTAGCAAACTCACCCATAAACTATCAAATGGCACAGTTGCCCTGTTCTATCTATCTATCTGGTTCAATCCGGCCCAACCTCTCATATCCTGTGGTCCCTTGTGTTTGCCTGCAATGAGGCTGCTACTCTGAACACAACATCCTAATAAGTGCATGTGTTTGTCTGTATTGTACTCTTAGAAGAACACCATACAGTACATGACCGTGTCTTTATCTGTCATTGACGTCCTTCCTTATTCAGCAGTAGGATAACAGCTCCTCTCTTTTGACTGTTTTTTTAAGCCCTGGCCTCTGTCTTGGCCAGATGACGAAACATTGTACCTGCCTTAAGCTATACTCTGTATTCCTCCTCCGCTTGCAGGCTACAATATTCACCCGAGACTAACCTCTGACTCCACGATCTTTACATCACCACCTGAATTAGATTTTGGTTATGGAGGAAAAGCCTCTGAAACAGCATGCAGATCATGGGATGCTAAAACTCTCCATAGGATAATAATACTAATAATAATAATAATAATAATAATAATAAGCATAATTACACACAGTCATACAATCCAGATTTGTCCTTCCTGACAAAGTGGTAATGATATATTATGTTGCAGCTTTCAGTTGACACCTGGCAGACGATGCAGCTCAAGGTGTAATGTAAACATCTGTGTCTCACACAGCAGGGAGACGGTGTGTCATTCTGTCACAGCTCTTATGGAACGTGCTGGAAAAACTTGGTGGTGCTGTGCAGTTCTGCCTGGTGCTCTGTACCCCTCTGCTGTGCAGTTCTGCCTGGTGCTCTGTGCCCCTCTGCTGTGCAGTTCTGTCTGGTGCTCTGTGCCCCTCTGCTGTGCAGTTCTGCCTGATGCTCTGTACCTCTCTGCTGTGCAGTTCTGCCTGATGCTCTGTACCCCTCTGCTGTGCAGTTCTGCCTGGTGCTCTGTACCCCTCTGCAGTGCATGTCAATACCCCTCTAACTGTCATAATCTTTTGCTTCATTTTTAAAATTTGCAATATATTTTCTGCAATATACAATATTATGGCACTTGGAGATAATATGGGATATGGTGCTATTGTTGTCGGGAGCGTATGGTATTGTGATGTTTTGGATATGGGCGGAGCCTACTGGAGGCCTACCTGCTCCAGCATCTGGATGGTGCCGGCCTGCTCGTCTAGCTCCTCCTCCTGGTCCTTGACCTTGGCCTCCAGGTCGCGGAGTGTCTTCCTGACCTTGGCCAGAGATGCCTCGTCTTTAGACTCCTGACTGTTTAGGTCCTGAAGCTCCGCCTCCAGCTGCTCCAGCTTCAGGTTCACCGCACACATCTCCAGGTCCTTGTCCTGTATGGGAGGGAGGTGGAGGGGGATATGGGTACATGCAGTGTTGTAGTCAAATCGAGTTCTGGACTCATTTTCAGGACTCGGGACTCGGGACTTGAGCAGTCATGCATTCGGACTCGGAAGTTGGAGACGAAGAATTGAACTTGTTAATTAATAAAGACTTTTTTTTTTGTAATAGGCGTTAATCATTTGGCATAAGATATTGATAGCTTTATTAATACCGTGACATTATTTAATTTCGTGCAAGGGCAGAAACACGTGTTCCACCTACATGTGGATTCACGCTCACAGTAACTTCGGACTCAAACTCAGGTAATGGGGGACGTGACTGGGACTCTTCTTTGGTGACTCGGACTCCAGCACTGGGGACTCGAGACTCGACTCGGACTCGAGCTATAGAGACACTGCGGAGCGCGTCATCATTCAGAAGCCACGCCCAAAACGGGGGACAACACAAACTCCCGTCCAATCCTGCCGTTCTTCTATGTGGCGTGCATGGTCGGGTGTGGCACAAAAAGATCGTATATACGGAAGATGAACACTCCAACTTACTTCATTGACAGCAACATCCACATTTTTCTTCTCGCCAATTCTCAATGGCTTCCTTGTTTTCCTCGGGAGTACAAAAAAACTTAAACTGGCGATTTTTTACATTTGTTGTCTGCACAGCCCACCACACAACAGCTTTTAGCTATGTTTAATTCAAGGAAAATGACGCTGGTGTGTGGAAATGAACGGAGCTTTTCCCCCGTGATGGGCGTGGCCTATTTCATGCAGTGTCTCTATAGTGACTTGACTACAACACACACACACACACACACACACACACACACGCACGCACACACACACGCACACACACGCGCACACACACGCGCACACACGCACACACACGCACTAGGCACACACACAAACACACACACACACGCGCGCGCACACGCACACACACACACACACACACGCGCGCACACACACACACACACACACCCCCTGGGCTCGACCTGCAGCAGATGATTACATGTTCAAGGATTACATGTTCGAGGATGGGAGGCTGTGGAGTTATTGACTAACGCTGAGCAGACAGGTACAAGCTCTTCTTATAGACATAATATCTTTGCAAGACCTTGGGATTTTACCTGTGACTAACTGGGTCACTGATAATAGGCACAGTGTAAACAGGGTGAGCCTCTCAAATATACACTCAGAAAAGATGCACTACCTGTAGGGTTGAACTGATATGGGTTTTTTGAAGACCCGTACTGACAAATCATTTTGAAGTGAAGCTGCCAGGAGCTGATAGTTCCTGATCCAAATGTCTCGTTAGAATGTGTTCAGGTTGGAGCTCTAGGGCGTAGCTTTGACATCCAAAATGAACATCTGTTACATTCAATACCAAACCAGTTCCCACAATGTTGATGAAGCCTAGCTATCATATCGCCAGGTAACTCTCTTTATTTCACAGTAGACCAGGTAACTCTCTTTATTTCACAGTAGCTAGGTTTTTTAAATCCCATGTCGCCTGCTGGCCTGCAGCATGTGCACCAGAGACTTCCACCCGGCAGAGCCAGCTAATTTACGGTTAGCCCTCTGCTAACTTGAATGTGGATAAATATTGTGCGGATCGTCTAGACTTTCCAAATGTTATCGGTAGGGCTGGGTATTGGTTCAAATTTCAAGAATCGATTAGATTCCGATTCACAAGGTTCCGAATCGATTAATCCCGATTCGGTTCGATTCCGATTCGATTAATTTCAATATCGATTTGGTTAGTGATACTAAAACATGTTTTTTGAGCTGTAACCTGAATTACATGACTGTCCAGTTATGTAACACAGGGGTTCCCAACCGTTTTAGTTACACATATATTTACTCACCAGGTGGTGACAAAGGGTAAATAACAGCCTTTTCATCTGTCAATAAAGACACTTTCACAATTATGCACAGTGATTTGATTTCAGCCTATATAATTTCTAAAAGTAGATATTAATGATCAAACATTTCCATTTATGTAGCCTACAGTATTTATGTTTTTGTTTCAACTACAAACATAAACGTCAACTTAAAACTATGTTTAAACTACCACACACAGCCTATAATATTATAGCCTATGTTTTTTTGTTTTTTTAATAAAGAAAATCGATCTCTGGACATATGAATCGATATCGAAGGATTAAAATAAAAATCGATTCAAAATCGGAGAATCTATTTTCTTAACCCAGCCCTAGTTATCGGACCGAATGGATCAAATTCTGATAGTGAAACCAAGTTGTGTGATGCTCAAACCTATTTATCCACTGTTTTATAACCACGACGGAGTAGGTTACAGCTAGCTTATGACAAATGCTGCATTCATGTGCTGTTCGGATTGTCCCATCTCCCGAGTTGGGAAGTGGTTTTTCCTCGGTGTGTTCATGAGCTTTTATGTCGTAATGTGGAAACAACATGGACGCTACAAAGAAGATGTGTTGTATTTTATTGCTCAGAGTGTTTAAACAACACGTTGAGGCTGTTTCCAGTTTCTGCGTGACAACGAAGAGCAAAGGAAACGGTCGGGAACTTATTTTCCCGACACCACACGAATGCAGCGCATATACTCTCACTGCCAGAAGGGGGAGACAAAGGTCCCACAATACAACAGTTATGCAATTGAGCTTTCAGGTCTTCCCATAGACCACCAGCGTAATATTGATCAAGTGCACAATAAATATGTAATCAATCAAACTGCATATCTGGCCAATACACACACACACCTCCAGCTGCTGTCGGAGGCTGAACACCTCCCCGATCAGCACATCTTTCTCTCTGGACAGCTTCTCCCTCTGGCTCCTCTCTCTCTGCACCTCCTCCTGGGTCACACTCTGCTCACTGTCAAACCTGGAGGGGCGGGCGGACACACACACACACACACACACACACACACACACACACACACACACACACACACACACACACACACACACACACACACACACACACACACACACACACACACACACACACACACACACACACGCGGACACACACATTTTAATTCTTGATTTGCTTCCACAAATGATAGAATGACAGGGACTCATGGGCACCTAAGGGTAGACACAAGCAAGCTGTTTGGCTTTGCTCTTAGACATGCCAGCCATGTTCAGACCACTAATGGTTAATTTGTGTACATGGCCCAGGCTTCCGAATATGATATGAGCACACAGAGTCTACATCTGTACCCAAAGTTGGTTAAAATTCCAAGTAGCGGTTGATACTTGGAATATTGATCTTGGAAAGCCTGGTTGATGTACAGATCAAAAACACAGCCTACCTCTAGAACCAGGACCTCCTTGTGACTGTTGGCTACAAACATGCTGCTATACACCGACACACACCCCACTGTTTGAAGTACAGCACACACTCATGCAGTGTGCTAGTAGACACACAGAGTTTTGCAGCAATACAAACGAGCTGGAGACTTGTGCCGCGTGCGAGATGCTATAAACAATCTGGAACACAATATATTCTTTCTTTTGCACATACTATTTTTACTACAGCAACACAGCCGAGCCTCACGCAGCACCACAGTCTCTGACTTCAGATGACAGAAGGTAAGAAAACTAGGCTCTAGTCACGTGTCTGAAAAAGCTGTGCACAAACACAGACTAGTTTTGAGTGACATTGGAGTGTCAACAATGTAACCCAAACGTCAACTTCTCTATCTCTCTCTCTCTCTCTCTCACACACACACACACACACACACACACACACACACACACACACACACGAGACGAGACGAGAGGGAATTTCCAGTTGTTGGAAATGAGGGCACCCGTGCCACCTCCACGCCCCGCGGAACCAGCTGTGTGGGAGACAGAGGCAGCTGAAAGTGCAGCTGGTGTGGCTGTTTTCTGGATGCATCCAGGTTTGGGTCAGGGCTAGTCCCTGACTGTCAGGTTTGGGTTAGGGCTAGTCCCTGACTGTCAGGTTTGGGTTAGGGCTAGTCCCTGACTGTCAGGTTTGGTTCAGGGCTAGTCCCTGACTGTCAGGTTTGGTTCAGGGCTAGTCCCTGACTGTCAGGTTTGGGTCAGGGCTAGTCCCTGACTGTCAGGTTTGGGTCAGAGCTAGTCCCTGACTGTCAGGTTTGGGTCAGGGCTAGTCCCTGACTGTCAGGTTTGGGTCAAGGCTAGTCCCTGACTGTCAGGTTTGGGTCAGGGCTAGCCCCTGACTGTCAGGTTTGGGTCAGGGCTAGTCCCTGACTGTCAGGTTTGGGTCAGGGCTAGTCCCTGACTGTCAGGTTTGGGTCAGGTCTAGTCCCTGGCTGTCAGGTTTGGGTCAGGTCTAGTCCCTGGCTGTCAGGTTTGGGTCAGGGCTAGTCCCTGACTGTCAGGTTTGGGTCAGGTCTAGTCCCTGACTGTCAGGTTTGGGTCAGGTCTAGTCCCTGGCTGTCAGGTTTGGGTCAGGGCTAGTCCCTGACTGTCAGATAGGTTTGCAGTGTTTCCCTTGTGTCTGCGGGGTGGGGTGACGAGCACGAGCCGCCCCCCCCCAAGGCAAAGGTAAGGGAAACACTGGTTTGCATGTGCTTGGATGAATGTTTGATCTTGTTTATTCACAGCAGACTGACTGACAAGTCCATAAACCAAAGGAACGAGCGTAAACCTTTTAGACTGTGGCGCTACTTTTCCCTCCCTACACCACCCATATCCCCCTTGCCACTATTCTTGCCCACCCCTCTAACCCCGACTCTCTTTCTAGTTCAGTGTGTGTGATGATGGTGGTGGGAGGAGGAGTTGTGTGTGTGTGTGTGTGTGTGTGTGTGTGCATGCGTGTGTGTGTGTGTGTGTGTGTGTGTGTGTGTGTGTACTGACTTCCTCTGTTTCTTCTCCAGGTCGTGGTTGCGGCTCTGTTGGCCCTCTAGGTGCAGCTTGGTGTCCTGCAGCTCGGCCGTCAGTCTCTGGCACTTCTTCTTCAGCTGCTGGGCGCTCCGCTGGGACTCCTCGTTATCTGCCTGCAGGTCGCTGATCTACACACACACACACACACACACACACACACACACACACACACACACACACACACACACACACGTACGCGTCAACACGCATGCACTTCAATTTCTATTCTTGCACAAAATAGATAAATTGACACTATGGGATCAAACAACATAATCATCCCATAGGCATCCAGGAATTGAGCGAGGGAGGCTCCTTTTTCCAGGCTTGGTCTTGGGGGAGGCCCACAGTCTCAGACTTTGAAACCCCCTGGCCTAGATAAATGACACCTGCTGCTCCAAACAACAGGGATGAACCTGCTGAATGTTTTGCCCATAGGGTGTTCGGGTGGGAAAGTGACATGGGTGCATACCCTCTATTGAGAAAGTAGCCACCCGTGGGCAGGAAATGTGAGGCGCGCAGGTAGACATGTGGTCTAGATGCAGGTAGACATGTGGTCTAGATGCAGGTAGACATTTGGTCTAGATGCAGGGAGACATGTGGTCTAGATGCAGGCAGACATGTGGTCTAGATGCAGGTAGACATGTTGTCTAGATGCAGGCAGACATGTGGTCTAGATGCAGGCAGCCATGTGGTCTAGATGCAGGCAGACATGTGGTCTAGATGCAGGTAGGCATGTGGTCTAGATGCAGGTAGACATGTGGTCTAGATGCAGGTAGACATGTGGTCTAGATGCAGGCAGACATGTGGTCTAGATGCACGTAGACCTGCAGGTAGACATGTGGTCTAGATGCAGGTAGACATGTGGTCTAGATGCAGGCAGACATGTGGTCTAGATGCACGTAGACATGTGGTCTAGATGCAGGTAAACATGTGGTCTAGATGCAGGTAGACATGTGGTCTAGATGCAGGTAGACATGTGGTCTAGATGCAGGTAGACATGTGGTCTAGATGCAGGCAGACATGTGGTCTAGATGCACGTAGACATGTGGTCTAGATGCAGGTAGACATGTGGTCTAGATGCAGGTAGACATGTGGTCTAGATGCAGGCAGACATGTGGTCTAGATGCAGATTGCATTTTAATAGCGGCTGTAAACGGGGTTTATGCTCCCTCGGACGACAAATACTGCCACGTGAAGCAAAACATTGTAAATCTGCACTAATTCGTAGTAGACACTGCAACACAGAATAAAAGACACTGTTTCCTAACAGCATCTCTGTCCTTTCAGAATAAAAGACACTCTTTCCTGACAGTATTTGTCCTTTCAGAATAGAAGACACTTTCCTGACTATCTGCGGGCGTGCGTATGTGTGTGTGTGTGTGTGTGTGTGCGCGTGCGTGCGTGTCTGTGTGTGTGTGTATTCACCCTTCTCTCCAGCTGGCGTTTGTTCTGCTGCTCCTCCTCCAGCTTGTCATCAAACTCCTGCTGTAGCCTCTTCTTGGTGAACTCCATCTCTCTGATGGCTCTCTCATACTTCAGCCTCCACTCCCCTCCTGCCACCAAGGTTACCATTGTTAACCACAACTAATCACCAGGCTTTACAAAAAAATAAACAGTATTATGGGTTTGTAAAATAAAATAAAATAAAATTATAGAGAAAATGTCGGTAGTAGGTAGGCTCTTATGACATCACTATGACATCATCAGTGCCTATGACAACATCAGTGTTGTCATAAGATGATTTTGCTCTTATGACCTCACTATGACCTATGATCATCAGTGGGACAAAAATTTAAAACAGAGATTAGAGATTTATATAGATATAAGATTAGAATTGACATTTGAATTTTGGAGTGGATTCCATACGACTCGCGAAATTTACACATCATAGCAAACTGCACGATTGGCCTTGGAGGAGGCACTTTGAGTGCACTTATAGTTTAACAAAGAAAAACTCTCTTTGCATCAAAAATGCATTGACAACCTTTGTCTATACTCTACTGCCTCCATTTCTCTATGACAGCAGGAAGGCAGACATGGAGGCTACAGGGAAACGATGACTGACTGACTGTAAATGACAGATGAGGATGGGCCAAATCTACTCAGATCCCTAGGTAATACTAACGCCATGTGGAGAGGCTTCCAGACGCTGGCTTTTAACAAGAAAAGCATCAGTCTCTGCTAACAGGCCCATGATGCTGACTTCTTATCATTGTGACTGTGAAGCTCTGCTTGACGGCAGCGCATTATATCCTTTTCCTTTCTGAAACATCATTATGCTCCAACACACTGAGTCTCAACCTTCTTCATACAGATGACCCCTGATTTAGCAGTACCCGCTTTCCTCTGATTTCTGAATTCAAGTAGCCCCTTTACCCGACTACAACATTTTGCTTAGAAAACTGCGAGAGAAAACTATAGCTTATGATGCAATGAATGAATGCTAACCCATCTTTTGAAGACAACGTTACAAAATAAGAAATGGAGTGAACGAATTGCAATTAGAGCCTCCTGAGCAGATTTATTTTCACGTTTCATTTATTTCCATGATTTATTCTTACATTTTTCCATTTTCCCCGTTCTCTAAAGGAGCCCCTGTAGTGGGAACCACTGGCCCCGAGCCACAAACCCCCATTTGATGAGATTTTGCCTCTCTGACTCAAATCTGAGAATATTTTGATTGTTAGGTATGATTTTGTCCAGAATTCCATGTCTGTCTGTATTATAGGTAGAGAGATAACTATGAGGCCATTTACACCTGGCATTAACATGCGTTTTCTGCCATCAGATTGCAATCCGATTGTATTTTATCACTTGAAAGTACAGGTGTAAACACCCCCAAAACGCATTGAAGAAGGATTGCAATCTGATCGGCCAAACCACCTCCGGAGGTGGTCAGGGACGCATTATGACAACATTTAACACAAGTGTAAATGCAATGCGTCCTCTCAAAACGCATTCAGCAACTACCGGAAATACATAATCTTCGGAAGTCGGTGACGGCGCGCACACCTGTCCTGAACGCAATTCCCTGGCAGCACCGCACCGGTGTGTGCCCTCATCTCGGAGGTTTTGCCACGGCTGTAACCACCTGTGTTGCGTTCAGGTAACATCCTAAATTACAATATTATACAATTGAGAGCATAATTTCTCTTTTATATCAACACTTCTCCTTTGGAAAAGGAGTGGAAAATGAAAGGAAAATGAGGGAGAAAGGGTTCGAACCCTTTCCCCCTCATTTTCCTTTCATATAAAAGATAAATTATGCTCTCAATTGTATAACATTGTAATTTAGGATGTTACCTGAACGCAACACAGGTGGTTACAGCCAATGACATGCACGGAAAACGTATGTAGGCTATGTGTGTGTGTCACGGACCCAGTGTCTCCCAGCTCCACCATGGGAGAAGAACCTACAGAGAAAACTGCTATATCGACACGTCTGAAAAACTACCTCATGAGAGCGCAAAAGCTTTTTGCAATATTTGGGAGGTTTTTCGAAATTTACGTGTTTGCATTACCCGATTTTTATTGCGATATTTAGTAATGGAAACACGGCTTACAGACAGGCCAAGGACAAGAACAAGAAAAGTGGCAGGGGCAGAGCAACGTGTCCTTTTTATAAAGAAATAGATGCAGTGCTGCGTGATCGGCCATCGTTTTGTCCAGGTGAAGGGGACATTCACTGCGCATTTGAGCTTAACAATAACCTCTATTTCCCTGTGCATGTATGCAAACATGCATGCACACGTTCAGGGAGCGCGTGCGTGATGACGTTCGAGCTGGAGAGCAATCGGATTGCAATCTGTTCACCCAAAACGCATGTTAGTGCCAGGTGTAAATGGAATCAGGCTGAAGTGATAAAATACAATCTGATTGCAATCTGATGGCAGAAAACGCATGTTAATGCCAGGTGTAAATGGCCTCAATGATTCTTCTACATTATGTAATTGTGTTCACTAATAGTGAACTAAATAATGGTGGAAGTCTAACAACTGATCCGTTTGCTGGGGACCCCCTGGAACCCTTTCAAGGACCCCTGGCGGGACCCAGACCCCACGTTGAGAACCACTGCTGTAGTAGTCCGCACCTCACTGGCTCAGTGCTCTTTACATTTATATATATATACATATATATATATATTCCATATTATGTAGCCACGTTGAAATCGTATCCATCTATTCTATCATTTCAAATACTCAAATAAATATTAATTAACAAAATTCTAGCATGAGCAGTACTTGCTTTGGCATACAGTACTGACTGAGCCTGTCTGCTATAGCCATGAATACAGTCAATCACAATCAATCAATCGATCAATCAATCAATCAATCAGCCCCAAACTGAACCTGAAAACCAACCCTCGTGTTTTCACTCCGCAACTAACTCAAAGCTCTCTGTGTCGTACAAAACAAGTGAAGCAGCGACAACCGATGCACCAAAAAGATCCTTGGAAAAATCAATTGCACTGATCCACAAAGACTGTCCCAGCGTACCGTCACAAAGACTGTCCCAGCGTACCATCACAAAGACTGTCCCAGCGTACCGTCACAAAGACTGTCCCAGCGTACCGTCACAAAGACTGTCCCAGCGTACCGTCACAAAGACTGTCCCAGCGTACCGTCACAAAGACTGTCCCAGCGTACCGTCACAAAGACAGCTGGCAGCCTGACTGGGACTGTGATCGAATTTCATTTTGCACTTTTATATGATCCATTTCTAATGCACTTCTGCAAGTACATTTCGTGCCTTTT
>NC_139642.1:58297882-58362882 GCF_964638095.1 Poromitra crassiceps
AACCAACGCAAAGCAGCAAGCATGGACACACATGAACCAGTCTGTCCCACTGTACATACATGACATGAAATCTCTCCAGCAATAGAAATATCCATATTGTCTCCTCCTGCCTCTCTCTCTCTCGCAGGCACACGCACACGCACACACACACACACACACACACACACACACACACACACACACACACACAACAAACAAAACAAAACAAAAGACACCACCCATCCCACATTTGTACAAGCCAGGCAATTTGTAGCCTGCCCTTCCCCATCAGGCAGCATGCGTCTGTCTCATTGGAAAAATCTATCCAGCCATTTGGTTTGGAGCCCCTCCCCCCCCCCCCCCCCTAAAAAACCAATCATGTCAAAAATGTCAAATAGTGAACTAAAAGGCTGGGGGAGGAGGAGGGGGCGGTGGTGCAGAACTAGCCTGACAGTATGATTTCACAATTACAGCCATCCCAATACGTGTGTGTGTGTGTGTGTGTGTGTGTGTGTGTGTGTGTGTGTGTGTGTGTGTGTGTGTGTAAACCAGAGAAAGATGGGGAGAGAGAGAGCGAGAGAGGAGGAGGGAGGGAGAGGGACAGAGGGAGGGAGAGAGAGCAGAGGGAGCGATAGAGGGAGGTGGAAAGAGAGGAAGAGAGAGGGAGGGAAAGAGAGGGAAGCAGGGAGGGGGAGAGCGAGAGGGAGGGAGAGAGAGGGAGAGAAAGGGAGAGGGAAGGAGAGAGAGGGAGGGAGGGAGAGGGAGGGAAAGAGAGAGGGAAGGAGAGAGAGGGAGGGAGGGAGGGAGGGGAGAGGGACGCAGGGAGGGAGGGAGGGAAAGAGAGAGGGAGAGAGAGGGGGAAGGAGGGAGGGAAAGAGAGAGGCAGAGAGTTTGTGTGTTGATGCATGGATGACTGCATGGTGAGCATCAAGGTTGTTGCTGTTGAAATGAATGTGATGTCATGTGACCTGCTGCTTCTTACTGCTGTAT
Source organism: Poromitra crassiceps (assembly GCF_964638095.1). NCBI lineage: Eukaryota > Metazoa > Chordata > Actinopteri > Beryciformes > Melamphaidae > Poromitra > Poromitra crassiceps. Next base: position 58,298,852 of record NC_139642.1, read on the forward strand.
CAACAAGCACTCTCTAGCTTCTACTCTCACTGTCATTAGCACAACACATCAGTGGTAGCGCTGCCTGCCTGCCGCCTCACAGCAAGAAGGTCCTGGGTTCGATTCCTGCCTGGGACGCTGTTGGAACTGGGGTTACAGTATGTCTCCCCATGGCTTTGGTGCCTGGTGCCCAGGTGGGCTATCTGGTAAAAAAAAGGGTCTTTCTGTGTTCTTCCCCGTGCTCCCCTGGGCTTTCTTCCATATAACATCCAGTTGAATCTGAATCTTTATTAACGTGATGTTTATTAAGAGCCATACAGTTCTACCATGGATTCAATCTGATTTTGAGACTAGTTTATAATCCTATTCGGAGATTAAAAATGAATAAAAATTCATTCAGGCATTATAGCAAAAATGTGTATAGTGAGAGAGTGACATTTTGAAACCCAGCAGAGTTTATTCTGTGTTTTTCTGGATTCTGAAGAAAAACTGCCTAAATAAGCACAGCTCTCAAATTCATATTACCTTTATCAGCAAGCGACTTTATCGTTTTGGCAAAAACGCAGAATTTCAACAGAGTTTTGGGGTGATATGCCAATGATGGGGTCAAACAGGCACAAGATCATTTATAGGAAGACTTAGTGGTATGAGTGCATGTTGATTAAATGAAATATTTTTTTATTTAAAAAAAAAATGTTTTGTTAACGATATGCTGTTTTCCCCACCAAGCCAGGGTTCAACCCCCGCCCCTGTCCGTAGACTCACACATATTCCACTAGTGGCAGCCTGACAGCTATCTGAGTTGTTGACAGAGCAACAGAAGAGCACAGAGAATATTTCTACTCAGTCATTTACTATCCACCTTATTTTTGAATGCCCCACTGTACAAATAATTGTGGGAACAAGTTCCGGTTTAACGTGACTTATTGTTGCAGCTTGCCATTTCCTTTGTTATACTCTGGCTGCAGACGTATAAAAGTTATAAATATGGTCACGTTATAAACAACTAACCAACGCTGGGGGTCCGTATGGAAACAGTGTTACTCGAAATGGTTAAAAGTTAAATAAATGTGGTCATTTAGTGACGTTTTACTGCCATGTAACATAGCTAGCTAGCCGCTAACAATAGCCACAGTAGGCTGCGCACTGCGCTCTTAAAGGGATATTTATCGACGAGATTTTTGCCAAGCTGGACCTGATTAGTGATTTGCTCCGTTCGCCCAGACGGGTGTCAAGCTGTCAGCAACAAGGCTGGGAGGATCACACCGGAATAAAAACACAGAGGCATCATGGCCGCTAGAAATAAGGTGGATAGGATAATAATGTCTGCGTGCATGTTGGTCCCCTGGAACATGTGAAGGGCAAACACTAAAGTCGGAGTCATTGCGCTCGTAGTTTGGCTGGATGAGACCAGCAGGGGGCGTCTCAAAAACAATGACATCTTCTAAAAGGCACTCACTAGTAGTGACTTGGCCAAGCAACATTTAGTGGCCCCCGGGCCAGTGGTGATGTTGAACCCTGCAGGCAAACTGTTATATTTAGCAGCCTAAAGTTGGATATGAAAAATAACGAGCTGTAACTTCTTTGTGTCGAGTCAATAAAAAAATAGTTTGTGGAGTACGGCTATGAGAACTTGTTGGAGGAGTAGAATGAATATAGTGCAATGTGACAGAATTCCTAGGTCTCTTCAATAATTACTGCCAACATGCCTTGACAAAATTAAATGTGAGACAATCTGTCATTTATATAGTTTCACTTGATCTAGATTTAATTTGACAGCTTTCACAATTGAGATCCCTTATTAAATATTACAACTGAGTGAAATTGAGGGAAAAAGCTGGGCTGTCTCATGGAGCTTGAGGCCTGTCTCATTTCAATAATTCAACTGGCGAACATTAAAATAACATTACAGCTCAAATATAAAAACACAAGTTCACCATCCAAGATTAAAAGTTAAATTACATTTCACGATGCCATGCATCATTCAAATTCATTGTCAGTGTCCATAATCCTGGAGGTTTTCCTTTCCCCCGTGCTGCGCAGGATCTGCTGTGACTAGATCCTTTCCCCGTGCACAGGATCTGCTGTGACTAGATCCTTTCCCCGTGCACAGGATCTGATGTGACCAGATCTGATGTTATTTCACGTGAGCAGCAAAGTAGAATCCTGACTTGAATGTTAGAGATTGGCCATTAGCTTAATGCTAAAAGGCAACTGAGTCTACAGACTCTATTTTCCAGCACAATAAGGCAGTTCTATTTCAATTAGCCTTAATAGCGCTCTGCTTAGGAAAAGGCATGAACTGAATGAATAGCAGTGCTACTGTAGATGGGCAAGAAGACACTTTTACCCCCCCTTCCCCTTAATGTAATGAGTTGGACTTAAGTATCACAAGTGCCTAGCCATTTGAATTTGGCACTGAAACGGCAAACTTATGTTGATCCAAATCGGCTCAGGCAAGTTGGTACTTGTGTGACTTTTTGTGCGCTTGGTTAATTTCTTGTCATTTCGCTCTCTCCATTTATTATTGATTTAATCGGGTAGTTTCATTCATTTGTTTTTCATTTATTCTTGATTTACGGTAATCGGGTAGTTTCACTGAGGCGGAGATCTCTAGAGAGGCATTCAGAACAAACACTTTCGTGATGTACATGTGTACGTGACGTACGTGACGTACGTGTCTGGGATGTGAGGACACAGTGACCTTGAACTTTGACCTCCAACACTTGCAAATCAAAAGGGGAGCATGGTTTGTTTCACTGTGTGTGTGTGTGTGTGTGTGTGTGTGTCTACCTGAAGGTCCTTCATGTCCTTCTCCAGGCGGAGTCTCTCGGAGTTCTCGCTCTCCAGCAGCTGGGAGGCCGACTCGCCCGTGTTACGCTCATCTGCAAGCTCTGACGACAGCTCTGTGATCTGCACACACACACACGCACGCACACACACACATGGCAATCACACACACACACACGCACACACACACACACACACACACACGCACACACACACACACGCACACAGCAATTAGCAAGTGTTAAGCACATCTATATTTAGTCAGTCTCCCTCTAAGTGATGACTGTTTGTTTTGAGGGTTCAAGACTGTCATCACTAATTCAGTGTCTGTGTGCATGTGTGTGCATGCGTGTGTGTGTGTGTGTGTGTGTGTGTGTGTGTGTGTGTGTGAGTGCATGTGTGCGTGCGCACGTGTGTGTGTGTGTGTGTGTGCGTGTGCGCACACGCGCGTGTGTGTGTGTGTGCGTATGTGTAAGCTCACCCGGCTTTCGAGGCGGTCGCTGTTGAGTCTCAGCTCGTTCCTCTCTTTCTCCACTTTGTCCAACTTCTGCTTCAGCTGCTGGATCTCCTCCTGAGAGAGAGAGAGAGAGAGAAAGAGAGAGAGAGAGAGAGAGAGAGGGAGAGAGAGAGAGAGAGACACACGCACGCACGCACGCACGCACACACACACACACACACACACACACACACACACACACACACACAGAGAGATAGAGTTAGTTTGCATTCAAGGGTTCAGCAGATAAAGTTAATAAATCAGCAAATAAAATAAGTGCACTCTCGAGAAACTCTGCCTTGCAAAAACAAGCACTGGTTTGTGTGTGTGTGTGTGTGTGAGCATGTGTGTGTCCGTGCGTGTGTGAGCATGTGTGTGTGAGCGTGTGTGTGTGTGTGTGTGTGTGTGTGTGCGTGTGTGTGTGAGCGTGTGTGTGTGTGTGTGTGTGTGTGTGCGTGTGTGAGCGTGTGTGTGTGTGCGTGCGTGTGCGTGTGTGTATACTCACATCCTTGCCGCGGATCTGCTCCTCGGTGAGCTGCACCTCTATGAGAGGCCTGACGGTGGTGAAGAGCTTCCACCAGGGCCAGCCCTTCACTCCACGGTTCTTCTGGATGTTCTTCTGGATGCAGCGGATGGCCAGGTCCTGGATCTGACAGACACACGGCAAACAAACAACCCGTCAGTGGAGGCGGGACCACGGCAGACTGAATGGATCGCAGTGCACAAACAGCTATATCTAGCTTGATGGTTAGCCAGAAGGGCAGAGAAGGCCGGGCTTCTAAGAGCCTGTAGGCTTTGCATTAGGTCCATGTAGAACTGCCATGTCTTGACCCCCTGTGGCAGGAACCATTCAGACCAGCTGGTGCTAGTTACCGCCATTGCATTGGAATATTGAGTTTTCTCTTTCACATTTCTCCACCATTTCTGCAAGGTTATGTGGAAATTAAGCATGGTTTATTCTTCTGTCTTAACAAAGCCAGATGGGAGTAAACAGCCAATCACAGGCAGTGCATGGAGTAAACAGCCTATCACAGGCAGTGCATGTGATAGGCTGTAGGGGCGGCTGTAGCTCAGGAGGTAGAGCGGGTCGTCCACTAATCGCTTTGGATAAAAGAGGTCGGTGGTTCGATTCCCGCCTCCTCCAGTCTGCATGTCGAAGTGTCCTTGGGCAAGACACTGAACCCCAAATTGCTCCTGATGGTGTGCCAGCACCCTGCGTGGTAACCTGCCTCCATCTGTGTGTGAATGGGTGAATGTACCTACTGATTGTAAAGCACTTTGGATAAAAGCGCTATATAAATGCAGGCCATTTACCATTTTACCATTTGTATATGTGTGCATCATCTCTGTAGTGTCCTCCTCTGTTATTAAAGAACACTGGCTGGCTAAATGCATTGTTATTCTGCTATTCTCTTAGATTGCCAAGACGTAGGCTGTTATCAGCAAAACATCCCATTACCTGGAACACTGAAAAATTATGTAAATTATGTAAACCCTTTTTAGAAAACTTTGTTCCATTTGTCAAATAACTAACCCGTATATATCTGAAGTGCTCCCTTTCAAGTGCTTTGTGTTAAAGATAACGACTTAAAACATATCAAGTTCTTTTGTTGCTCGCGGTTGTTCTCTCTACAAGGTACTACAGAGGAATTCAGCACAGGCCATGTGGACCTGCGGGGCTGCTGCTGTTAGCATTGCTAAAGCTAACGTTATTTAGCCACACTCCAATATGATCTTTATGACGTCGTGAACGCAGCTCTCATCACGGCAATGACTACGCAAGATCTGCTTCCACTCAACTTTGTTGAAGGCAAAGGCTTCCAGAGGTTAATGGACTACACTGAGCCCAATGTAATGTGCAATGTTCATAGAGACACTGCGGAGCGCGTCATCATTCAGAAACCACGCCCAACACGGGGGAAAACACAAAGGACCAACTATCGTGCCAACTTCTAGCGAAACAAACCGTGGCTAACCGGGCGAAACAAAGGAACTCTCAGATAGTTGCGTCTGTGTGTGTGTGTGTGTGTGTGCGCGTGCGTGTGCCTGTGTGTGCGTGCTCAGATAGTTTTGCAGATATCTAGGAGGAACTGGCTAGTGTCAAATAATGAGACGTTGTGCGCGTTTACTTCATTCATTTGAACTGCGAAAGAGACGTGAGCTGATCACAACGTTTGTCTGCTGACGTTCTGCTTCCTGAAACTCCGCCCCAATCCTGGCGTCCTCCCATAGAGACACTGCATGAAATAGGCCACGCCCATCACGGGGGAAAAGCTCCGTTCATTTCCACACCAGCGTAATTTTCCTTGAATTAAACATAGCTAAAAGCTGTTGTGTGGTGGGCTGCGCAGACAACATGTAAAAAATCGCCGGTTAAAGTTTTTTAGTACTCCTGAGCAAAACAAGGAAGCCATTGAGAATTGGCGAGAAGAAAAATGTGGATCTAGCTGTCAAGGATGTAAGTTGGAGTGTTCATCTTCCGTATATACGATCTTTTTGTGCAACACGCAACCATGCACGTGACATAGGAGAACACCAGGATTGGAGGGGGGGTTTCTGTTTTCCCCCGTCTTGGGCGTGGTTTCTGAATGATGACGCGTAACGCAGTGTCTCTATGTCGCGTGTTGCACACAAAGATCTTAGATACGGAAGATGAACACTCCAACTTACTTAATTGACAGCTAGATCCACATTTTTCTTCTCAACGGCTTCCTTGTTTTGCTCGGGAGTACAAAAAAACTTTAATTGGTGATTTTTTACATCTGTTGTCTGCGCAGCCCCACCACCACACAACAGCTTTTAGCTATGTTTAATTCAAGGAAAATGACGCTGGTGTGTGGGAGTGAACGGAGCGCTTTCCCCCGTGATGGGCGTGGCCTATTTCATGCAGTGTCTCTATAAATGGCGCCAAAGTGCCACATGTGCTTTGCTTATTGTAGAAGGGAATTAACGGTTTCAACTGGCTCTTAAATACATCCACTATTTTCTCAGACAACCTTTTAACCTTTAGATTAAATCGTGCTCAATTTGGACTGTTTTCTGCGTGTTTTCTTACTTTTACACTCGTCAACGAGTCTAAATTTAGATTCTCGTTTTATCGACGGGGAAATTAGTCGCCTAGTTGGAACATCCCAAAAATAGAGGCTAGTGATGTCTCTTCCTCTTCCTCTGCCCTCTACCTCTCCTTTACACCTGGCACCTGCCAGACAGCTACATACAGTAGGCCCCCGGTTCACACACACACACACACACACACGCACGCACGCACACGCACGCACACACACACACACACGCACGCACGCACGCACACACACACACACAGACAGACGCGCGCACACACATACACGCACGCGCACGCGCACACACACACAACACACACACACACACAGCACACACAGCACACACACACACACACACACACACAGCACACACACACACACACACACACAGAGCAGCCCACCTGTTCCCAGTCAGGGAGGGGGAGGTTCTGTCTTTAGGCAACGATTTAATTAGGCTCAGTATTGGCTGGCTGGCAGCAGAATCCCCCACGCTCCTCCATCCTCAACTGTTCCCCATGAATGTCAAAGAGATAGAGAGAGATAGAGACAGACAGAAAGAGAGAGAGGAGAGAGAGAGGGAGGGAGAGAGATAGAGACAGACAGAGAGAGAGAGAGGAGAGAGAGAGGGAGGGAGGGAGAGAGAGACACACTGCAGGGCTTCAAACGAGGCAGCGGATCTGTTCTATTTGTCTATTCCCCCATGGTGAGGCACACTTTCTCTCTGTCTCCCTCTCCTCTTCCCTTCTTTCTCTCCATCTTCCCTTTTCTTATTCCCCTCCTCCTCCGCTCTCCTGCTTTGCTGCTGCTTTGAACGCAGCTCCCCGGGCGTGCGGGGGAGGGGGGGGGAGGGGGGGGGAGGGGGGAGGGGAGGGGAGGGGAGGAAGGGGGGAGGAGGGGAGGGAGGGGGGAGGAGGGGGAGGGGAGCACTTGAAGGAGATGAGGGGAGGTCCCCCCCAGAGCTGGCAAACAGACGAATCGGAGAAACAAACTAATTGATTTTGTGTTGTGGCAATGTCGGGAGGGTGTGTGTGTGTGTGTGTGTGTGTGTGTCGGGAGGTTGTGTGTGTGTGTGTGTGTGTGTGTCGGGAGGGTGTGTGTGTGTGTGTGTGTGTGTGTGTGTGTGTGTGTGTCGGGAGGTTGTGTGTGTGTGTGTGTGTGTGTGTGTGTGTGTCGGGAGGGTGTGTGTGTGTCGGGAGGGTGTGTGTGTGTGTGTCGAGAGTGTGTGTGTGGGTGTGTGTGTGTGTGTGTGTGTGTGTGTGTGTGTGTGTTGGGGGGGAGTTGAGCATCTCCGCAACACACTGTCCAGCAGCGCTTCAGTGTAATATCCTGTTCCTGTTGAAGAGTCCTCTGTACCTGACAGGAGAGCTGCACTCTGAGCTAGAGGCTCCACAGAAGGAGATGTTCAACCTGCAGAGCGAAGTGAGAAGCTCTCCAGTGTGAGAGGGCCGGTGTGGCCAACCTACACTCACGTCACGTCAGTGCACATCCCTGCTCCCAACAACCTACACTCACGTCACGTCAGTGCACATCCCTGCTCCAACCTACACTCACGTCACGTCAGTGCACATCCCTGCTCCAACCTACACTCACGTCACGTCAGTGCACATCCAACCTACACTCACGTCACGTCAGTGCACATCCAACCTACACTCACGTCACGTCAGTGCACATCCAACCTACACTCACGTCACGTCAGTGCACATCCCTGCTCCAACCTACACTCACGTCACGTCAGTGCACATCCCTGCTCCAACCTACACTCACGTCATGTCAGTGCACATCCCTGCTCCCAACAACACTTTCTCATCACTAAACAAAGACACCTCACTTTCTCGTTCAAAGCACACGTTGTGTGGGACTTTGCAGGAGCTTTTCAAATAAATGTTTCCACTATTATTTCCTGTTAGCCATCACAAGTTCATAAGGACCAGCCCCAACTCAGAGGGACATGCAAATGTAAATATTAAGATACCACATTATTACATAGTCATACACTTGTATGACTATGTAATAATGTCGTATCTGAATATTTATGGAATTTGGCAGAAAGTATCCTGATAAAAGGGGAAGTAGCAAAAATAAGATCCTGGGGCTTGCTGCCATTCTATTCTAAAATATCATCCACAACTTCCCCCAAAAAGAGACACACACACACACACACACACACACGCACGCACGCACACACACACACACACACACACACACACACACACACACACACACACACAGAAATACTGTTTGACTAGTATTTGACTCACAAAAGGCTTTAGAGACGCGCCGCTGAAGTGTGAGCGTTGCTCTCCTTCCTGCTGTGGGATTTGAGCACAGAGTCTGAAGCTCCGCCAGAAATCCCTCCAAAAGATGCCAACAGCAGCTGACAGGATAGGATGCGCTTGTCTTTAAGTGCGTTGGCAACAAGTGGCTGACAGTGGATGTACTCCCAAAGCCACATCGATGACGTGACACTCAGATTTTGCAGCAGCGTGCGCCGAGGCTCAAGCCGAGTCGATGGAGGGAGACGCGGTCGTTAAGTGAAGCCTGAATGACCTTGAGGCCCGGTGCAGGCAGGAGGAAAGCATCGGCAGAGATGGAGTGATGGAAGCAGAGGAGAGAGAGAGAGGAAGAGATGGAGTGATGAAGCAGAGGAGAGAGAGAGAGGAAGAGATGGAGTGATGGAAGCAGAGGAGAGAGAGAGAGAGAGGAAGAGATGGAGTGATGGAAGCAGAGGAGAGAGAGAGAGAGGAAGAGATGGAGTGATGGAAGCAGAGGAGAGAGAGAGGAAGAGATGGAGTGATGGAAGCAGAGGAGAGAGAGAGAGAGGAAGAGATGGAGTGATGGAAGCAGAGGAGAGAGAGAGAGAGGAAGAGATGGAGTGATGGAAGCAGAGGAGAGAGAGAGGCAGAGATGGAGTGATGAAGCAGAGGAGAGAGAGAGAGGAAGAGATGGAGTGATGGAAGCAGAGGAGAGAGAGAGAGAGGAAGAGATGGAGTGATGGAAGCAGAGGAGAGAGAGAGAGAGGAAGAGATGGAGTGATGGAAGCAGAGGAGAGAGAGAGAGAGGAAGAGATGGAGTGATGGAAGCAGAGGAGAGAGAGAGAGGAAGAGATGGAGTGATGGAAGCAGAGGAGAGAGAGAGAGAGGAAGAGATGGAGTGATGGAAGCAGAGGAGAGAGAGAGAGGAAGAGATGGAGTGATGGAAGCAGAGGAGAGAGAGAGGCAGAGATGGAGTGATGAAGCAGAGGAGAGAGAGAGAGGAAGAGATGGAGTGATGGAAGCAGAGGAGAGAGAGAGGAAGAGATGGAGTGATGGTAGCAGAGGAGAGAGAGAGAGGAAGAGATGGAGTGATGAAAGCAGAGGAGAGAGAGAGGAAGAGATGGAGTGATGAAAGCAGAGGAGAGAGAGAGGAAGAGATGGAGTGATGAAGCAGAGGAGAGAGAGAGGCAGAGATGGAGTGATGGAAGCAGAGGAGAGAGAGAGGAAGAGATGGAGTGATGAAAGCAGAGGAGAGAGAGAGGAAGAGATGGAGTGATGAAAGCAGAGGAGAGAGAGAGGAAGAGATGGAGTGATGGAAGCAGAGGAGAGAGAGAGGAAGAGATGGAGTGATGAAAGCAGAGGAGAGAGAGAGGAAGAGATGGAGTGATGGAAGCAGAGGAGAGAGAGAGGAAGAGATGGAGTGATGAAAGCAGAGGAGAGAGAGAGGAAGAGATGGAGTGATGGAAGCAGAGGAGAGAGAGAGGAAGAGATGGAGTGATGGAAGCAGAGGAGAGAGAGAGGAAGAGATGGAAGCAGAGGAGAGAGAGGCGGAGATGGAAGCAGAGGAGAGAGAGAGGAAGATATGGAGTGATGGAAGCAGAGGAGAGAGAGAGGCAGAGATGGAGTGATGAAGCAGAGGAGAGAGGAAGAGATGGAGTGATGAAAGCAGAGGAGAGAGAGAGGAAGAGATGGAGTGATGGAAGCAGAGGAGAGAGAGAGAGGAAGAGATGGAGTGATGAAAGCAGAGGAGAGAGAGAGGAAGAGATGGAGTGATGGTAGCAGAGGAGAGAGAGATCCAAACTGCTTCATCTCCCCCCCGTGCTGCCACATATGTTACACGAATGACAGTGCACCAAATGAAGTGTGTGTGTTCGCATGAGAAGACTTGTGCGAGCGACATGGAGACAGACGTCTGTGAATTACACACACACACACACACAAACACACAGAAGCTGCACAAACACACACACAAACAGAAACTGCACAAACACACACACACACACACACATACACACACACAAACAGAAGCTGCACAAACACACACACACACACACATACACACACACAAACAGAAGCTGCACAAACACACACATACACATACACACACACACACACACACAAACAGAAGCTGCACACACACACACACACACACACACAGACACACACACACACGAGCTCAACACATTCCCATCGGCGTCTGGAAGAGTCAGTGGGCGGAAGGCCATGATGTTCCCCCTCGTCACACTCAATCTGATGGAACAGCACATACACACAGGTCACACACACACACACACACACACATCACACACACACATACACAACACACCAAACTGTACTACTCCGTCAGTCTTCCTAGCCCTCATGAACGTGTACAGTATATCAACTAGGAATGCACCGATGTGAACATTTTGGCAGATACCGATAACCGATATCAACCGATATTTACCGATGTCGATATGCTCTGTATAAAAACACATTTCTATGATAATAACATTTTGTGCATACTGAAAAACACATGTAAACTAGGGCTGTGAATCTTCACTGGCCTCACGATTCGATTCGATTACGATTCATCTGTCAACGATTCGATTCGATTCGATTAAACGATGCATCACGATGCATCGCGATGCATCTTAAATCGATGCATCACTTTTTCCACAATACATGATTTATTTTTTCTCACTTTCTTTTTTCTCACTGTGTGGCTACTTTTAAAATAAAAGTGCATTTGGAATTGCATTGTATTATGATCCATAATTAAAATAAACAACTGCATGTACTTACATTCTATTTTATTTGATAATTTTTTTTTTTTTTTTTTTTTTTAATAATCGATTTTTGATATTTGTTAATCGATGCAGAATCGTGCACGTCCGCATCGCGATGCATCTTATAATCGATTATTTTTGACACCCCTAATGTAAACACTGTGAATTTGAAAAAGTTGTGCATTTCTTTATTTCCAAAACATTTGAAAAACGTTTCCTCGCAATGGGAACATTTTGGCTGATACCAATAACCGATATTAACATTGCAACATCGGACCGATGCCGATATGTTAAAAAATGACTAACATCTGCCGATACCGATATGATTGCCGATATATCGTGCATCCCTAATATTAACGTTATACATGTCATAGAGTCTGTTATTGCAATAGCAGTAAGTGGCCAGTAAGGGCGCTGTGGTCAGGGGGGGATGGAGGGGGGTAAACATTTGCCTTTCACACCGATGAGCCGTGTTCGATCCCCAGTCACAGGCAGCGTTTCCTAAGTTCTACATTTTCGATCGTGAGTCACATTTAACGTTTTTGTTATTTAAAGCAACTACGAGCAACATTTTCGCTTGAAACACTCTAAATTGAATAGTGATGCCTCACATCTTACCTATAACAGCAGCTGAGACCAAAGCCGAGTGTATCGGCGAGTGCTCTCTCGTTGTTTATAGTCTCTCTCTCGGGGGGGGGGGGGGAAAGACGCGGAAGTGAAACGAAACTTGCTTGCTTTAAGCTTGACGCAAACCATAATCCTAACTTTTCCAACCGACATCCGAACCAAATTGTTTTACTTGCCTCAACATAGCTAAAGTTGTTAAAGCCGCTTTATTTGCGTTTAAAGTTGGAAAGGCGGCGAGGGTTTGAAATTAACCGCCGTTTTGTTTCAAATTGACGTTGAGAGTGTTCGTATCCGTGGATTGCGTAAACGTACAATGGTGGACATTTATTCAGGCCATTGGGTTACACACACACTTGTGCCACAAAGCAAGAGAAATGTTCAGACTGGAGGCCGACTGGAGAAAGAAGAGAGGTGGTGGTCACTGCTGATTTCTTTGGAGGCTACAGAGCGAAGAAGAGAAAGAGAGAGAGAGAGAGAGAGAGAGAGAGAGAGGGAACAACCCTAAATAAATAAAAAGGAGTGAGAGGAGGGGAACAGGGGGGGCATGGTGGTATCTCACAGCAGGAGATCGATAGAGGAGGCGCTGGAGGGATCCCAGCGGAGAGGAGCAGCAAACTGAAGGCTGTCTGTCTGTCTGTCCGCCCGTCCATCCAGGTCTGTTTGGTTCTTGACAGATTGATGGCCGACCACAGAGGGCCATGCTCCCATAATGCTTTGATTTAGTGTGCTGCTGAAGCGCTAGGCTGGGAGGTAGACAGGTACTCGCCCAATGACCATCACTCTCCAGCAGGCATGAGGAAGCAGTCAAAATGTAATCAGTTCCTCTGACCTCAGTGGAAATACTTCTACTCATGTCCCCCTTTACCTTTTCCCAAGATTTCAACGTAGGACTTTGTAACAACGATGAAACACGTACAGTCCTCGTGTTTACAACCTGTGCTTTGACAAGAATCCATTAAAAACACATTTAGTGCTGCAGCCTCAGGAGAAGCAAGGCTACAACTAGATAGCACTCAGTTAGGGCCGTATGAAATATCTTTTTTATTTTCCAAAATTCGGTTTAATTTCCCCCCCCCCTCCAAATTCCATTTTAATTTTAATTTAGGGTGTTAGCATAGATTTCTTTTTATTATGACTTGGCTCTCTCTCTCAGACAGCCTCTTTGACAAGTTTCTCAAAGTGAAAACCAAGTTGAGGTGACGTAAGGATCCCATGCAAGCCCGACCCGCCTCTCCAAACACCCGAACCCAAAACAGAATTATTTCTCTAGGCCTACAGTATATGAAATCATTCTGCAATAGTCAATGTTTTACTGTTGATTCCATTTTATTACCAAATTGCTTGGTTCTGTCCGTTTTCTCAGTTTTGCAGAAATCATGTGGCCCTACTTTAAGTGGAGCGCAGGGATGTAACGATACCGCGATATCAAGCAACCACAAATAAGTTCATAATGGAGGACCCGTTTTCATATTACTGTAGTTGCAGTTTCACTTCAATAAAGCAATATCTTTCCTGGGAGATTTCTGACTATTTGGGAGCCGTTTCTGGCCTACCTTGATGAGGTTCGGGGCCACGGGTGATTCGCCCGGCTGGTCTCTCTCCCTTGTGTGGGATCCCACGCATATATATATATATATATATTTTACAAGCACACAAGCTCTGTATGTAACTGGTGGCACTGCATTGTAATTTTGGAGTGTATGTATGTTTTTTTCTTTCTTTTCCTGTATCTGACTTTGTTCATTTTTGTGTGTTCTGAATTTTTTTAATTGCAAAATAAAATATTAAAAATAAATAAATAAAGCAATATTTTTCTTCAAAGCAAAATACTTAATACCGTGAAATCCCTGATATTTTTGGCAGATACTGTATCATACCGTAGTGTGAGATTTCATATCGTTACATCAATTGTCAAGACATGGCAGTTCCACGTGGATTTTCACCAAAACGTAATCATTTATTCCATGCTGCATCACCAACTTCTTTCACATTAGGAGAGGCAGACATTTTCATGCAACACCACACGGCCAATCAGCCATTAGGGCTGCACTTCCACCACAGGAAATGAGCTCTTCTTCTGTTCTTCTGTCTGCTGACAGGCCACACAGTTTGGTGGTGTCACCTAAATGCGTTGGTACCTGCTATGCCTTGGTCTTACCTTCCTCTTCTTGAAGGCCTGTCTGGCCAGGTAGCCCCGGCAGGCGGCCTGGAACAGAGTGATGTTTCGCCTGGTCTGGACGTCGCGCTGCTCCTCCAGCCTGGGCAGAGTCCCCGCTCTGAAGAACACCTGTATGGACAGAGGGGGGAGGGGGGGAGGGAGGGAGGGTTAAGACCAGGGCATGCAGACTAAATTGTGAGACTTGGTGTGTGGTGGGATTCACACCAGATCAGATCACATGGCAAATCCATCTTGCCCCACGCTCCAATCTATTGGTTTGAAACCACCACCAGTGGTTCGCCGCACCAATCAGCGTCCAGAGGCAGGCTATGGGGCGGGATTTAGATGTCACTCACAACAGCGAAAAGCAAGCCCATGATAGACGCGATAGACAGATGGTTCATCCAATCACCTGCCAAGTATTTTTTTAAAGGGTTCCCCCGAGCGGCCCGTTCCCAGACGGTTATATGAAAACAAACCATCTGGCACTGTCAGGTTACCACTGACTATACTTGACAGCCAAATAATCCTATGTGGCCTGTTTTGTGCATTTTGTGAATCTGAATTACGTCATTTTTTACAACTCTAAAAAGTCACCACAGATTGAAAAGTACCTTCTTTTCCAGCTATTGCACCTGTACATTTCCTACTGCTGAGTTTCAGCCATTATAAAACAACAACAACAACAACAACAACAACAACAGGTGCGTACCCCTCGTCTTCTAATTGTTCAGCATTTGAATACTATATGAATGGTGTGATAATCTATTACGGTATTTAAATTCTCTAATGTACTTGGGAGATTGAGGAGCGAGTGCTCAAACCCTCTGAACATAGCCTTAATTACATTAGCATGCTATTGGCATTAGCTACAGAGTAAGGCTTCACTTGCCAACATCCAAATGAAAAGTCCCGTGTGCCAACACGCGTGGCCAAGACAAATCGGCTCATTTTTTAATGGCTTTTCTATTCAAACGTCCTCCGTTCTTTCCTTTTAGACCTAATTTCTCCTTGATTTTCCACACTTGACCAACAGCTCGGCCACAAAGAGCGTGGTTGTTCAAATATGGTGAAGTGGCAGAGACAAGAGCGGTGTTGTGCTGCGAGCGCATCAGACTACAAACACTCACCACTGATCTAAAGGGCTTCTCGAAAAGCTCTCATCCTCAACTAGTGAGAAGGTTGGAGGTTTGGGGAATAGCCCACACATAGCACACGATAAAACATGCATAGGTGCAGAAATCCAATAAAGCCTAACTGTAGATCCAAGGGGAGCTGCTACAATGCAAAGTTAGCAGTTTGATTGTGCATGTGACAAATAAAACGTCACGTGATCGAGGTGAAGTGCAACACATTTTCTTTCTAGTGACAACTATCTGCCCTCAGAGACACTGGATTTGGTTCAGGATCCTCGAAAATGACAGTTTTTTCCAAAAAATGCCATTATTTTCTCTGCTTCTTTTTGTCAGAAATGTTATTTTCTTGAGGAAAACATTTTTCAAGTGTTGATAAAACACGAACGAACGAAGCTCGAATAAAATGTGTAAAAGAAATGTGTGTAAAAAAAATAAAGGCTCTGTTCCTTCTTTTGATATAGTCACCGTTTACATATTCATAGAACAAAATATTCCGGGGGGTCTTGAATAATTAAAATGATCAAAAACACTGGCGGGAGTCCGGCGACAACAACAAACAAAAAAAAAAAAATCTGGCGCGGAAAGAGTGAATGACTACTCCCCTCATCTCTGCACTGAAGATCACAGAATGCAACGAGCAGGGGGATGAGAACAGATTTCCTATAGCTTTACTTTACTATCCAACGACCATGACCCCGCCGTGACCCCGCCGTGATGCAACCAGAGAGCAATGCCGTCGGGGTACCAGATGACGCTGGTGCCCCTCTGCGGTGCCAATGAGTGTAGAGGTGGGCGGAGGAGGAGGAGGAGCGATGGGAGGAGGAAGCAGGGCTTTCTGAATACCAAACATCTTGCAGCTGGGAACCGGGGGAGGAGCATTATTGAAACTCTGTCTCACCGAAACTCAGATGAACTGTTAAAGCTCGATGGCCGTGGGAACAGGGGACTGCTGCGTATCCACCGGCTGAGATTCAGAAGCTGAAAATGATTCTTTATAGTAATGAGGCGTAGCCGGCGGAACCCGCCACCGGGATCAAACGGGCCATTGATCCGGACCCGAGCAGAACGTGTTCTCCCAAAATCAATGCAAAGAGGCGGCGGCCTCTTGCTTGTTTGAGCAATGCAATGCCCAATCTAGAGATGTAACGGTATGAAAATTTCACATGAGTATCGTGACCAAAATTATCACGGTTATCGTATTATTGATTGATTGATTGATTATTTTATTTGGTCTCCCTTAGGAGAAACTTGTTGTGGACGACAAGCTCAAGCTGCAGCATACAGATAACAGTAGCAGTGATACAAACAGAAACACCAGCCCATCACCATGGGCATCAACACATCTACTATAACATAAAATTTATCATGACAGTTATCATGACATGACATGTGACATCATCCCCACACACATTTAGCATCCACCCACATTCCCACCCTGGATGTGCCACTCACCCACACACACACATGCACAGTTGCGCACGCTCTCTCTCTCACACACACACACACACACACAGGTCGCAAGTACAAAAAGTATCTGTAGTAGGCTACATGGTCCTCAGGTCCGTCTGTCCTCTCTTAGCTGCTCATTAATAAGGTTAATTGATTGAGGGACAAACGAGTTTTTATAACGATTGTGTTTGCACAAAGGGACCCTGTACCTCCTTCCTGACTGTAAGAGCTCAAACTGGGAGTGCAGTACATGCGAGGGGTCATCTAAGATGTTGTTGGCCTGCCGAGTAGCAGACTGGACATATATGTCCTGGAGACCAGGGGGTGGGGGCTGCTATCACGGTATTTGTTTTATATTGAAAACTCAGACCCAAAAAGGATTGATACACTCACTGAAATCATTTCTCCAAGGCTGCACGTTTGCATCTGGGAGACTGTTGCCAACTTTGGTTGATGATGGGACAGTATTTACCATGTTTTTCAAAGCACTGTAATCACGGTAATCACGGTACCACGGTTTTAATGATAATGAAAATTTTAAACGGTACGTTTATCGCAAGGAATTTTATCGCGGTTATCATTAAAACCGGTTATCGTTACATCCCTAGCCCAATCAAAAGAGTTGTCTGAGCAAATGAGATGCGCTGAGTACTAAAAGCTGCTGATACCAGCTGTGACAGCGGTCAACTTCACCGCAGAAATCCCTCCAAAATCTATGTCTCTGGATAGACAGCTGTAAAAACATTGTGGTCAGATGTAATAGCGCTAATGTTGAAGTTTCTTAATTTTCCTTTCTCTGTATGTTCTATACTGTAGTATGTCTGTTGGGCCTAAAAACAGGCAATAACAACGTCACTGTTGACCGGCTCTGGACACTGGCCTGTTTAACCACTAAGAGACTAATTATTTTAAATTGGAAGGAACGCAAACCAACCTGCTTCTCCAGGGACTCATGGTTGGAGGAATACCTGGACTTATTAAACATGGAGCGTGCAGCCTGTCTGTTAAAGGACTTTGATAAGGGTCTAGAGGAGGACCATTGGGATACTGTTCGCAAGTTCCTAACCTGAGTACGTAGGGGTTTTTGTTTTTGTTTTGCTCTGTACCTTCTTTCTTTATATTGCCTTTTGCCGGTAATGAAACCCATGTCTAATGTCTGCTGCATCTTTGTTGTACAAATACCATTGTATGCTAAGGCGGGCTCAGGCTGACCCCCCCCCCATCCCAATTATTTTTATTTTATATTTTTAGTTCTTATTGTCTTGTCCTGTAGTGCTTTTTCTTTTTTCTCTGCCGTTATGTTATGTTTAAAATGGCAAAAAAAGAAGAAAAAAAAAAAAAAAAAAAAAGTCTCTGGATAGAGAATGGCCACTAAAGCCATGAGGTGATAAATAACGCACGGTGTGTGGGTTTGTGGCACTATTCACCTTATGCAAAAGGCTTGAGAGACTAACAGGAAGTGTAAATACAATCGGAAGTTCCGATCGTATTTACACTTCCTGTGACTCATGAACCTAGTCTGACTTATAATAATGTGAGTCAAATTAGGTTTGACCAGGTGAGTCAGACTAGTTTGAGCAGGTAAAACAGCCGGCGTTTTGAACAGGAAGTCGCGATACAACGGGGGGTGGGGGGGGGGGAAGGGTGCTGCATAAAAGGTGAATATGCCTGCCTGGTCACATGGGTCGGCTGGATCCCTCGGTGTCGTCTCGTCTGCCAACGTAAACGGTGTGTAGCAGGTGGTATCAGTGATATTAGTCATATGCACACTAACAGGACACACGAACTTGGAATTGTTACTTTTGATCTGAGCTTGGGGAATTCCTGGAGGGGACGGGTTAAACCCCCACCGCAAATCTCCGGCGAGAAACATTTCTAATTGAGGGCTCAAGGCGCTCCCTGTTCTCCACTCCAAAGACTTTGAGAGAAGCTAATTAAGAAAAGCATCAGCACGTAGGTTCTGCTCGTGATTCACCGACTTCCATCTGAAACGCTTTGAGCCCAGGCTGCATGTGGCCGCCGCTCAGCGGGGGGTCACCGGCACACAGCGCCGCAAATAAAGCAGCCCCGCCCCCCCCCATTAAAACCGCTAGGACAATTGAAGGTGAGACTGGAGAGAGTCGTCACTGCGTACAAACAAAACAACACTTAGATCCACGTCCCCGCCGCACTGTCTGCTGGAGAAGTAGGCGAGGAGAACGGGAGACGCTTTCTAATGATCTGTTTAGCTGGGAGAGTGTCACTGGGTGGTAAAGAAGCAGGGACCACTAGCCTGGAATCGACTTGATGGCGACGCAAAACACGCGGCCGCGGAGTGCGGCGTGGTTTGGGAAAGGGCCGGCCACACAGAGAGAGGCACAGCTAAAGTCTCATTTAATAAGTGTTTCTCTTCAGTTTTCATATGCTGGAAAAGGAGGTAAGAGTGGGTAAACATTTACCCTGAACAACTTCAAAACCTTTCATGTCTCTGATCTGCTTTCTGTTGGCCTGAAGATGCAGTAAACAGTCGTTTCAAACAGTGAAAGAGGTTTTTGTGGCCGTGTGTGTATGTGTGTATATACTGTATGTGTGTGTGTGTGTGTGTATATACAGAACTGAAAATGTGTGTGTGTGTGTGTGTGTGTCCTTTGTGTGTCCTTGTGAGTAGGGATGCATGAAAAATCACGGTTTCATGATTATTATGCATTCACTGATTTCACAACACTAGGGATAATTCACTGCGATCTCGCTCATGTTCTTATGTGGTTACCTACGTCACTTGGATTAGTAACTGTAAAATTATAGCTGTTTTGGAAACTGTAATCCTTTACACTACTTGTTACTGGGGAAAGTAATACAATTCATGCGTTTTTCATAAATTCGCACTGCAAGATTACATTACAAAGTCAATGTAAACGCGCAAGCAGACCGCAGGCGGTGCAAATGGGGCGAATAAAGCGAAATTTTGCGGGAAGAATGAAATTCACCTCATTCGCTCTTTGGCGAATCATTTATACAGTCCAATTCGAGCGAGTAACACGATTTTCGCTTTTGGTGTGAACACAACATTAAGGGGCTAGATTATCATATCGTACTGTACTGTATCGTAGATTAGCATTAGGATTTAAAGATATGATTAGAATTAGGTTTAGATTAGGGTAAATATTTGGAGTAAATTTAGATCAGGACTTGGATTCATGGTTAAGAATAGAATTAGGGATCCTTACAAGTATAGTAAAACAGTATATGAGTGTGTGTGTGTGTGTGTGTGTGTGTGTGTGTGTGTGTGTGTGTGTGCGTGCGTGCGTGCGTGTCTGTGTGTGCGTGTGCGTGTGTGTGCGTGTGTGTATGTGTGTGTGTGTGTGTGTGTGCGTGTGTGTATGTGTGTGTGTGTCTGAGTGTGTATGTGTGTGTGTGTGTGTGTGTGTGTGCGTGCGTGTGTGCGTGTGCGTGTGTGTATGCGTGCGTGCGTGTGTGTGTGTGTGTGTGCGTGCGTCTCCACTCACCCTGCTCAGCCCCATGTGGTAGCTGCTCTTCTCCAGCTCCAAGGACTCCAGCAGCTCCTCTACCGCCTGTAAACACAGACAGAGCAAACAGTCAGATCAACAAAAACAAGCCAGCCTGTTCCACAGCCACTGACTGCACCTTACCTCCCATCTGATCACATGACCTGTTCCACTGACTCCAGCTTGCCTCCGTCTGATCACATGACCCGGGCACCCAAAGCATGCTGGCATGGTGCCATGGCAACAAAGGCACTTCCCCCTAACCTCAGCTAACTCATACAAACACACAGCCCCTCCCCCCTCCCGCCTCAAGGGACTTTCAGCCATCGTGTCAACTCAACCTTTACAAGACAAAGTGGAGACAGGTTTTTCACTAGTGTTTTTTCACTAGTGTTCAACTGATGCAGGCATC
The DNA here is from genome assembly GCF_964638095.1 of Poromitra crassiceps. NCBI lineage: Eukaryota > Metazoa > Chordata > Actinopteri > Beryciformes > Melamphaidae > Poromitra > Poromitra crassiceps. The sequence goes on from NC_139642.1 coordinate 58,319,463, forward strand.
ACAACAACAACAACAACAACAACAACAACAACGTACAATATTCATTACTGTAGGGCTGGGTATCGTTTAAAAGATTACCAGTACCAGTACCCTTAAAATGATACCAATACCAATAGATGCAAACACATCCTACACTTTGGAGCGTTATTTAACTCCTTGCCAACAAGCTAGCATGACATGCTTGGTACCCATGGATGCATTATGCTATTCTATTCTAGTTTCATATGATACCAGTGTCGTCACTGGTTTTTACAGTAATTTGGGAAAATACGACCGGAAGTCGCATTTTTGTTGCAGTGTTGCTAGCAGACGCTAACGTATAGGTGAAGATGGCTGCGCGCGTCTATCACAAAATTATTCACAAGCGACACGACAAGCTACAAAACATCGTCCACGATCATCTAAAGCAGTGATTCCCAACCAGGGGTACGTGTACCCCTAGGGGTACTTGAGCAGCTTGCAGGGGGTAGTTGGAAAGATTGCAATGTATTTCCAAAATGCTAAAAACTGGCAACTTTTTCCAATTGAAAACTGTCAAAATTCTAGGCTATTAAAGAGGAATCATTCAAATTATTTTCATTTAATGAGATGTGGTAGAGAGGCCTACTAAAAGTTTAATATAACAACTTGAGGAGAACTATGGCCACACATGAGTGAGGGGGTAGGCTACTATCGGCATGGTAAAACAGCTCAAGGGGTACATAACACAAAAATGATCTAAAGTGTGGGAGTATTTTAGACCGAGACCGAACAATGTGCTGCTCTGTAACGCTAACCTCTGCACATGGGAAATGACACCACGTAACGTTAATGTACACCCAGAGTGCATCCTGTGGATGGGCAGCAGACAGCACCAAGTCAGTCCTGTTATAACGCACTTTTTGATCACGCATATTAGGATGATCAACACGTGGAACATGTTTGTTAGTATAACGTTACAGGGATGTAAAGTAGTCGACGTTGGGTCAGGTCCACTCATAGCTACGCCCCCTGGCGCTGTCAGCGACGGAAAGGCACAGCTTTTAGTTTGGCAAAAAAGAAGAGGGGGCACTTTCTCAGCCCGCCTCCGCAAATAAATCTCCTCTTTCTGCGGCTCTGCACTCGTTCGCTGAAAACCAATTCACTCGTATTCTTTCCCCCCAATTATGCTGCACCCGTCTCTATATCTCAATCCGCTTCCTTTCATCCCTCTTCCGTGCTTTCTTCCCCCTTCCTGCTGCTGCCGACTCCCCGGAGAACGGCGCCACATTAGTTCTCTCTGAGTGGGCTATCCTCTCGGAGCTCATCTCCGAGGAGCTCTGTGAGGCGGGCTGTGTTTTGGTGTGGGTGGGGGGGGGGGGGCGAGCGGAGCGTCCATTGATCTACTTAATTGATCCGGCTAAATCTCCTGCGCCGACAGCGCCTATTCATTTAAAAACGGACCGCCGGACGAGTCTTTTGCGTTCATAAATATCCCGGCTTGTACAGTGTGAAGCGCTGTGTACCTTTTCCCTTTCTCCCGTTTTCTCCACACTTATAGGCGCTCAGCACATAGGTTATCAAACCTCTTCATGTAGACACGCCTCCCCTCCCCCCGCCCCGCCCCCTCACATTCACGAAGGCTAATCACGGCTCTGCGCGCGCCGCTATATAACGCCCGGACGCAACGTGGGGAAGACATTAATCATATGCTGAGGGATGTTCCTAAACTGTTCAGTCTCCTATACAAAAGGACTTGAAAGATAACGAGACACGGGGAAAAACTGTGAAAAGAGACAAGGGAATGGGGTGGGGGGGTGGGTGGGTTTCTGGGTGGGTGGGGGGCGGGAGGGTGGTGGGGAGAGAGAGAAAAGGAAAAAGAGAGAGAGCTCTTCCCACTGCCGGTAATTAATCAGTACACTAGCCGTATGCTGCCAGCCTGAGCAATCATAATTAATTACACACAAGAGCGCCTCTTGGAGCAGGAAAAGGACAGGGGAGAGAGGAGAGAGAGAGGAGGAGAGAGAGGGAGAACAGAGAGGAGAGAGAGAGAGGAGGGATGAGAGAGGAGGAGAGAGAGGGAGGACAGAGGGGAGAGAGAGGAGAGAGGGATGAGAGAGGAGAGAGAGGGAGGACAGAGAGGGAGGACAGAGAGGGGAGCGAGAGGAGAGAGGGATGAGAGAGGGAGGACAGAGAGGGGAGAGAGAGGACAGGAGAGAGGAGAGAGAGGAGAGATAAAGGAGAGAGGAGAGGACAGGAGAGAGAGAGAGAGAGAGAGAGAGAGAAAGGGAGAACAGGAACAGAGGGATTGTGTGTATGCAGTAAGGTTACAATGTAGAGGGAGAAAAGTTTGAACACACCTTCCCATTCACTTAAATGAGAAAGTGTATCCAAAAGTTTCACTAGTAATGTAGTGTATGCTAAAGTGTTAGCATGGAGCCTACTATCACTCAACATAGATATGCTAAAGTGTTAGCATGGAGCCTACTATCACTCAACGTAATGTATGCTAAAGTGTTAGCATGGAGCCTACTATCACTCAACATAGATATGTATGCTAAAGTGTTAGCATGGAGCCTACTATCACTCAACATAGTGTATGCTAAAGTGTTAGCATGGAGCCTACTATCACTCAACATAGTGTATGCTAAAGTGTTAGCATGGAGCCTACTATCACTCAACATAGTGTACGCTAAAGTGTTAGCATGGAGCCTACTATCACTCAACATAGTGTACGCTAAAGTGTTAGCATGGAGCCTACTAACACTCAACATAGTGTATGCTAAAGTGTTAGCATGGAGCCTACTAACACTCAACATAGTGTATGCTAAAGTGTTAGCATGGAGCCTAAAATCACTCAACATAGTGTACGCTAAAGTGTTAGCATGGAGCCTACTATCACTCAACATAGTGTATGCTGAAGTGTTAGCATGGAGCCTACTAACACTCAACATAGTGTATGCTAAAGTGTTAGCATGGAGCCTACTAACACTCAACATAGTGTATGCTAAAGTGTTAGCATGGAGCCTACTATCACTCAACATAGTGTATGCTAAAGTGTCAGCATGGAGCCTACTATCACTCAACATAGTGTATGCTAAAGTGTTAGCATGGAGCCTACTATCACTCAACACAGTGTATGCTAAAGTGTTAGCATGGAGCTACTATCACTCAACATAGTGTACGCTAAAGTGTTAGCATGGAGCCTACTATCTCTCAACATAATGTACGCTAACATTCCGAACACTCACCCTCTTCTCGTCAGTGACGATGTAGTGGCGGCCATGCTTCTTGGTCAGGTGCGGCGCCAGAACGTCAAAGCGCCGGCGGAACTCGGAGAACACCATGTGGTCCGGGTAGCCTGAGGAGAACAGAGCAGACACAGCAGAGAGCGCTGAGCTGGGCTTTGTCTGTTTGTGGATCTCTAACAGCATGTCAACCATCACGGTGTATTTTCAGGAGAAATGCAGGTGGAAAAACACTTCCAAAGACTAAACGGCCAGGAGACGAATGTGTGAAGGTTTGACAGGTGGGAAACGCACTAGTGGAACCAACAACACCTGTCAAGTTTACAGGGTTTTCTCAAGCTTTGAAAGAGGTGGAGGTGGTGATGATACCAGGGGGAACAGGGTTTTGCATCGGCATAAAGGGCTGAAGGTAAAAGCATACTAAGGACCATACAGAAGGTTACTGAAGCCCATTTAAATTCCCTACCTATGCACATTAAACCCTCCTATGCACTCAACTGCCTTAGGCAAGCAAAAAAAAAAAAATCATGTTATTTACATTAGGGCTGGGCAATATATTGATATGATATCGATATCGTGATATGAGACTAGATATCGTCTTAAGATTCTGTATATGGTAATATGGTGATATGGCATTAGTGTTGTCTTTTCCTGATTTTAAAGGCTGCATTACAGTAAAGTGATGTTATTTTCTGATCTTAGCAGACTGTTCTAGCTGTTCTATTATTTGCCTTTACACACATAGTCATTATATCCACATTACTGATGATTACAGTATTTATCAAAACTCTCATCTCAGGAAACGCTGTCTTTGCATTTTATTTTTGATCAGTGTTTTTAATTTAAAAATCTCACGTGTGGCTTTGACTTAAAACTGAACATTTAGCCCAATTTGTAGAAAATACAGTAATATACAGTATATTGTGTATCGCCATTCAGCCTAACTGACAGTTGCCTTCCTTCGAGGAATCCTTACTTAAGCAGAAGTAGAGTTGCAATCCAGAAACGTATGAACTTATTTGAATGTGGGGTGGCAGACTGGGAAAAGACGTTCAACCTGCTAGAGGTAATTACAGAAAATGAATATCTTTTCTTTTTAGCAATCTGTTTATTACTGTAGTTACCTGAAATAACACGAATGAAACGGAAGACATCTGGTTGTTTTGGTTTTTCTGCGGAGGGAGACGTGCAGCGGGGACTAGCGCGTTCCCCCGGGGGGCAGCGTATTTTGAGTTTAGAAAAAAACAACAACACGACTTTGTTACCTTGCCTGTAGATGCGTAGCGCGTCCAGGAGCTTGGATCCACGGAGCTGGGCCCGCAGCAGGCCCACGTCCAGCGTCATGAGGCCGGAGTCGGGGCTCTCGCCATGGGCCACGCGCGGCTCGCCTCCCCCACACACCGCCTCCGCTTTGGGCAGCAGGCAGTGGACAAAGTGAACCCTGGAGCGACGCACCGTGTCGATCAGAGCATCCTAAAGACAGAGGGACACTGTGGTCAGGCAGGCGTCACAACAACGTACAATAATATTCATTACCAACCCACTCGGTTGGTCCACAAAAATGTGCATATCTGGTCGCAGCTATTGCAAATTCACGCTTTTTTCCCCCTTCTTCTTCTTCTACATGCGATACCCATCATGTGAATTTGAATGTTCTGGTGACGTCTCGGCACGCTGAACTTCACCACCACAGACTGTATGGGTCGTAGCTGCTCCGGTAGTGGGCCAATCACACGTCACATTTCCGTAAATCGATTGGCTGTGAGCAAAACCATACAAATAGTTGTTTTTTTCCTAGATGTGTGTATGAAAAGGATCAAATGCAGGTATTGTTTGACTGGAGACATTTCGATACTAGTTGATACTGGGTTGTTATGGTCGATACCTTGATGGTATCAAGTACTGATACATAGTCCTAATGATCATACATCTCACGTGCATCCGGTTAGGTTTGTCTGGTGTAAATAAGACATTGGGGTAAAAACTCTGCCAACTCTGCAAGTTTCGCCTGCAGCAGCAACCTGGTTGCTTTCTCCCAACTTCTGCCTCTAACTGCAGCACTGGAGACAAAGCAGATGTTGAAAAATCTGTCAAACGGATGCAGCCACACGAGTTGATCCACCTGCTCCTCTCGTCTCCTCTTCCAACCAAGATAAAGCCGTGAATACGCACTTTTTTTCCTGCCTCTTCTGACTAAACAGTCTGGAGTCCAGGGGGAGAAAGAGGTACTGTACCATTTGGTGGAGCTAATCCAATTCCCTGCTTCACTTGCTCTTCATTTACAATGAAAATCATTTTTTTTATTAATTTCCGCACATAATGTTTCCCCTTTTTGAGGCGAAATCAAAAGTTGAAAATGAACAATCACGGTTAATACGGAAAAGATCCGTTTTATTGAATCAAAGTGCACCGAACGATCCCTTTTTAACCTCCTGAGACATTTGCATAATACCTGGAATTGAATTTAAGGCCAATTTAATAACTAATATAAAGAAACAAATTCGCCTATTCCTGATTGAACATTGCGAATGAAAGTCATGAAACTATAAAGAGCAGTATATTAGAAAAAGAAAAACACCAGCAAATGAATTGTGAGGGCGCAATAAGTCCATCATGTTTGTCATATTGTATTAACCCCGTTCTGTATTAACCTACATAATGTGCCCATTTGCTGGAAGATATTGTAATGCTTTTTAAGGCCCTTCGATTTAGAAAATATAAGACAGTTTCAGGTATCTTTCATTCATATTTGATCAGATATGGTACTGTACATGCCAACAAAACTCTGAATATGCATTGTAAATGGTCCAAATTCCCGGCCTAGATAATCCAGAGTAACAATGTGACTTTAAGTCATATATGAATTCAATCAGTATTCTAGGAAAAAATATTGAGCTTGGATATTTCTAGACATGATGACATAAGGTCCTATTTGGAACACATACCTGACAAAAATAACAGCTGGTATCCTAGTAGAAGTTCTCACAATGTATTGAATGCATATTATTTGACCAGATATGGCGCATATCAACAACGCTCAGAATATGCATCAGAAATGGTCCATATTCTCTAGAGCAGTGGTACCCAACCAGTAGATCAGTAGATGGTAGATCTCAGGGTGCTTACCGGTAGATCCCCAAATCATTTTTGGATAATGAGTGTAACTTTGTAGTGTCAGTATCTTGCATTCAACCAGTCAGTCCGCGCGTGTTTATTTTGTTGTCACATAAGCTACTGCCTGTCAAAAGGCTCATGGAAACCACCTGACATCCTTCACGGAGATACTTGCTTTTAACTACGCGTTCATGTGCACATGATGGGTGCAGGCCCTGACATACTGCTACTTTTCCTGGGTCCAATTGCAGTGTATGGCGTAGTGATTTGGATAGGACGTGCACGTCACGACCATCGCTCCAAACGGATGCAGGAGGTAGATCTTGTGCTGTTGACAAATTTAAAAGTAGATCTGAAGTGTAAAAAACGTTGGGCACCCCCCTGCTCTGGAGAATCTCCGAGACGTCAACCGTAATATTTCTGGATTCTGGCCCTTTTTTGCCCGGTGCAACTCAACCAGATTTCATCTTCCTCTCACCGTCACCCTCCTCCTCCTCCTCCACTCACCACTTGCAGCTTGATGTGGATGCAGAGGCTCTTCTTCTTGACGGCGGCCATGCCGGTGGTGAAGGTCTTCCTCATGCTGGTGGCCCGGCGCAGGGCGAGCTGGGAGCCGCCCTCCAGCCCGGCGATGGAGCCCGACAGCACCGTGGGACCGCCCGCCCGCCCCGCAAACATACTGCTGATGTTCTTCCTGTGGTAAGACGGACGGAGCACGGTTATTAATTATAGTCAACTAAAACTAAACTAGAACGAGGTGTGAACAAAAAAAAACATCTTAGTAAACTGAAATAAAAAATAGGCTTTAGAGAAAAAAATGCAACTGAAAAGATATTGTGTACCTACAAATAATAATAATAAAAGAAATAGACAGAAAATAACTTTAGTTGTACAGTAGTCTTTGTCAATTTGGTCAAATTTGTCAACACAACAAGCATGAGGAGGCATTGGTGCATATGTTTATTGAGACTGGGATGTCTACAAGACTGTGAGTCAGGTGGCTTAGCAAATGATGTGTACTGTACGTTCCTGACAAAAGCACCAAATGTTTTCCATGTACGGTACTGACAATTCCCTTAGCTTGCAATTTTTGATAGGATCCACTTAAAAAAGAAAAGAAAAAAAAAGAAATTGAAAGGCCATAACTTCCATGCTGTCTGAATTGCAAGCAACTTTTTTCCACGTGTTCAGCTAACATTGCTCTACAAATCTGCCTCAAGGAGCCTTGGGGTCCACCTGGAAAGTTTTTGAGATATTTGGAAAGTTTTGGAAAACACATTTTTGACATCTCCTCCTAGCCCGCTTCACCGATCTCCACCAACATCGCTATGTAGCATCTGTGGACCAAGCTCTACAAGTGATCTTTTCAGATTTTTGAAATCTCCTTTTTTGTTTCAAAGATATTAAAAGTCAGGCAGCTTAGCAAATGGATGTATAGCTGCAAGCGGCCATGACAGGTGTTTAAGCCTTTTCTGAACGGTACTGAGGTTGCAAGAAAATGTCTGTGGTTCTCATGACACGGTCCACATATATGCCTTGATATATCTGCCAAGTTTCCTGATCGTTGAACAAAAAGGACAAAGAGCGGGAGAAGCGGGTACATCTCCATTTCCATTAGCATGCGTGCGCGCATGCTCTTCTTCATCGCCACGTCAGCCGGTGATTGATACTTCAATTATAAAGTACATGGAGCTAATCTGAATATATTAGTGGCATATTGTATTGTTTTTCAGGCCCATATGTTGGTGAGCTGCTTCCTGCGCTGTCTGGCTCACCATGTTGCCTGCTGCTCTCATCAAAGCGTGCGTTTCGCTTTTGCTAAATCCTTTTGTACACGTCTACATTTGCTCAGGATTAACTGCTATTTACCACTCGTTGTAAAAAAATAATAAAAAAAATTGTGGTAGAATACACTGGTTTAGTCTTATACCTAAAGTACTCGTCATCATTGCTTTTTCTAACAAATCACTGATTTTGTACTGGCGAGGTTCAAAATGAGATGGATCACATTTTATTTGGCTGGAGAGGAAAAATCTAAATTGCACTGTAACTTAACAATTCTACGAATGAATCAATCATCACACAAAGTATTTCAAGCAATATCCCACCAAGTGTATTCAGTGTTATCCAACGGGACAGAGATTTGAAGCGAGTTTATGTGACGTGAGAACAGTGATATAATACTGTATTTTATTTGATTTTAACCTGCATATTTTCATATAAATAATGTCCAATGTCCATGTTCCAGTTTGTTTGGAATAAATAAATTATGCTTAGCACCAAACATGGAGACAAAATATAAATAAATAAATAAATAAATAAATGAATGAATGAATGAATGAATGAATGAATGAATAAAATCTCTATCACTGCTACTTTACTAAATTCAATAAATTGTAGGAATGGGATAATATAGGAAAATGCAATATATCGCAATACAAAAATGTGACAATATGTATTGTGAGGCATCCAAATAATATTGCCTGCATTTTTAAATTGCTGTTTACATTCTAACAAGCCAATGGCATTGCTAGAAAAATCTGTAGCTCAGAAATAAACAGAAATCTGCAGTCAGACTGCGGCGTCATTGAACGTTTATTTATTCCATCGTATCGTGGCTGTAACGAATCGTGAAATCCACATCGCGTATCGAATCGCGGGGTAAGCATATCGTCACGCCCCGTGTACTCTTCCTCTGTAAACCAGCAGACGTGTGTGTATGTGGGAGGGAGCATACGCTCGTACTTCTGGGAGTCGTGCAGCAGCGTGGCAGCGTTCTGCGCGGCCGGGTTGTGCTTGGCGTGGCTCAGCCAGCCGTGGGCGTCGTACTCCACCCAATCGGTGCCATGGCTGTGGCCTAACAGGAAGAGGAGGGGCTTCTCTCCTTTCAGCAGCAGACTGGGCCCTGGACGGGGGAGGGGGAGGGAGGTGTTGGGGAGGTGGATGGGTCAAAACATTACAAGTCGTCATAGTTTCTCCCTTCATTTCTTTCTTATCAGGACAACATTGAGACCATCGTGGGACACTAAAACGCTCCACTGAACCCCAGAATGATAATATTAATAACAACAACAACAACAACAACAACAACATATGCGTGGTGGCCTGCAAAACCCATGGTGAAAATTTAACATTTTGATATTTCCATAAATTAGAAACTCTCTCCTATATATAACTTTTTGAATGACTGAGATAGCTCTCACAACATCAACAGTTCTGAGTATTTATATGTTATGTGTCTAAAAGTAAAACGTAAGAAAAATGGCTTTAAACATTGCACAAAATTCCATTTTATACAGTAGCATTCCACCAAAATCATGAAAATAAATACTTCCCCTTTTGTTTTGTGAAAATAATGATTGGCCATGATGTACTACGGAGATTAAAGTAACCAGATCACTCAAAATACCTGCAAAAATAGTTTTCAATCGTTTTTTTACCAACAATGTTTACTGTAGCAGCGAAATGTGAACGGTTCTCAAAGACCACGAACCAGGAGATTCAGTGGGAATCTGATGATCAAAAAATGTATCCGATAGAAAACCATCATATCAGAGGTAGTTGCCACTGGCTGGAACATTTATTTTAATTTTTTATCAAAATGCCAATATGGGCCCTGGGTATCAGTTAGGGGTTTTAAAACCACTAGTCGATACTGTTGACTGTTTGAACAATCATTTTCTACGTTATGTCATGTCATGTTAAATAAACTGAATTTGAAGTACCGTATTTATTTAGAGGAGGAAAGACTCCCGCTATCCCTGCATGAAACCAGTTGCGTTGTTACCGCAGTCAAACAGCATCTCCAGCTCAGACAAACTTGCTAGGGTTTAGTCCAATCAGATCGCGGCTCACTCGTAAAAAGCATCTCAGAGCAAATCGAGGACACTGCTAATTTGCATATCTCGCACCCTCAGGTTGGTTCTGCTTAGATCAGTTAACCCTTCACTGGTTCTGCTTAGATCAGTTAACCCTTCACTGGTTCTGCTTAGATCAGTTAACCCTTCACTGGTTCTATTTGAGACCTTTTTGACAAGAATTGATCCTATTTATTTGGTGGGAAAAATATGATACATCTCCTGCGACTAGTGGACTACTTTTTTTGTCAGTAGTGGATGACTACTAAAATGGAGCAGTCGTGAAATGCCCTAGTATGAGTTCAACCCTGTTTTTGTCCCACGCTGTCTGCAGTGTGACACCAGCACACATTTGTGTGTTGTTCCTGAGGCCTCCCTGGACCCCAGTAGGTGAACAGGACAGCTTCTCCAGGCAGGCAGACTTACCCTTGTTGTCTCCCTGCGCGGGGCCGTAGTAACTGAACAGTCTCTCCAGCAGCGTCTCCTCAGAGCCCCCAGGCTGCACCGCCTCCTCCTCCATCAGCCACAGCAGACCCCGAGCCTCGTCCGTCCGGGCCAGGGCGCGCACCTGCTCGCACGCACACACGCACACGCACACGCACACACACACACACACACGAACAAGCACACACACACACACACACACACACACACACACACACACACACACACACACTCACACACACACACACACACACACACACACACACACACACAGGTCGGTATATATAGTATGGCACGTAAAACCTAAAAGTACACCTGGAAAGAAAGAATCTATGATCATATCAGGTTCTCCTGGACACACACACACACACACACACACACACACACTGTACAGCTGTAGCGTACTCCTCCTTCTCCAAGACACTACTTTCAATCCAAGTCATTCACACAAACACAAGATCTCAAGTCAAGAAGATGTTAGAAACCTTTTCAAATCATCAAAGTCAAGCCCCAACTCACCTGAAGCCAAGCCAAGTCAAGTCTCAACTCACCTGAAGCCAAGCCAAGTCAAGTCTCAACTCACCTGAAGGCAAGCCAAGTCAAGTCTCAACTCAAGTCTTCCCTCCACGCATCAAGTCAAGTCCGAAGCAAATTACACAAGCGACACGAGTCCAAGTCACCTCTTTTTAGAATTCAACAAATCCGTCAAAATCAGTCCAATGATGTCATTAGGAAATATAATGATAATAAAAATGTGAGTAAAAAATACGATGAGCCCGCGGCTATCACAATCTCATGAGCTGTTCTCCCTGTTCTTCGTCAGTTAGGAGTGTGCTGAGAGAACGGCTTCGTCTGTTAGGAGTGTGCTGAGAGAACGGCTTCGTCTGTTAGGAGTGTGCTGAGAGAACGGCTTGGTCTGTTAGGAGTGTGCTGAGAGAACGGCTTCGTCAGTTAGGAGTGTGCTGAGAGAACGGCTTCGTCTGTTAGGAGTGTGCTGAGAGAACGGCTTCGTCTGTTAGGAGTGTGCTGAGAGAACGGCTTCGTCAGTTAGGAGTGTGCTGAGAGAACGGCTTCGTCTGTTAGGAGTGTGCTGAGAGAACGGCTTCGTCTGTTAGGAGTGTGCTGAGAGAACGGCTTTGTCTGTTAGGAGTGTGCTGAGAGAACGGCTTCGTCTGTTAGGAGTGTGCTGAGAGAACGGCTTCGTCAGTTAGGAGTGTGCTGAGAGAACGGCTTGGCCTCCCCACTTGGCCGGTGGGATTCTTAAACGAGAGTGTTTGGTAGAGATGGGCTACTATAAATAATAAGAGAGATCATTTCTGCCTTCCACTAACATAGAAGGTTAAACTGGCTTTCAGGGTCTTTCATTACTCTAAGCAGAGAGAGTGTTCAGGGTCTTTCATTACTCTAAGCAGAGAGAGTGTGCATTGTGCTCTTGAAACCTAATTAGTTGCCGGGGTGAAACTTGGATCCTTTTCAGAGATAAATCAAATTCAGAATGAGCTTTTTGTTTTTGGTGTGATCTGAAATCACAAGGCAGAGAGAATTGCATTGTGTTGGTTTATTGGCTTTTCAATATGTGCTGAATGATTATGTGTGCATGTCTATGGGTCCTTTCTGGCTTTATCCAGCTCTGCTCGGGTTCAATCCTCACTAGGCTGCTGCTAATGCTTTGTCACGGCTAAAACGCCATAGCCCCCCCATGTGTTTTCCACCAAGCGCACACACACACCGGCTTATTTAGACGCGCTTTTTCCCCAATCAATTTCAACGCAGCCCAAAGCCAGATTTAATTTGAATTAAAACACTTGTTAACGCCACATTCTGGAGCCAACGCACATCAGTGACGTCAGATTTGCTACGGGCCGGGTGTCCCGCAGATTTGTCTTCATTGAATGAGGATGTGCAGCGAGATGCCAACTGACTAGCGGGGAGGAAAAGCGTTTTTCAACACGACAAGAAGGAACCAAAATCAAATACTTGATTGCAATTAATGCCGCTGATGTGGGATGAATTCCAAAAAGGAAATTGGGGAAAAAAGAAAAACGAAAACGAGCCACAATTATTAAATTAAAGCTAATTGGATAGAGTTAATATGTCTGACACAGAAGGCAAATTTGGCTGCTTTTGTGGAGCACTTAAAATGCATGATCTACGGTAATTAGAAAAGGTGAGGTGTTCACTCTTGCTTTGTAACGTCTTTATCAGAGAGCAATGACCTGTAAACAACAACAACATGCCGGGCACAATGCTAATAGCTCAGCCTGTGAAGGCGGCAAGTAAATAACAACCAGGCAAATTTAAGAAGTTAGCTATAAATGGAGTGTATAAGTTAATTTGACATTTTGATCAAAACTGATGTATTGATATGCATTTCTTACAACACAAGCCTTGTCGGAAGTTAGACTTCTTCTGAACTATTTTTGTTTTATTTGTTTTGCTGTATGAAATGTGTTCGGGCAACAATTTGATTTGCATACACTTCTTAGTGTGAAAAAGACAACAGCTGTGCTATTAACTCTTAGTGAATCTATTAACTCTCTTAGTGAATCTATTAACTCACTTAGTGAATCTATTAACTCTCTTAGTGAATCTATTAACTCTCTTAGTGAATCTATTAACTCTCTTAGTGAATCTATTAACTCTCTTAGTGAATCTATTAACTCTCTTAGTGAATCTATTAACTCTCTTAGTGAATCTATTAACTCACTTAGTGAATCTATTAACTCTCTTAGGCCATGGTCACATTACAGGCAAATCCGATTTGCTGCTAAAGTCATTAATCATCATTATCTTGATTGGTTTCCACACTGCCACAAACCTGATTTGGGCAAGTGTTCAAGTCGGATATGTGTGTGCTGTGAAAACCAATCTGGATAGAATCATTAATAGGTCACTAAAGTTCGCAAATCGGATTTGGCCTCCTAGTCTGAACATGGCCTTAGTGAATCTGGATGTCGGTGCATGAAAGCTAGTCTGAATGCAAACTGGCTAATTGTGCTCTTGCTGTCAGCAATGAGAGCATGAAGAGGTTAGGGGTTATGAACCAGGCAGAGAGAGAAAACATGAAGAGGTTAGGGGTTATGAACCAGGCAGTCATAGAAAACCATGCATAGAGACTGTTCTGCTTACCAGGGCTTGTGTGGAGGCTTGATCGATAGCTGCTACAGACAGTGAGGGACTGGACTCTATGTCATCTAAAGCAAGCTCTATGTTTTCCTAGACGCAGGAAGATAAAGGCTTTGGTTATTCCTCTACAGTAGCTTCACCGGCAGAAAGTTATCAAGAGATCAGAAGGGTAGCTAGCTACACAGTCATATTATGACATTAGCAATGGCAAAGATTGGGTTGTGTGAGTCTGCATGTTTATTTAAATCAATGCAAGATTTCAGACATGTTTGACATTCTGTTATTTGAATTTGTAGACTAGAGCAGTGGTTCTCAAATGGGGGTCCGCGGACCCCCAGGGGTCCGTGGCACTTTGCCAGGGGGTCCGCGAAAAGTTTTCAGGTAAAAAAAAAAAAAAAAAAAATGTTTTTTTTTGTTTTTGTTTTGTTTTTTAATTAAAAAAGAAAATGCTACATGTTACTTATTCCTTCTCAAACTACTTCCTACATGGTGCTAGTCTATCAAAATATCTTGGCTGTCATTGATTGTGTTGCATAGTGGTTTTCTGTACTGTTTTAGGGTTAGGGTTAGGGTTACCCTAATTGTGATATTGTAAATCGCTTTGGACAAAACAAAAGCGTCTGCTAAATGACGTAATGTAAATGTAATGTAATAATAAAAAAAAAAAAAAAAAAAAAAAAATGCAAAATCTTCATAGTTCAACGAAAATAGTTTATGCTTTAAATCTAAAATGGTTCATGGATTACATTCTAATAACAAACCTATCAAATTAAAAGTCAAGCACGTTACCGTGGAAACAATTAAGCTTAGCCCAAAATCACAAATCAGAATGAGGGGGTCCCCGGTATATTTTCTATCTTGTAAGGGGTCCTTGGCTGAAAAACATTTGAGAACCTCTGGACTAGAGCATTAGAATGAAGAAATCCTGCTTTTGGAAAAGCTGTGGACTATTGGTGTATCCCATGATCCGATGTGTCTGTCCATGTACGTTTCAATTCATCTTCTAACGGATTTGTCTCCATCCGTTCAGCCAATCAGAAGCATCCCTACATTTGTTTTGGGAAAACACGGAGACAACGGTCCGTCCAAAACAAAGAGAGAAGGCAGAACGCCTGGTGTAAGGGTGGGATGACTGGAGGTTTCTAATGCATTTAGACTGTATAGCCTGTTTCTTCTTTGGTCTTCACACAGAAATACTTCTGTCAATAACCTGTTCATTTTCTAATGGATCAGTGCTGCTGCTGCTGCTGCTGCTGCTGCTGCCTGAGACGAAATAGCAGGTTTGATCTGTGTGTGTCTGCTCTCTGCTCTCTGGAGGGCTGGGCAATACTATACCGTTATCGTGATAGACTACGGTAGATACTAGGGGTGCACCGATCGATCGGCAAGCAATCTGTATCGGCCGATTTTGACCTCAAATATGCGATCAGCTGATTGCCGATATTTCGGCTGATTGCCGATATTTTTTTATATATAAAAAAAAAATATATATTTAAAAAATAATAATAAATAAAAAAGCCCTATCACTAATCAGGCTTTCCAACGATATAAAATACAATGCCAATTGGTATTATTAAAGGGGAGAAGTAATCGACCTAAAATAACGTTTCCAAACTTTCTTTGAGGAGTTTATATATCGGTGATCGGTAATCGGTGATCGGTCGGGCAGATATTTCCCATAGGCGATCGGCGATCGGTGGCAAAAAACATGATCGGTGCACCCCTACTAGACACAGTCTAGTCTAAGATTTTAGATAATGGTAATATGGTGATATGACATAAGTGTTGTCTTTTCCTGGTTTTAAAGGCTGCATTACAGCGAAGCGATGTCATTTTCTGAACGTACCAGACTGTTATTCTAGCTGTTCTATTATTTTCCTTTAACCACTTAGTCATTACTGTATATCCACATGACTTTTGATTATTTATCAAAAATCTCATCGTGTCAATATTTTACGAAAGCACCGAAAGTCAGGGAAGGAAACCCTGTCTTTGCATTTTATTTTGATCACAGTCTTGCTTTAATCAAAGTGCTTGTGACATCTCACATGTGGCTTTGACTTACAACTGAACATTTAGGCCACGTTGTAGAAAATACCAAGAGGTATTATTATGTTATTATTATGTTATTATTATCGTGTATCAGCCTAAAAATAGCGGGATCAGATTTTTGGTGCATATGGCCCAGCCCTACTGCTCCGTCTCTTGCACCTCGCACCTCCTTGTATCTCTCCAGCTCCTGCACAAAGGTGCGCTCGTGGTAGAGGCTCTGCAGCCTCTCCTGGGTGTAGTTGTGGCAGAGCTCCTCGAAGGTGGCGCTGCGCTGCCGCTGGGCCATGCGCGGGTTCTGGAAGCCCGGCGTGTCCACGATCAGCAGAGAGCACAGAGAGTGCTGGCTGGACTTCAGGGCCCTGAGGGGACACGGGGGGGGAAAGACCGGGGCCAGGTGGAGGAGGAACAACAAGTTAGCGACAGGATATACAGCTAAGAGGATTAGCATAGCAATAAAAAGAGAGCAAACGGAGGTGAGGAGGAGGGGTGTGAAGATGAACCGATTCGCATCAAAAAGCCATATGAGAATCTAACATGCGCCCCGCATCAATTCAAAAGTCCAAATCCAATTCAAATGCAGTGTGAAATCAGCCCAAAATCAATACAGGATATGAGAAATCCATGGCTGGTGGGAGAGGGGGGAGCTGTGTGCGAGAGAGAGAGAGAGAGAGAGAGAGAGGGTGAGAGAGAGAGAGAGAGAGGGTGAGAGAGAGAGAGAGAGAGAGAGAGAGAGGGTGAGAGAGAGAGAGAGAGAGAGAGAGGGTGAGAGATAGAGTGCCAAGGAGAGGGAGAAGAAACGCAGGAACTGGGAAGCTAGGAAACACGTTTTGCTCAATAACAGCAGCAGAGCTTACGACAAAGAAATATTATGATGATGAAAATAAAAACTATGACATACGCACACACAGGATGGAAATCAAATTAAAAACTGTCAAGATAAAGGTCATAAAAATAGGAGAAGATAAAGGAAAGCCTATGTAAATGCACAGCTTCTAACCAGGACGTGCAGAAAATATGCATTGTAGGAAAGTGCAAGTGAGAGGGAGAGAGAGATAAAGTGTTAGAAAATAGAAAAAAGAAAATAGGAGGCAGACACTAAGATAGAGAGACAAACAGACAGAAAGGCAGACAGAAAGACGGTTGTCTTGAGAGAGAGAGAGACAGACAGACAGACAGAGACAGACAGAAAGAGGGTTGTCTTGAGAGAGACAGACAGACAGAGACAGACAGACAGAAAGACGGTTGTCTTGAGAGCGACAGACAGACGGAGACAGACAGACAGACAGACTGACAGAAAGACGGTTGTCTCGAGAGAGACAAACAGACAGAGACAGACAGAAAGACGGTTGTCTCGAGAGAGACAAACAGACAGAGGCAGACAGAAAGACGGTTGTCTCGAGTGGTTGACTGAAAGAGAGCAACTCAGATGGCAATCACATTTTCTGTCAAACAATGTTTGGGGGGAGGAGAGAAAGCAGGATGAAAGCAGCAGACTTCTTAATATAATGTCTTATTTTCAGACACACGAGGGAGGGAAGGTCTATGAGTAACTGACAGTGCCCAAAAGTGCAGCGAAATGTTACAAAACTCTTAAAAGGCTTGTCATGTGAACTCAAAATGAAAGTGGACTTGAACAAGACAAACACTGTTTAGTCCCGAATGAATGTTGTTCAGAAAAATACTGGAAAATCCAATATGGCAACAAGGTGGACACTATGCTGGTTGTTGGGATATAAAAACAAACACTTCTTTATTTATAGGTGTTGATAAGCAGTTGGCATCGCATTGCATAATTTGCCTTTTCACAGCAGCAGCCACTTTGTGTCTCATGGGCAGGAAGTAACACATGTGCAACCAAAACATTAACGGCACTGGAACACCTAAACGGATTGGAAGCTGGAAACCCGCATTCGTGTTTTGCTTGCACCTGTGTTACTTCCTGCCTTTTAGACACAAAATAGCTGCAGTGAAAAAGGTCAATTTAGACCTAATCTTCAGAGTGGAATTGTAGCGCCTGGCCTTGGACCCGTCAGTCACTTTGAAAACACCAGTCATCCAAATGCAATCTGGTGTCTGACAGAACAAATCAACCAACAAACAAGCGCACGGAGACCGATCCATAGTGCCACTCTACCCCAACAGAAGTGAGGGGTGTGTGTGTGTGTGTGTGTGTGTGTGTGTGTGTGTGTGTGTGTGTGCGCGTGTGTGTGTGCGTGTGTGTGTGTGCGTGTGTGTGTGTGTGTGTGCGTGCGTGTGTGTGTGTGTACTGTGTAGGTGTGTGGGGGGCTAAAGCTTCTGGCATACTCTTCGCGCACGCGCTGGAGGCGGGGCTCAGAGGAGGGCGCGCGCACTCTGCGCGGGCCAAAACAGAACATACTCAGTGCGCAGCTCCAGGCTCCAGGCAGTCTGAATGAAATTGAATGTAACGTTCCCAATTCTATGTATTAAATTAAAAAAAACGACCCCTCCACATTTGGGAAGGCTAAGCCACACAACTAGTTCGTTATAATCGAACAGCATGCTTTGAAGGCGACTTTACGACGGTGAGGACTCAATCACAGCAGATATCCGCTGATAGCCTACCACAGAGATCTCACAGGCACAGGCAGCAAAACCGACGCGCTGATAGAAAAATCTCCATGGACGCGCCGCGCTGCGCTCAGGCCTCGCCCCCCGACACGCCCCGTGCGATGTCGTCATAATCGCCGTGCGCCCTATGCGCTTGGCTGGGCGCGAAGAGTATGCCAGAAGCTTAACTGACCTGTTAATGAGGGAGATGACCAGGGTGAAGATCTCAGAGTAGAGGCTGGATGCCATGGCCTCTAAACAGTCCAGCGCTGTGATCTTAGGACCTGAGAGAGAGAGGGAGAGAGAGAGAGAGAGAGAGAGAGAGAGAGAGGGCGAGAGACACAGAGAGAGAGAGAGAGAGAGAGAGCGAGAGAGAGAGAGAGAGAGAGAGAGAGGGCGAGAGACACAGAGCCAGAGTGAGAAATACAGTGAGAGACAGAAAAAGAGGAAACAACACTGATGGTCATCAACAGTAACGTGAACCACTGCCAATCAGAGAGAGCCCCATCCTAGAACTGAGGAAATAAAGCATTTTGGTTTTTGATAGCCAATAGCAATGTTTTTGTATTGGAGCTGCCAATAATATCCAATATATTGCACAGATATCTGCCATCTATTAGTCCTGTTATTTGGCCCTTCCAGGCCTAAGAGATGTAAAGGAATCAGTGTTTCCACCAGAGTTTTATTATAATTTATATTCTTGCACAAAATATATAAATTCAAGCCCTTTCAATGACCCAAGGCCTTCACCCCCACCTCCAATTTACACAAACTTTCAAAGATTTCAAGGAGCCGTGGGAACCCGCATGTCCTGATATCGCCGTGTTGGTGTCATTCCTGGACCAAAACTTTTTCCTAGTACGGAAATCTTAACCACATTAACCACAGACTCTAGCCTCCTGGTGTTAGCAGGGTCCGGACCCTGGGCTCTAGGTGTTAGCAGGGTCCGGACCCTGGACTCTAGGCTCTTGATGTTAACAGGGTCTGGACCCTGGAGGTCTGGTGGTCACCTGAAGCGTCTCCGTGGCCGGCGTCGTCAGGGCCCCCTCTGAACGAGGTGGAGTGCTTCAGTCCTTTGGCCTGGTGCTTGAAGATGGAGGAGGAGAGCTCCTCCAGGCTGCTGCCCAGCAGGTAGGCCGCCTTCTGGGCCCACTCGTGACGGGCAAACTGCCTGCGTCCCGCTGGAGAGAGAGAGGAGAAATGACATAAGCCCAAGAGGGAACCCGGGGAGAAGCATGACGAGGATGACAAGGGGGGACGAAAGAGGAAGATAATGTAGGGAAGGGGGAGTCAAAGAGGACACAGCTAAAATTCAAAACAGGAGCGCTGAGGGTAATCTTAGATCTAGCTAGCGCTAAATGATTTCAAAGCACGTTGTAAAGGTGTAAATACTGCATCAACCGTAAGTCATCCATGTCGGACAGGGTTGTGAATTCTGACGCGAGTCCTACCTTTAGATATATTTCTCCTAGTATACATCCAGAAAATGTGATTTTACAGCAGATGATGACATGGGTCGACAGTATTCTGTCTGAATACAGGAAGAGGATTGTGGGAATGAAGTGAAAACTCTGTGAAAGGTCTTAAGATTCCCAGTTTAATAGAAATTTGAGATCATTTGAGTTTGAGACTGATATTTGAGATGCTGCTCAAACAACAGGCAGGAGTTTCGGTAAATCACTTTAAGTGCCGTGCACACCGTGTGATAACGTGGGAAGTAAATGGCAGACAGCATCTGAAGAGAGAGAGCGCCGTCAGTTTGGCTCTATAGCAACAGAGCCCGGAGTCGGACACTATGGCCCTGAGTCGGACACTACCGCCACTAACGGTCTGCATGAGCGGTGCATCTCCAAACGGTCTGGAGCCAAAGTGAAACGTCACTTCCTGCTTTCTCACTGTACCAGCGCTGCGAAAAAATGGCGGTGGACGGAGAATAAGGTTACTTTTTTGATCCGACAAACTGGCGACAAACTGCGACTTTCTTGACATGCAAAGTTACGTTTTAAATGGACAAAATTAGCGTTGGCGCCCCGTGGCACAATTCAAACGGGATCAAAAAAGTAACCTTATTCTCCGTCCACCGCCATTCATAGGAAGTGACGTTCACTTTGGCTCTCTATTCAAAGTCCCTGTGGACCGAGGCAACATGACTGTGTCACCAGCCAATCAAACGGACAAAGTGAACGCATCGACAGGAGCGCCCGCCAAGCAGTGCGTAAAAAAAAGGAAAAAGCACCCAAGCAGAATGTTCTTTGTGATTCTCGGGGTGGGCTGGGAGAAAGAATAATAATCTCTCTCTCTCTCTAATAGGGTAGAGACTCAAAAAGACTAACTAGAGAAGTTCAAATGAACAAGCTTTGCTTTGCGTTGGGCTTTTGAGGCTGTGTTGTACTGTGACAGCAGCTCGGGAGCTGAATGCGGGAGACATGGGGAGGCATCAGACAGAGCACTTTAAAAGAGACAACAAAGTTCTGATCCAGATGATTCTCATCTCACAGAACAGAACCAGGGCGGGACGGCTAGGGGGCGAGGGGGGGGGCGGAGGGGGGGAACTGTCAGGAGGTATAGAAGAGGAGAGAACTGAAGAGAGGGAGAGATGAAGAGAGGGAGAGAGAAAACGAGGAGCGAGAAACAATAAAAATGCTAATGACTTAAGGTCTGGAAGGAATGATAAAGGCATTAAGACTATACAAACAAAGAATATATACAAACAAGAGAGGGTTCGAGAAAAGTTTCAAGTGAAAAACAACAATGGCGAACGACTTGTAGGGAGGTTGTTTTTGTGTGTGTGTGTGTTTTTTTCCCATTACCTTCATCTGCGTCTGCATTTGATAGGGCGCAGCATGCAAACATGCAAGTAGAGAGAAGGGGTTAGAGACAATTCATGTATTCATCAATTCACATTCACCAGCAAAAACACACATTCATATGAAATAACATTGACATCCCGCCACCATGCTGGGCAGGCACATGCTGAGGAGTCAAACACGTCGCTGTTGGAAAGGGTAACCTGAACTTCGCAGCGGTGAAGTGTTGATTTCGTCGACGAAAACTATGACGAGAAATGTTCCATTCTTCGACTACCTATTTTCACCGATGAAAACTAGACGTTAACTAAATAAAAACTAAGTTGTGATGACAAAAACTATGAAGAAATCTATTGACATTTTCGTGAACAAATAAAAACTAGACTAAAATGTGCATATTGGTCCGTGATCTGTGCGATAACTGGACAGGCGACCTGTCAATCACGGCCCAAAACAAAAGTCCGCTTTATCGTCTATTTGACTCTAAATGGGACCATGATTTAGAAAATGAACATCATGCTGTTTTGAAGAAGACTTGAAACTAGTGATTGAGACCATAAACTCATTAGGAAAGTGTTTACTGAAGTCATAATCAAGGGAGAAGTACGCTCATTTCCCCATCCACTTCAATACAATCAGACTTCTTTTTGCAGTGAGTGGAGTCGCCCCCTGCTGGCCATTAGAAAAAATACAAGTGGTACATGGCTTCATTTTGCAGAACAGGAGGTTGCCCCTTGGTTCTCAAAGGAATAGTTGTGGTAATTCGTTGTCTGTTCAGCCATGGTGGCTGTGCTGCTCATGCTAAGTAACTTCTCCTCTTCATTCCAAACAAGGTGGAAACATCTCCTGGAGGACTTTGGCTGTTTGGAAGATCAAATGGAAAGGCTTTCATGAACTGGATATACTGTAGGTTGAATCACTATTGTTTCATATTGATTACTTTTAATTCACTAGAAATGATCCCAATGGGAGAAGAATGGCTATTGTAATCCTAGGTTTCTCTCTGACTATTAGTACCTCTCCATAGCGTAGACAGTTATATAATTCAGTACTAAAATAAACAACTAAAGTCTTCCTAAATGTGATCCAGTGGGGTTTTGCGGCCCTAATGGGGCAGGCTATGTCCTGGGAGTGATTGAAGCAGTGCTGCACAGTATGAGGCATGGAGGGGGGGGGGAGCACACCTCCTGGTCTCTCGTGCTGAGAAGATAACAGAATTAGATCCAGCCAGAGGCAACCATTTACTGTGCTTACTTAGGGCTGAGTGGTTCAACATGGCTGCTGTCATGTGAAAACCACAGAGTGTAAAAACATGGACGCATGTGATGTCACCCATTCGTTTGTGGACTCCTGTTTTGAAGCTTGGCGTTTTTTGCCGGAGCCATCTGGTTTCCCACAGAGCCACACAGCACCTCCTGCTATTGGTCTGTTATCAGCGAGCTGTGTGATCACTGGACAGGCGACCTGTCAATCACGCCCCAAAACGGTCTTTTTATTGATTGTCTATTTTACTCTAAAGGGGTGAGTTCTTCTATTAATATTGACCCCTGTACAGTTGTTATGAAAGATTAAAGTCTATCCACCTTATTTCTAGCTGCCATGATGCCTGATGGGTGCTTCTTCCGCTTCCGGTGTAATAGACTGTTTTTTAACTTGACAAAAAAAACGTCTATGAGGATTTTACAGCAGAGCCATTCTGCTCTATAGCCGTGTCGTTCGGGTGCTGGGATAACGTAATGCATTGTGGGTAGTCGGCTACTGTGGCTAATGCTAGCGGCTAGCGTAATAGTTACTTTACTTGGCAGTAAAACGCCACTGAATGACCAAATTGATTTAACTTTTAACCATTTCGAGTAACACTGTTTCCATACGGACCCCCAGCATTGGTTAGTGACTATATTTATAACTTTTATAGCGTACTCCAGTTTCCGGTTTATAATTCGGGTCTGCAGCAGAGTATAACAAAGGAAATGGCAAGCTGCAACAATAAGTCACGTTAAACCGGACCTTGTACCCACAATTATTTTTTACAGTGGGGCATTCAAAAATAAGGTGGATAGAGCCCAAAACCATATTTTGAACCAGGCTGGAAACATGTTTATTTCTGCTGTAAAGACGGGCATTTTAACATGGGGGTAAATGCGGAATGACTCCCTTTTGTAGCCAGCCTCAAGTGGCCATTTGAGGAACCCCGGTTTTTGTCGCTTCCGCATTGGCTTCACATTTACAAGCCGAAATCTCCCCGCTCGGTGAAAACTCCAGTTTTTGTGATTTTTTTTTGGTGAATGTTCCAAATCCAACTTCAGCTCAAGGATGCCATGTTCTGCTATGGGGTTGGGAAACCCCTAAGACCCTACGAGCTTTTGAAATCTTTTCCAAACCGATGGGATAAACTCAAAAAGTTGACATGATACAAGGTTTTCAGAAGAGTCTCAGAAGACTCGTCTCCTTGTAGAAGTGAAAATATTCTCATTTTGGCCGGAGAGCCTTCCTCCTCTTTCTTATCCTCGGATGACACTTTTGGTCCTCGTAAGGACAGGAATACAAGTACACACCGACAGGACCACCTCCACTTCAATGAGAAAATGTCTCCGGCGGGGAGGGGAAAACACTGCTTGTTTACGCCGAGCGGCATCCTCCCCGCTATGAATTGAACCATTTGACTTCTCTACTACGAAGCCTTTATCCCTCTAACTGGCACGGAGACAGAGGATATCAAAGTGTGAAGCGGAACGGCACACAGTGAAAACACTCTTTTGTTCATGTTGCTGTAGCTGCTCACTGTGGGGCCGCGCGTGTGGAGTCAAATGTCAAGCCTGACCCCTACTGGCAGCCGGGAGTATGGTTCAAAGTCAGCCGCACTCAGACAAAAAGCTCCGGTCGCCGCATAGAAGAACATTTTCCTCCGAGTCTCTTTTTTTTTGCGTAATGTTTATTTCTTAAGGGGGGCGATGACCTGTGCAGAGGGATTTGGCTTATTTTCTCTATAGATTATGGTAATTGGAGCAGGAACACGGTCTCATTAAGAGGGCGAGCGAGGCTGGCGAAGGCGCAGGAATAAATGGTTGGCGGACGGTGTGAGGAGGCAAATAGCTGGGCGGGATGAGAGAGAGAGAGAGAGAGAGAGAGAGAGAGAAAGAGAGAGAGAAAGAGAAAGAGAGAGAGAGGCGTAAACAACAACCCCCAGCTTCATGCAAGAGCAGCTTGGCTATGCTCATACAAATACGACGGGGGGCACACACACACACACACACACACACACACACACACACACCCACACACACACACACACACACACACACACACACACACACTTGTCTTGACTATACTAGTGAGGACCTTCCATTGACTTTATTCATTCCCTTAGAATTAAGGCTTACTCTGACCTGGACCAATTCCAATCTTAACCCTAAGTCCCAATGCTAAAACAACATTCACCTCAGGCCTAACCTAAACCTAAACCTAAGACTACAGTAGGTTTCTGTTTTTCAGACAGCCAAATTCAAGTCTTGAAGCTGTGAAACTCTCAATTAATTCTTAAGGGAGACGACGTCCAACTGTGTTTAGTGAAGCAGATACTGTATCTGATGATGCAGATTGCTCCAACTCCAATCTTGAATTTCATGTTTTAACTTCAGTTGAATGACGACATGCTCCTCCTATAAAAAAAAACCATTGGATGAACTCTGACACTGTGAAGATAGCAGGCTTTCACGGGACAACAAGTGTTCAGACTGACATATTGTAATAGTGCACACGCAGCACAAAGAAACCTGTCTTTTGCATGGTGAAAAATACCTCTAATAACGGTAATATTCTAATACTTTTTAAGGAAGCACAGATACAGTACCCTATAATTCCAATGTTAAACGTAAACGCAAATCCTCAACCTAGACTAACCCCTTGTAGAGGTGAAGACCGGCCAACATGGACTCACTCCAAAACTCAAACTGGTTCTCACAAGGATAGAAGTATAAGAACACACACACACACACACACACACACACACACACACACACACACACACACACACACACACACACACACAGTGGAGATGAGTTTTGGCCTGCGCTGGGATGATTAAAGTTCATTACCACCTTCGTCTACATCTGTGACTGTGGGAGGACAGAGGAATAGCACTGTGAGGAATAGCACTGCGAATACAATCGGAGAGCAGCCACCTATCTGTCTTCGTTAAGAGATAGACGGCACACACAAATCAAATCGAATCAAAATGTCTGCCATACATTCAACACCCGAGCTCAAATTAAAACTGCTCCAGAGTCGTGGGTTGGTGGAGCCTGCTTTGTACGAGGCGAGCGAGCGACATGCCTAATGAATGGCCAGGCGAGCGCCGGCTCAGACTATCTTTGAGCTGCTGATTTAATTAAGGGGCTTCTTGCACAACAAGAGTAAATGGATTTGACGACGCTTCTGCGCTTCTTCTTTTGGCCATTTCCTTATCGTGGGGGGGGGGGGGGGGGGGGGGGGGGAGCACGCCCACGGGCAATTAATGAACGGCGGTGTTATAATGCTGTCACTCATTTTCTAATAAGCTAATTAAGTAGAGTGACATCAACGTGCCTGAATAAACACGCGTGTTCTCTAAACATTCGCTAATAAAAGACTAACACACACAGATGAGAACCACGGGCTGTTTGCCAGTGAGAGCATGAGGAGATAACATGCATCCATTTGGTTAAAGACACATATTTTGGTTAGTTTAGTGAATTATTTCAAGTTTTTGATGTCAGAAACGACAAACCAAGTTTAGTCATGGTTAGCTCACTACCGCAGGACACATTATATTTGAGGCTTTTCTGCGTGAAGTAAAGCCATGTGTGATAGGAGACTGTGTATGGAGCTATTATCACTCAGCATAGTGTACGCTAAAGTGTTAGCATGGAGCTACATCTATCACTCAACATAGAGTATGCTAAACTGTTAGCATGGGCCAGTGGTCACATCTTCCATCGTTTACCTTTTTTCTTAACAATGACAGAAAAATCTGAAGGCTTTTGTCATTTTAACACAGGTCAATAGATTATGGCAGAGTTGTTGCGATCCTGTCTGTCAAAGTGACAGAGAATCTTGTTCTCTGTCATTCAAGCAATCTCTGTCATGGACCTAGTGTCACTCAACATAGTGCATGGGAAATTGTTAGCATGGAGCCTGCTATCACTCAACATAGTGCATGCTAAATTGTTAGCATGGAGCCTGCTATCACTCAACATAGTGCATGCTAAATTGTTAGCATGGAGCCTGCTATCACTCGACATATTGTACACTAAAGTGTTAGCATGTAGCCTAACACTCGACAGATATGCTAAAGTATTAGCATGGAGCCTACTATCACTCAACATAGTGTATGCTAAATTGTTAGCATGGAGCCTACTATCACTCAACATAGTGCATGCTAAATTGTTAGCATGGAGCCTGCTATCACTCGACATATTGTACACTAAAGTGTTAGCATGTAGCCTAACACTCGACATACAGTAGATATGCTAAAGTATTAGCATGGAGCCTACTGTCACTCAACATAGTATGCTAAAGTGTTAGCATGGAGCCTACTGTCACTCAACATAGATATGTATGCTAAAGTGTTAGCATGGAGCTACTATCACTCAACATAGATATGTATGCTAAAGTGTTAGCATGGAGCCTACTGTCACTCAACATAGATATGTATGCTAAAGTGTTAGCATGGAGTCTGTCAGAAATGTATTTCTTCATCTGCTTATTCACAGTCAGTGGGATGGGAGGTTCCTACCTTTTGTGGCCCCGGCGGCCCCGAGGTGATAAATAGCCCCCAGGACGAGCCACAGGGCCTTTTGCTCTTCAGCAGAGATGCCCAGAACCTTCATGGCTGCCTGCAGCTTGGTGAACTGCTGGGAGGATCGCTGCTTGTCCTCAGGCTGGAGAAGACAAGAGCAGACTACAACTTCAGCAGCAAATACTAGTAGGATTCATCAAATAAACATATAGAATATAAATAAGAGGAATGTAGCAAATAGGGGGTATTAAACATAATGCAATGGACAAATCCAGCACGTGAACAACATATTATATTGAAATGTATGTAGTATGAAAAAGCAAAGACTTACAGCAGTATGAGGGTGTGCAAAATAATGGCAGTAGAACATACAAAAAAATGAATGAAAATATGTACAATATGGAAATCTACAGAGAAATGAAATATGCGCAGCAATGTTTCCCATTAATTACCTCGAGTGTGGTGACCCACCATAGTCTAATTTGTCCTACCATAGTCTAATTTGTTAATTTTGCTCTCAAAGTGCACCAGATTGATGCGTTTAACTTTAAAATTGAGCAAATTTTCATGCTCCACCCACCACAGCCTCACTACATCCTGTGGGAAACACTGGTGCAGTATGAAATAAGTGTGAATGATAGAAACAGAGATATATGCAACATACACAAATAAGAGAGAATATGGAATATGAAGAAGCAGATGGAGTGCAAATGTGCTTTGTATTCACATCAGCAGATCTACAGAAGGACATGCACAGGTTCCTGTGATGACATTTATTTCAATACACACACAGAAGCTCACAGACAACAATTAAAGAGAGAGAGAGGCTCGAATGCATGAACACTTCTCAACTATTTTACTAACAATAAGTAAACTATTTTACTAACAATAAGTAAACTATTTTACTAACAATAAGTAAACTATTTTACTAACAATAAGTAGAAACAAAATCTAAAAAACTTCAATTTCTATTCGTACACAAAATATAGAAATTCAAGCACTTTCAATGACCCATGTCTTATGTCTATTTACAAAACAATCTTTGACAAGTTTTCAAGGATGTCAAAGACATAGACAAAAGACACATTTTTCTCTTTTCATGCTTAGGCATCATTGTGGTGCTACAGACAGACGGCCCTGAATCACAGCATCGAGTTGTCATTACCTTCGACTGCGGCAGGATCCCGAAAGCGCTGTTCTCTGCAAAGTGGTTGAAGTGCAGCTCGGTTCTGGGGGCAGAGGGATTTCACAGTGAGAATGGACGGGTAAAATGGCAGGAAATGAGACAGAGTGATGAAGGAGCGGTCATTGAAAACCTGCCTGGCGGCCATTGCGGGTCAAAACCTGCAGGACGCCGCCGCTTGGACGAGACGAGGCTCGCCGAGGACAAAAGCTGTCCGTTATCTTTGTGCGACGAGACAGTGAGAAAGAAAAGTGGCTGCAGCAAAGTAATGTGAAGACGCTGCGATCCACATTGTCGGGATGACGTGTCATTTCAGTCCAAGGTTTAGCAGGCTACATTGAAACAATCCATGCCTGGACGAGTACATGAATGCTCTAGAGCCACATGCGGCTCCTTTATGGATAGTTGTGGCTCTTTTAAGTCCTACTTAAAATAAATAAATAAATAAAAATCTATAATAAATAAAGGGAGGAATGGGACTTTTTTGGATTGTGGCTTTTTTTTTGCAAGGTCCACTGCAAGTGTTTACTCATTTAGTGTGATCACCCTGACAGTTGTTCTATAATGGCAGGTTTTCCTTCAAATCTCACATCAATAATATCACCCGGTCTGCTTACTTCCACCTACGCAACACCAATCGTCTCCGCCCTTCCCTCACCCCCCACACCACCGCTATTCTTGTGCACAGCCTTGTCACTTCCTGCATCGATTACTGTAACTCCCTCCTCTTTGGTCTCCCTCAGAAATCCCTCCATAAGCTCCAACTGGTCCAGAACTCAGCCGCCCGCATCATCTCCAAAACCCCCTCCTTCCATCACATTACCCCTGTCCTACAGCAACTTCATTGGCTCCCAGTTAAATTCCGCATAGACTTTAAAATCCTCCTGCACGCATTCAAAGCCATCCACAACCTCGCCCCTCCTTATCTGTCTGACCTCCTCCACACTGCCACCTCTACCCGCTCCCTCAGATCCTCCTCCTCCATCCATCTCTCTCTGTCCCTTCTGCCCGGCTCACCACCATGGGGAGCAGAGCTTTCAGCCGCTCTGCTCCCAAACTCTGGAACTCACTCCCTCCTGACATTCGCAATATTGACACCCTCCCTGTTCAAATCCAGCCTCAAAACTCACCTTTTCAAATTAGCATACTCCCTGTAATTTCCATGGTGTTTTCTTTGTTTACTGTTTAGTTTCTTTGTTGTTGTTCTATCTTATTTCCCTTGCACTCTCTTATATTTTATACTGTTTGCTTGTACCTGTTGCTCTGCATCTCATTTTAACCCTGTAAAGTGTCCTTGAGTGACCTGAAAGGCGCTTTTAAATAAAATGCATTATTATTATTATTATTAACTCTATGATGAATATGAAAATAGGATATATAGAAAATTAATAAATAAAACAATAATAAACTAATTTAATAAATAAAATTGTTGCTATTAAACACAGACATCCCCATATATGCTCGGCAGCAGTCCGCCAATATTAGCCACATTCAGGATCAAACAGTGAATTTATTTTCCATGCCATGCTGTAATTGGCAGTTTGATATGTATGTGGGTCCGAAGAGAATATGATTATGTACCAAAATCTCAAAACAATAAGGCGCTTTAAAGAGCAAACTAGAACAATATCACTGTATTCTATTAAAAAAAATGTTTTAATGCTATGTGGAATTTAATTTTAGACCAATTTAACACATTCACTGCCAGCCTTTTTTTTTTACTGTAGGTAGGTTCTGCCAGAGGGTTTTTTTGAGGATTCTGGCTCATTTTACAAGAGCCGAGGATTATTTTCTGCTTTGACTTTGTGAACACAAAGTTCACAAAAGTACTAATAGAATGTGTGCTTTCTCTGTCTAAAAGAGTTAGTTTGTAGAGTTAGTAGTTATGTAGATATTAGCCGTTGAGTACAGCATGGTTTCATCGTCTGAGACTGAAAGCTGAGATAATCGCAGTTTTGTGAAATTCAATCAAACAGGCAGAACAGTCACTTTAACCATTTATTTTTGGCATCAGTGAGAGATCAGACATCTAAACAATATAGTTCTGAACGCCCTCTCCTTCAAACTCCTCCCTCCGTGGGCGTGTCTGGTGGCTTTCAGCCTGCGTTTGTCACAAGCGAGTGTTCTGCTGCTGCTGCTGCGAGTTTGAGCAGCCTCCCTCCCTGGCAGCGAGTGTGGATAGGGCTCACTCGTGTCTTGGGTTTGAGAGCTTTGATGAAGCTTTGTGCGATTCTAGGCTTTATGCTGCGTGTTTCAAAGTGTGTTTTCCACCCAGTCTATTTTTGGAATCCCCCACCGCCAGCTCCCAGCGCGATAATGCGCGAAAGTGAAAGCGTTTTCGCCAATCCATTTTACAGTAGAGAATGGTTTCCTCGCGCGTTCCCCTACAGTTTTGGCTCTGCTTTTGCTAGTGTGGAGAGCACTGTCGCCACTTAGTGGGTCCGTGGAATGGGTTGTACATGTTCGCCGGCTCCAATATTTTTATAGGAGACGTGGGGGGCATTGATCCACGTAGCACCGTCAAAAAAAAATATATATATTTTTTGACGTCTCAACTCGTCATTGGCAGTGAACCGTTGGATTGTGTTTGACGAGTCAACTCGTCATTGGCAGTGAACGTGTTAACTATCAAACCAAAGCAAACAAAAGTATTTTTCTGATTGACCGTACTGTAGCTAATGAATGTTCTGAGGCCAGCTTAGGCCTAGAGGGGTCACCTGAGGGCGCTGTCGGCTCCGGCCATCATGTAGTAGAAGACGTTAAAGGTGGACTCGGACTCAGGACGTCTGGTCACCCTCAGCTTCTCCAGCAGCATCGTCTGAGAAGACCAGACCGATACGACATATTTGAAAAAATGACTAACATCGGGCGATACAATATGATTGCCGATATATTGTGGGAGATCCTAATCTATATGTAGTTAGCGTGGGGGTTACCTGGATAGAAGCAGAGGCCACCTGTCCAGCCTGGTCAAAGTCCAGGGACACGATCTGGGAAAAGCGACTGGCGTTGGTGTTCATGGCGGTGGCGCTGTTGCCGAAAGCTTCCAGGATGGTGTAGACCGCCTGCCACTTTTCCGCTGGGAATGGGTGAAACAGACAATTTCACCGTCAAAAACGAGCAGTTGGTTTTAAGGACTGAAGGAATTTGACCAGAGTGAACTATATAGAGCTAAAATGACTGAGTAAGAGCTAAGATCTGACCGTCGTCCACCCCTGTCTGGTATTTTGCACTCCAGCTAGTTGCCTTTGATGTTGCCTTCATGCAATTGACTGAATATAAAACGTCACATTTGAATGCGAGGCACAGCAAAGAGACAGCTCTGCTGAGATAGTAAATGACGGCAGAATCAACCTTGATGCTAATAAGCTCTTTGTTCTGCTGTTTCTTGACCTGACTGACCATCGTATTAAATAGATTGCATAAGTGGGTTGGTCTTACTGGCACGGTTTTAAATTGGTTCAGGTCCTAGGGTGTCCGGGTAGTGTAGCGGTAGATTCCCTGCCTACCAACACGAGGGTCGCAGGTTCGCAACCCCGTGTTACCTCCGGCTTGGTCGAGCGTCCATACGGGCACGAATGGCTGGTGTCTGCGGGTGTGAAGCCGGATTAAGGGTATGTGTACTGGCGGCTGCACTAGCGCCTCCTCTGGTCGGTCGGGGCGCCTGGTCGGGGTGGAAGGGAACTTGTGGGAATAGCGTGATTCTCCCACATGCTACGTCCTACCGGTGAAGCTCCCCCTGTCAGGTGAAAAGAAGCGGCTGGCAACTGTGCATGTGGCGGAGGAAGCATGGTGCTAGTCTCGGCTCTCCCCAGATCGGCAGAGGGTGGAGCAGCTGTATAGCTCAGTCATGCCAGATGATCTGACGCCTATGCAGGTCCTTAGTGGCTGTATTTCAAACATCAATGCATGGTGGCACAAAATCTTAAGTTGAAGAAAGACACAATTGCAAATTATTGTAATTGGGCCCAAGGCGCCACGAAAGAGAATATTAAATCTAATGCTAAGAACTTATGGTTGTCTTTGAGAGTGTCCAACTAAAACTGCCTTTTATCACCTGGATAATATAAATAAGGTACAGATTAATGCATGTTTTTTTTAGCAAGCAAAAAAAAACTATAGGACAGCTACAAAACGGCCAAAATACTGCTGCTTTTAAATAGGACCAGGAAGAGAGCACAAATGGCTCCTAAGTCCCCGCATTAATTACTGTACCAGTTCATTTTTGAATAGATTTTAATATTCTTTTTTATCATTTTTAAATAATTTCATGAACTCTCCCCTGATGACATTATACTGCAGATCTGCTTCGTAAATATGTTCCTGGCTGCAACTTCAGATCCTCAAATTGCTGTCTTTTAGTTCTACTTTTATGTAGGACAAAAACTTAGGGGGAAGTTTTCCGTTCCTATGGTCTCCCTCTGGATCTGCGGGCAGCTGAGACAGTAGTATGGTCTCCCTCTGGATCTGCGGGCAGCTGAGACAGTAGTATGGTCTCCCTCTGGATCCGCGGGCAGCTGACACAGTGGACATTCTTCAACATAAGCCGCTACAACAAAATGAACCCAGGAATGCAAGGTACGTCTGTGGCAGTTGTCTTCCCACAGTGTCAAAGGGTTTAGGGTGGATTTCCCCCACAGGGTGAATTCTCATTAGCTTAATTCTTGTTTATATCTTATATTTACCGGTAGTTGTGTGTTTTTCCCCTCGTCTAATTTAGTGAGTGGTACACAACTAGAGGACCAAACAATGAGACGGCAAGACCCAGCAGGATGACATTTTGAAATGCACAGTGGCAGGATAGATCTCATCGCCTCCCTCTGTCACGCTCCACTGGCTAAACGCTGAAAGCTAAAGCCTAGTTGGCAGATTACCGTTAAGCTAGAGAGCTGGGATACTTCAATAAGCTCGACTAATTATCGCTTTCCTCCATAGGGCTTCATCAGAGGGCTGCCATCACCACACACACACACACACACGCACACATGCACGCACGCACGCACACACACACCCTTATGAGACCAACCGTCCACCCACATTTGTACGTGTGCCAAGCGCCTTAAAGCCGTTTTCCCAAATTATTTAACACCCCCGTCAAACGCTCCCCAAAGTCTTCTTCATGATTTAACACCCCCGTCAAACGATCCCCAAAGTCTTCTTCGTGTCCTCTGGCTTAGGTTCTGTATTGCTGCTGCCTCACTCCGTTTGGCTCTGTCTCCTCTCATGCAGCTTGGATTCTTAATGAAGCAAAGAGAGACACATCGCAATGTCATCGCCTTTTTCTACCGGCTGCTGGCAAATTGATGTGAAGAAGATCTTACTGATGACTTGATGCCACGTCACTTTTGAACCCATATGACTGTGGTCTAAGCAGGTCTAAGCAGGTCCTTGGGCGGGTTCCGATTAGCTGATCTAAAGATTAGATTCTAGATTAAAAGCAAGAGGTTCACAAGGTTCACAGCGGTCTCAAAGTCTAGATCACAGTATAACGGTTGGGTATCGTATTGCTTACCGAGACGGATACTTATCAATTCTCTGATCAATATTCTACTCCCCTAATGTAACAGAGTGTGAAGAGCAACTGGGCACATAAAAACACACTCGACCGAAAATTCTAAAACTTAACTATAAGAAAATAAGTAAAAAAAAAAGAAAAGAAGCAAAAGCAGTGACACTAGCAGCAGAACTCACAGAGACAAAAAGATAAAGATGATGCGAATTATTATTCTCGATGATGATTATTATGACTGTAAGAGCAGTCCTTTCTGCGTGTGGGCTCACCAGAGAAGATCTTGCCGGTGCTGCCGGCGATAGAGACCAGGTACTGGACCAGGTGCTGGCAGTTGGTGGTCTTGCCGCTGCCGGTCTTGCCCAGCAGCACGATGGACTGGTCCTGCCGGGTGGTCAGCAGGTTGCGGTAGGCCGACTGGGCCACGGCGTAGACGTGTGGCGCCGAGTCCTCGCGGCGGCAGCCTTTGAACATGTGCATCACCTGAGGAGGAGAGAGGGACGGGGGTGGTGGGAGGGGGGGGGGGAGGAGAGAATAGGGAAAGAGAAATAAGATAACCCATATTTTATCATGTGCATCTTCACTGTGCAATACTGCAAATTTATGCAATAATCCAATGTGCTACTAAAGCCACATTCAGACAAGACGATACGAGCCCTCGGCAACAGTTTTTGGAGCTGGACAAAGAAAAAAACAGATCAGGGGTGAATTGGTTGCCGCTCGATTGCTATGTGTGAACTGTCCACAGGGGGGAGCGGGGAGCTGCTGAGTCACAGACACAGGCAGATATCTAGCAGGCTAAATATCCTTCATCGGGATCAACGTGCTACAGCCAATGAGAGCGCAGTGAGGCAGACACGGCCAGCGTGATGTCTGCTGTCTGCAGCAGGCTGCAAGCAGGCTGCAAGCAGGCTGCAAGCAGGCAGGTGGTCTGATGGAAAAAAGCAGTGTTTCCCCTACCATTCTACAGGCGTGGCGGGCCCGCCACGCCTTTAGTTTTTGACCCCTGCTTTAATTTCAATAAACCTTTATGGCATATTATTACAATACAACAATACTGGTGTTGACAGTAATAGAAGATGCCAAATCATTCAAAACAATAAGCATTTTGCTTTTAGAAACATCGTGCGAGCGTACTTGGGATGCCATTGCGAACATAGATGCGAACAGGTTAGCTAAAAGTTTAGCGTCGCCAGCGAGGGTCCCCACCGTTGCGGTCGGGGTACGTTTCGAAATCCCTCCAGGCCTGACAAGTTTTCTAGGGGAAACACTGGAAAGTATACGAGTCATTCTACCGGATTGGTGCAAACTGCTGTCCGACAAAAACCCCACCCCTTTTTTTAAGCATTTTTTAAGTAGCTATGCAAATCTTAGATGTTTACTAAGATCATTCTATCATCTATTGAAACCCCAAATAACCTTTGAGATAGCAGTAAACATAATAACTCTGACTTTGAACCAATGATGTAGAATGGCCCATAGAGACACTGCATGAAATAGGCCACGCCCATCACGGGGGAAATCGCTCCGTTCACTCCCATAGACCAGCATCATTTTCCTTGAATTAAACATAGCTAAAAGCTGTTGTGTGTGGTGGGGCTGCGCACACAACAAATGAAAAAAATCGCCAGTTAAAGTTTTGTTGTACTCCCGAGCAAAACAAGGAAGCCATTGAGAATTGGCAAGAAGAAAAATGTGGATCTAGCTGTCAAGGAAGTAAGTTGGAGTGTTCATCTTCCGTATATACGATCTTTTGGTGCAACACTCAACCATGCACAGGAGAACGGCAGGATTGGACGGGGGGGTTTCTGTTTTCCCCCGTTTTGGGCGTGGTTTCTGAATGATGACGCGCTCCGCAGTGTCTCTATACAGTATATGTTTTTGTAAGCGTGTGTTTAGACAGAAGAACCTGTGTGAGCCTGCGTTTGTAAGCGTGTGTTTAGACAGAAGAACCTGTGTGAGCCTGCGTTTGTGGACTCGTCGGGGACTCTCCTGCTGAAAGATCTTGTAATGTGTGATCCTCTGTGGCAGCTCAGTCATGTAGTGTGAAAACCAGAACGACACAAAGACTCCCCATTACAAGACAGACAGCTGTGTCATCTGAACACAACAGTGACTGACCACAGTCGGGGTAGTCTTGTCCATCCATGCGCTACTAACTAAGGGCAACTTACTTATTGCATTTGTATACATTATAGTATTATGTTCATATCTTACATATTTCGAGTTGGTCGACATCATCATATCATATGACTCATTATGCAACAGCTATGTCCTCGGTTGAGCCAACGATTAGCCAATCAGTGGCGCGGGGGACTGATGATTAGCCAATCAGCGCAGAGGAAGACTAATGCCGAGGAGTAATAACAACAATGGCGACTGGGGTCCATGTACATTCGGGCAGTTTGTTTTTTGTTTGAAACGGGAAACGAGAAGTCGGACGGAGACGTACCCGGTCGCCATAGACGAGATAGACGCTGCTCCCGACTGGATTTACTAACGTTAGATTCAGGTGGTATAAGGGTTAGGAGATATGGAATTGCCCTGGGGGAATCCCCTCAGAGAAACTGCTTATGCCTCTGACACACTGTGCGATTTTGGGCTGTCCAGACGAAAGATGACCAACATGAGAGAAACGTGGAAATATCTTTGGTCGTGGCAACAAAAACGCTGGCCATGTGTCGCGCAGTGAGAGAGGTTTAACCCATTGATACCTGATGCAGCATTTGTGTGTGTATCCCTTTAAGACCGTCTTAAAGGGATACACACACAAATGAGGGATATACACGCAAATGCTGCATCAGGTATCAATGGGTTAAAGTAGAACGATTAGCGAGCTTGTGACAATCTATCAGATGCTTACTGTATGCCACTGTACATTTCTCACAGTTCTAACATTCACGAAAGGCAATGATCTTTACAGGGCATCTGCAAGCTTCAACTAGATTTAAGACATTTGAAGACATATTGAATGTCACTTAGAATTAAATATGAGACCAGTTTTGCAACTGTAGAGCCTATGGAAATACTGTATAGGTCTGTGTGACTTCTACCACTACATTTCAGACTTAAAGAGCGTGGTGCAGGTATATATATATATATATATATATATATATATATATATATATATATATATATATATATATATATATATATATATATGAAAATAAGATTGCTACATAAAAGTCCCACATATGAATGCAACGTGGTGTCTAACCTGCACCATGCTCTTTAACATGCGCTAGGCCTTGAGCTTAGATACACTGTAAAACATTTAAGAGCTTTTTAAGAGCCTTGCCTTGCTTGACTTCTTTGATGTAGCTTCCATGTTACAAAATGAGCTGCATCTGTGTGTGTGTGTGTGTGTGTGTGTGTGTGTGTGTGTGTGTGTGTGTGTGTGTGTGTGAGTGAGTGAGTGAGTGTGAGAGAGAGAGAGAGTGAGAGAGAGAGAGAGTGAGAGAGAGAGAGAGTGAGAGAGAGAGAGGGAGAGAGAGAGAGAGAGAGAGAGAGAGAGAGAGAGAGAGAGAGAGAGAGAGAGAGAGTGAGCCTTCCCAGGTCTAATAGAACATCATTTGATGGTAAACAATGAAAGCTGAGTAGATGTTGGAGGCCGCTGGCCTCTGGGAACTGTAAGCTCCAGATCTCATTAGGCTGATTGGATTTCATTGTCTTTGGAGGGCTATCATCTCACACATCTTTCTCCATTTAGTTCAGAAGTCGCTCACCACTATAATAGGCAGACCACTAAAGGAGGAAAAAGTGTATGTGGGTGAAAGGAGTGTGTGTGTGTGTGTGTGTGTGTGTGTGTGTGTGTGTGTGTGTGTGTGTGTGTGTGTGTGTGTGTGTGTGTGTGTGTGTGTGTGTGTGTAGTGTACCATGGGTGTGTACTAGATGCACATCACTTAAGAGTTCAATGAAGGTTTGTGTGTTAGTGTCTGGGAGTCAAGTGTTAAATATCCATTTGGCTCTTAAGTCTCAGACAAGGTGCGACAAGTGCTTTGTTATTATGCTTCATCCTTATTACATTTTTATGGCTTATATATGTTACGGTGTGTGTGTGTGTGTGTGTGTGTGTGTGTGTG
This sequence comes from Poromitra crassiceps, assembly GCF_964638095.1. NCBI lineage: Eukaryota > Metazoa > Chordata > Actinopteri > Beryciformes > Melamphaidae > Poromitra > Poromitra crassiceps. Next base: position 58,357,187 of record NC_139642.1, read on the forward strand.
TGCGGTAGGGATGGGCATTTCTAGCAAAAACACTATTCGAAATTCGCTGGCCAAATTCGAATTTAATTCGAAATTCGAAAATAAAATAAAAAATGTAAAAAAATTTTTTTTTTTTTTTTTTTTTTCTGTGAGTGAAATGTTGCATTGTCTCCCCTGATTCTAAGTCTACGGCTTTATTAATTAATATAAAAAGCTTCTGCTGTGGATTTTTAGCTCAAACAAGCATTGCACCACTGAAGTAAAGAACATGTTACATGACATTGACATTTTCGAAAATAAAAAACAGTTTTGACAATCATGAGTGGTTCATTAAATATTTAGTAGGCTCAGGTCTGAGTGCCAAAGGGGTGCCAAAGTCACCCCCTCTCCCTCTTCATGGGATTTCATCCGCCATTCATTTTTCCATAAACCTTGCTTAAAATGCTTATAAAAATGGTTTTACTTGCTCAAACCAAGCGATTTGACTATACTTAGAATCAGGGGAGACAATGCAACATTTCACTCACACAAAAAAAAAAAAAAAAAAAAAAAAAATCGAATTTCGAATTTCAATAATAAAAGTCGACCTTGATAATAACAACGATTATTCGAAAATTCGAAATTCGATGCCCATCCCTAGTGTGCGGCTGCGCGCGCAGTGCACATTACAGGGTTGGGCTAACGGTGCAAACACACCAAGTCAGCTCGAGCAGGAGGAGCCTGGCCGTTTACACCAGATGTGTTTCGTTTTGCTCCACGGCGCTCACAACTTGACTTCCTGCCTGGCTTGAGACAATCGCTCGCGGCTCGCGCAAAAAAGTAGACCAGACGGCGATACTGGCGTTGCAGGGCGTGAGCCGGCGCGGTGCGGCCGGTCCAAACGGTCTAATCTGTTAACACGGGCACCGGAAGGAAACTGGCTGCGCTTCCAGGCACTTCGCCGCGCTTTAGCGTCTGGTGTGTTTCCAGCGTTAAACAGGTTTCTGAATGCTAATTGTTATCAATTAAAATCTTTGGGTTAAAACTACATATTTTTGTGCCATTATCCAATATATTTACATTTTTCATGCCCACAAATTCTAAAAACATATCATATCAGAGGAGACCACACTGACTGGATTGCATCTGATTTGAAATGGAAAGCCAATATCGCCCCCAAATATCAGTCCAACGGCGTGTGTGCGTTGTCAAATGCACGTGTGCGTCTGCTCACCTTCTCAGAGTACATGGATGGCGTGCTGAGGGGGTTGATGACCACCATGTTGGGTCCGGCGTAGGTGTGGATGAGGTTGCCTCCGTAGCGCTGCCTCAGGGAGTGCATGACGCTGGACTCGTTCAGGTAGAGCAGCGACGCCAGGTCCTCCGAGCGGTCGTACGATGGAGGGTTAGCCTAGAGCCGGACACAGAGAAGAAGAAGACCATGATGGTGTCAAAGGTGCCAATGATGATTTGGGTTTGATGCCTCATTTGTGTAACTGAAGACCTGGCTAGGAGGACACAGCTGTAACAGTAAATGGCAAAAGAATCATATTGTGATTATATTGCAATATGAGCCACAATTTTAGTGAGAATGCTACTTCTTGCATTTCATTTTCATTGAAAAAAGTACCGTATATAAAAAATGATGATGTGATTTTGACTGGGATCTGTACCAAAGAAGCATGTTTCCTTCCATCTCAATATAAATGTGTAGGCCAGGGGCATCTCTGTAGCAGCATTTAATGTTATGTTGTGACACATTACTGCTCCTGATATTTGGATATTGCACGTGGCCATTTTTTGCAATTTCAATATAGATTGGATTAATTGTGCAGCCCTAACTGCTATTGATTCACAGCAGGCCTCAGGCCTCCTGACACGTTTGGCAAATCACAAGGAACAAGGGAAAGTATTCTTATGGCACTGCTAATAACGATTAGCTTTCCAAGTTAGCATTCGACTGGCTATGAGTGAAGAGCAATCAGTCCACCAGATATTTCACCTTTTGACCTGACCAGGGAAAGCCCCAGGGCCATTAGGGTAACATGATCTGAGGGATACTGTTATGCCTGGGTCCAGTGTAGAGAGGGGTGGGTGCTGTTTGCAGCAGTACACTGTACATAATGTTATGGGTCCAGTGAAGAGAGGGGTGGGTGCTGTTTGCAGCAGTACACTGTACATAATGTTATGGGTCCAGTGTAGAGAGGGGTGGGTGCTGTTTGCAGCAGTACACTGTACATAATGTTATGGGTCCAGTGAAGAGAGGGGTGGGTGCTGTTTGCAGCAGTACACTGTACATCATGTTATGGGTCCAGTGTAGAGAGGGGTGGGTGCTGTTTGCAGCAGTACACTGTACATAATGTTATGGGTCCAGTGTAGAGAGGTGTGAGTGCTGTTTGCAGCAGTACACTGTACATAATGTTATGGGTCCAGTGTAGAGAGGTGTGAGTGCTGTTTGCAGCAGTACACTGTACATAATGTTATGGGTCCAGTGTAGAGAGGTGTGAGTGCTGTTTGCAGCAGTACACTGTACATAATGTTATAGGTCCAGTGTAGAGAGGGGTGGGTGCTGTTTGCAGCAGTACACTGTACATAATGTTATGGGTCCAGTGTAGAGAGGGGTGGGTGCTGTTTGCAGCAGTACACTGTACATAATGTTATGGGTCCAGTGTAGAGAGGGGGTGAGTGCTGTTTGCAGCAGTACACTGTACATCATGTTATGGGTCCAGTGTAGAGAGGGGTGGGTGCTGTTTGCAGCAGTACACTGTACATCATGTTATGGGTCCAGTGTAGAGAGGGGTGGGTGCTGTTTGCAGCAGTACACTGTACATAATGTTATGGGTCCAGTGTAGAGAGGGGTGTGAGTGCTGTTTGCAGCAGTACACTGTACATCATGTTATGGGTCCAGTGTAGAGAGGGGTGGGTGCTGTTTGCAGCAGTACACTGTACATAATGTTATGGGTCCAGTGAAGAGAGGGGTGGGTGCTGTTTGCAGCAGTACACTGTACATAATGTTATGGGTCCAGTGAAGAGAGGGGTGGGTGCTGTTTGCAGCAGTACACTGTACATAATGTTATGGGTCCAGTGAAGAGAGAGGGGGTGGGTGCTGTTTGCAGCAGTACACTGTACATAATGTTATGGGTCCAGTGAAGAGAGGTGTGAGTGCTGTTTGCAGCAGTACACTGTACATAATGTTATAGGTCCAGTGTAGAGAGGGGTGGGTGCTGTTTGCAGCAGTACACTGTACATCATGTTATGGGTCCAGTGTAGAGAGGGGTGTGAGTGCTGTTTGCAGCAGTACACTGTACATCATGTTATGGGTCCAGTGTAGAGAGGGGGTGGGTGCTGTTTGCAGCAGTACACTGTACATAATGTTATGGGTCCAGTGTAGAGAGGGGTGTGAGTGCTGTTTGCAGCAGTACACTGTACATAATGTTATGGGTCCAGTGAAGAGAGGGGTGGGTGCTGTTTGCAGCAGTACACTGTACATCATGTTATGGGTCCAGTGTAGAGAGGGGTGGGTGCTGTTTGCAGCAGTACACTGTACATAATGTTATAGGTCCAGTGTAGAGAGGGGTGGGTGCTGTTTGCAGCAGTACACTGTACATAATGTTATGGGTCCAGTGAAGAGAGGGGCGTGAGTGCTGTTTGCAGCAGTACACTGTACATCATGTTATGGGTCCAGTGTAGAGAGGGGTGGGTGCTGTTTGCAGCAGTACACTGTACATCATGTTATGGGTCCAGTGAAGAGAGGGGCGTGAGTGCTGTTTGCAGCAGTACACTGTACATAATGTTATAGGTCCAGTGTAGAGAGGGGTGGGTGCTGTTTGCAGCAGTACACTGTACATAATGTTATGGGTCCAGTGAAGAGAGGGGCGTGAGTGCTGTTTGCAGCAGTACACTGTACATAATGTTATGGGTCCAGTGTAGAGAGGGGCGTGAGTGCTGTTTGCAGCAGTACACTGTACATCATGTTATGGGTCCAGTGTAGAGAGGGGTGGGTGCTGTTTGCAGCAGTACACTGTACATAATGTTATGGGTCCAGTGAAGAGAGGGGCGTGAGTGCTGTTTGCAGCAGTACACTGTACATAATGTTATGGGTCCAGTGAAGAGAGGGGTTGGTGCTGTTTGCAGCAGTACACTGTACATAATGTTATGGGTCCAGTGAAGAGAGGGGCGTGAGTGCTGTTTGCAGCAGTACACTGTACATCATGTTATGGGTCCAGTGAAGAGAGGGGCGTGAGTGCTGTTTGCAGCAGTACACTGTACATAATGTTATGGGTCCAGTGTAGAGAGGGGTTGGTGCTGTTTGCAGCAGTACACTGTACATAATGTTATGGGTCCAGTGAAGAGAGGGGCGTGAGTGCTGTTTGCAGCAGTACACTGTACATCATGTTATGGGTCCAGTGTAGAGAGGTGTGAGTGCTGTTTGCAGCAGTACACTGTACATAATGTTATGGGTCCAGTGTAGAGAGGGGTGGGTGCTGTTTGCAGCAGTACACTGTACATAATGTTATGGGTCCAGTGAAGAGAGGGGCGTGAGTGCTGTTTGCAGCAGTACACTGTACATCATGTTATGGGTCCAGTGTAGAGAGGTGTGAGTGCTGTTTGCAGCAGTACACTGTACATAATGTTATGGGTCCAGTGAAGAGAGGGGTTGGTGCTGTTTGCAGCAGTACACTGTACATAATGTTATGGGTCCAGTGAAGAGAGGGGCGTGAGTGCTGTTTGCAGCAGTACACTGTACATCATGTTATGGGTCCAGTGTAGAGAGGGGTGGGTGCTGTTTGCAGCAGTACACTGTACATCATGTTATGGGTCCAGTGAAGAGAGGGGCGTGAGTGCTGTTTGCAGCAGTACACTGTACATCATGTTATGGGTCCAGTGTAGAGAGGGGTGGGTGCTGTTTGCAGCAGTACACTGTACATAATGTTATGGGTCCAGTGAAGAGAGGGGCGTGAGTGCTGTTTGCAGCAGTACACTGTACATAATGTTATGGGTCCAGTGAAGAGAGGGGTTGGTGCTGTTTGCAGCAGTACACTGTACATAATGTTATGGGTCCAGTGAAGAGAGGGGTGGGTGCTGTTTGCAGCAGTACACTGTACATAATGTTATGGGTCCAGTGAAGAGAGGGGTTGGTGCTGTTTGCAGCAGTACACTGTACATAATGTTATGGGTCCAGTGAAGAGAGGGGTTGGTGCTGTTTGCAGCAGTACACTGTACATAATGTTATGGGTCCAGTGAAGAGAGGGGTTGGTGCTGTTTGCAGCAGTACACTGTACATAATGTTATGGGTCCAGTGAAGAGAGGGGTTGGTGCTGTTTGCAGCAGTACACTGTACATAATGTTATGGGTCCAGTGAAGAGAGGCGTGAGTGCTGTTTGCAGCAGTACACTGTACATAATGTTATGGGTCCAGTGAAGAGAGGGGTTGGTGCTGTTTGCAGCAGTACACTGTACATAATGTTATGGGTCCAGTGAAGAGAGGGGCGTGAGTGCTGTTTGCAGCAGTACACTGTACATAATGTTATGGGTCCAGTGTAGAGAGGGGTGTGAGTGCTGTTTGCAGCAGTACACTGTACATAATGTTATGGGTCCAGTGAAGAGAGGGGCGTGAGTGCTGTTTGCAGCAGTACACTGTACATAATGTTATGGGTCCAGTGAAGAGAGGTGTGAGTGATGTTTGCAGCAGTACACTGTACATCATGGGCAGTGGGTCAGGCATTAGTATGCGGCAAC
>NC_139642.1:58367882-58590382 GCF_964638095.1 Poromitra crassiceps
GCCTGTGATCATGTCTTCCTTTCTGTGAATAAACCATGTTTCAACTTTTGCTAATTGTTTATTGGAGTTATTTGAGTTCAATAGAAAATCTCACGACATAGGCTCGACACTATAGGACATGTAATAGGACTAGGCATCTCGGATGTAATAGGACTAGGCCTAGCTCGGCCTCGCCCGCAGCTCGGGTGCTGCATGGCCTCACCTGCCCTATTGATTGATGGGTATTTGGTAAAAAATATATATTTGATTTTGTCCATATCGCCCAGCCCGAGCAGCTGTATATTTTAAGGCAGGGAAGGAAACCCTGTTTTTGCATTTTATTTTGATCACAGTCTTGTGACTTTGACAAGATATATATTGTGCATCACCATTCAGCCTAAAAATAACGAGATATGATTTCTGGTCCATATCGCCCAGCTCTAGTTTCCGCTATGAATGGAGTGATGCATGCAGGAGCAGAAAATACAGAGGGATCTGGAAAAATCCAAAAAGAGTTGGGGTCTCACCCAGGGAGAAGCCATCCTTGTGGACCAGCCAGACTTTCTCCGATCCATACCACGCCTGCTCTGCTGCTATCTGCTCCTCTGTCTTCACCTGGTGGACAGCGGGGGACAAGAAGAACGTTACTTTTTTGACTGGATTAATGAACCTCGCTTTCACCATCGAAAGTGGCCATATTCAGAACACATTAGAAATGTAATTGACACCTCAATCAGAACACACTGACATAAGGACCAAGCCGCTTCACTCACTGGACCACTCAAAGTCAATAAAACACCGGTTGGTTCTGATAAGAGTTCAGACAAATCATCACACACTAAAACAGTGGTTCTCAACGAGGGGTCTGGGGACCACCAGGGCTCCTTGAGGGAGTTCCCGGGGGTCCCCAGCAAAGGTATGAATTGTTAACTCATTGAGTGCCAGCCCCTTTTGCAAACTCCTCCTCCGTGGGTGTGTCTCTGGTGGCTCTGCTCGCTCTGAGTGCTGCGTGTGTCAGGCGAGTCTCTGTTGCCTGGATGGCGGCCGCTCGTCAGGGGAGTCTGGATCGGGCTCGCTCGTTTCTGGGGTTTCGGTTGTGAGCTGGGATGAAGCTGCGTCCGATTCTGGGCTTTCTGGGCTTTCTGCTGCGCGTTTCAAAGTGTGCTGCACCCAGAGTCTATTTTCGGAGCCCCCCACCGTTGTGCGCCGGCTCCCAGTGCGACAGCGAAAAGCCAAACCATTCTCATGAGAATGGTTTCATCACGGCTTTTTCTGCTGTTTTTACTCAACTTTCTCTAATCTGGAAAGCACTGTCGCCACCTAATGGGTTGGTAAAATAGGTTATACACATTCAACATGCCCCAAAATTTTACAGGAGATATATTAGGCTTTGATCCACGTCCCACCGTCAAAAAACGCAATTGACGAACATACTCGTCCTTGGCACTCTACGTTAGTATTTGAATTGACGAACATACTCGTCCTTGGCACTCAATGAGTTAAGCTTAACACAATTGGAGGACGTAGAAGAATGACTATGTTGACAGTTATCTCTTTAACCTGCAAGAAATACAGATAGTCATGATTGAAATTCTGGACAAAATCTAGACATTTCTCCATTTCAGGTGCAAGAGACATCATCTTGTCAAATGGGGGTCCGGGGCTCTAATGTGGACTAAATTAGGGGGTCCTTGATATGAAAACGGTTGAGAATCACTGAACTAAAAAAAAACTCCAAATCCAACTCTGGTATGAAAACACTCCGACTTTACAGCCATCTTTCCATAAGCATGTGACAGAATAAGGGCTCAGATGTGGCCACTTTAGGCTATCTGATACCAACGCATGCAGAAAGGCTGTGAAGATCAAGAGGAGGAACATGCAGTGCATGACAATGGCCACACACAGTGAGGAGGCGCTGGAGAGTAGCTTGGACGGAGAGGAGCGGGAGACTTAGCGGCGTATAGGGTTCAATTGATATGGGCTTTTGAAGGCCTATAGCAATAGTTTTGGATACTTTGGGATTGTGCTCTGAAGCAGGCAGTCATCAAACTGCATGAAATCCATCATTAAGATCATAAAGCCAATATCATATTTGTAGGATATAAAAAATTATGATATTTAAAGACAAATATATCAGCAATATACTGAATCGGTCTAGCCCAAGTAGCAATTCCCTCTCTGGTCTGTGCTCCCACACCTTCCCAAAAGCCTCTCACAGTCCACTGGACATCGCATGCTCCTTCAGGCTGGTGTGTACAAATGTGTGTGTGTGTGTGTGTGTGTGTGTGTGTGTGTGAGAGAGTGTGTGAGTCAGTGAGTGTGTGCGTGTGTGTATGTGTGTGTGTGTGAGAGAGAGAGAGAGTATGTGTGTGTGTGTGTGTGTGTGTGTGTGTGTGTGAGAGAGAGAGAGTGAGTGAGTGCTGCAAATCAATATAAACTGTGAGTGAACCCAAACCAAACACAGGTTCAGGATTCAAGTCAATAGAACAAGCCACAGAGGTGGGTTAGGAGGAGGGTTGCATGAGCAAATGTTTGCACACAATAAAACCACACTAAACAACACACAACCAAAATGCTCGGTAACTTGGTTCACTGAAGGAAGAAAAGGGAAGGCAGTAATAAAACAAATTTGAATAAAATAATAACAAAGAAAATATTAATATTAACAAGATTAAAAACAATTGAAAATCCGTTAGTGCTTTACATTACAGTTCGGTAACAACATGGTAATAGGGGGGTAATAGTGTGATAATTAACTAATATCATAATTACCAAAGTAATAGCCAGGTAATAGCTGTGGTACTGTAGTTTCTGTGTAATAATAACCATGAATCACGGCTGCAAAATGCTAAACTCCCTTTTTCCATTTAATTGTATGGTAATATTAGATTAAATGTAGCCTGTGTTGTTTTGATAGTTACTGGGAGCAAACCATGTTAGGGGCTTGCCCAGGGGTGGAGGCGGGGATTCGATCCATCAATCTCCCGCTTACGAAATGCACATGCTAACCGCTACCCCAAGAGAGCTAGCTCTGTGGGCTCGTCCAGGTAATCCCTACGTCTCTACATGTTTGCTTTAATATACTATTAACATGAGATTAAGTGGAAACAGGGAGTTTAGAATTTTTGTGGCCCTTCTTTACCATGTTGTTCCCGAGCTATAATACCAAAAAATCCTTAAAATATTTTATATAAAATTTATAATACTGTAATTCTAAATAGATTACATTAAATATTTAAATAAAACAAAGATAAACAATGAATGGATGAAACCAAGAAAAGTAAAGATTAATTATATCATCATATCATGACTCGATTCAGTGACGACTGGTCATTTTGGATTCCTGAAGTTCATAAAAAATAAAATAAAATAACCTACATATTATGAAATTAAAATACAAGTGCAGTGCCAGAGTGTCACACAGTGTGATTCAATGGGAAAAGTGGACAAGACACACGGCAAACCGCAAGCACATGAAGAGTTTTCTATTCAACAGCACAGCACTCCGTGGCAGAGGGTGATACAGAATGTGGTATTTATGGTCAGGCTGGTGAATTGCACTCAGGCACAGCGCAGGCCAGACCTTAGGTTGCTGGGCTGCTGCATGGGATGCCTGAAGGAGGGCCACAGGGTCCTCTTCCACTGCTCCCTGGTGATTGGCCAGCATGGGGAGGGAGGGTTCAAAGGTCACAGTTAGATATGAGCAATATATACGTAGACTGAACAGCACACACACCCGAGAGCAAACAGGGAAAACAATGTGTCATCCGCATAGGTGGAGATTTTTTTATCATCGCATCAGAAAATGTGCAGCAGCCACGGGGTGCGTAAATATTTATCCAGCAAACCTGCGAGAAAGAAATCTGGCTTACAGTACAAGCACAATAATATGATCCACTTATTGCCATTAACAGTAGAGCTGCTTGAACATTTTGCTATTCGTGGTCAAGTGTAACCGATCTGTGGAAGCCTCAAAATGTTGCTGCAGCAAAAACATCCATTTTCAAGACACTTTGGCTTCGAATGTTTCTTTGCGAGTCAACAAAGTCGAGCTGGAGCCGTGAAGGAGGACAGATGGAAGTGACCAATGAGGAGGCGAGTTACATCTGGAAAGGAGTTAATGCAGATGGAAGTGACCAATGAGGAGGCGAGTTACATCTGGAAAGGAGTTAATGCATGATGACAAAGAGCGATGAGACAGCAACATCTGACAATCATAACTCACCCATGGCCGCAGTCAAACACACTGGTTAAAAAAAAGAAAAAATCAGATCAGACACACCACACACATCCCACTGCTGGAGCAGCCTGGCTCAGATCCAAACATGCAAACAGCGTTTGATCAGGGAGAACCACTCAGCTGCACATGCCGATCTCAAAATAAGAGGCAACGCAGAGAAATGCAAAACTCATGCGGGGGCTGTTCTACTGTGCCGGCCTGATGTGTCCTGAAATCAAACCGTTTCCATAAATAAGCAGCTTAATAAATTGCAACTCATGAGCAGCAAAATGGACAAAACAAGGATAAAGCAGTCGAAAAGCTTTTGTCAGACCGGTTCACACCATACACCATACAACTAGTCAAATGAGAGGGGGGGAAACTAGGTATAAAGAAACCAAGTTCAGATTAGGGTTTGACTGATATGGAATTTGAAGGCCACAAAAAAAAAAAAAAAATAAAATAAGGAAGCTACTGGCAGCCAATATTTGTTTTTTTTTGTTTTTAAATTGGTCCATTTTTGTGCTTTTTTATGACAAGTATTCTGTGTTTCCCCCAGAAACCCAAGACACTAAAGTAATACTATGAACTACTCTTCACACATACTTGTATGAAATCCAATCAAAATGTTGTTGGAGGAGTCAGTGCAGGTTAAAGGAACACCAGTGATGTCATTCATGCACAAATGACATCACTGGTCCACACCTGAACTCAAATCAACTCTCAGCAACTGTCAAACCAAATGAATGCCTGCAAAACGGTTGACAGTTTTCTGATATACTACTAATTTTGTAATGATACAAAGCTGGTTGAAAATCGGCGGAATGTTCCTTTAAGGGCTTGTCATAGACAACCAGTGTGGTATTCTATAATGAATATGAATCGATCAAACTGCATCATATCAGTGGTGGACCACACGCACGGACTGACTGGATGAGTTCAGATATTAAAAGGACATTTTGGCCTCATGTAATAATCAGTCCAACCCTAATACAGATGATCAAAACTGACAAGCAGGAACCAAAAAGGGGACGATGTCAGTGGTAAGAACGGGGTGAAGAAGTGAGGAGTGCCTTACGCTCCAACAGGCCACACGAGTGCAAACAGCGGCCAGGAGGCCCACAGGGGGACCGGGGGGCTGTGGCACCTGGGCGGGTCCCCGCGGCTCTGGGGCCACCGGGACGGAGGCGGAGCCACTGACCACTAGCGGCTCCAGCTTAGCCACAGAACAGCCAGCAGCAGCCAGCACAAGCAGCAGCGTGAGCAGCAGAGACAGGAGGAGGTGTGCGGAGAGGAAGACAGGGAGATGGGCGGGGGAAAGGGGGCGGGACAGAGGGATGACAGGGAGATGGGCGGGGAAAGGGGGCGGGGCAGAGGGATGACAGGGAGATGGGCGGGGCAGAGGGATGACAGGGAGATGGGCGGGGAAAGGGGGCGGGACAGAGGGATGACAGGGAGATGGGCGGGGAAAGGGGGCGGGGCAGAGGGATGGAGGAGGAGACAGGGAGATGGGCAGGGAAAGGGGGCGGGGCAGAGGGATGGAGGAGACAAAGAAAAAGATGAGAAGGTCAACATGAAACTTTGGAAGGAGAAAAGTCAAGAACACAAGCAGAACAGACTCAACACAACGATGTCAGAACACAAGCAGAACAGACTCGACACAACGATGTTAAAAAGCAAAACATGTGAATGATTTGACGTGATACAGATTCCTATAGTGACTGAGCATGTTCTTTGGCAGCATGGAGATGAACGGATAACGTGCAGTTAGGCATGGATTTGCAGAGGGACATATTAGTGAAGACGTTATTGCAGTTGGAGCGTGCTGGAGAAGTGCACCGTTAATTGAGAAGACTAAATCATCTCAAGACCCATAATTAATGAGCTCTCGACCAGTGGGGCCCGTTTAAATCAATTTGAGAAGGTGTGGCGCCATTATGAGCCTGAGTGATGTTAAGAGATAGGGGCAGAGATACAAGCAGGAACGTGGAGGGAGCGGTTTAACCTCCTGCTCGAGACCGCAGGGAAAGAGATATGAGAGCAGAGGATAGCAGAGGTGAGACACTGAGGCAGAACGAGAGAAGGGGGAGATAAGATTCCACTCCGTGACAAATGACACTGGCAGAGCGCCTGTTCTGTCCCATTTGGGATCCGGTCAGCAAGGAGAGAGCCTGCCCAACACCTTCCCCTAACTGTGACCCCAAATATATATATATACAGTATATATACAGTATATATACAGTGTATATATACTGTGTATATATATATATATATATATATATATATATATATATATATATATATATATATATATATATATATATATATATATGTATAAATATACACAGCGCTAAACTAAGAATGTTAGGCATGGTGACTAAGGGTCAGTGTTGGGAGTAAGTAGTTACTGTAACTTAACTACTTTTTTCAGTAACTAGTAATCTAACTAATTACTTTTTCAAATTCAGTAACTCAGTTACAGTTACTAAAATAGTAACTGGGCTAGTTACTAGTTACTTTAGGACATGAAAATAACGGACAACTTCAGAGGATTACCCAGTTTCTGATCCTCAGACCTAGTCCGGGGAGAGAGCTGCAGCCAGAGCCCCAGAGGCTAATGACCTTGATAGGCTATAAGCCTCCCCAATAAGCGAAGGTTCAATGCCACACTGTGGCACAGCAACACTAACATAATGTGTGCATTAATAACAATCGAAGCAGACTTTTAAAAGTAACGCAAAAGTTACTTTCCCTAGTAACTAATTACTTTGAAGTAACTGGTAACTTTAAAGTAATTAAATTACCTTTTGAGAGAAGTAACTAGTAACTGTAACTAATTACCAATTTTCAGTAACTTTCCCAACACTGCTAAGGGTCATATACAGATATCAGATGTTTGTTTAATAAAAGGCAAATATGGGTCCGACCCTATTTTAAGGGGAAATCAGTGAGAGCAGACAGAGGAACACAGAAGGTGGAGTTAGTGGCAACAGATAAGAAGACTCCACAGTCAACACAACATGAGCAGACAGGAAGCCAAGGCGAGACATCGGTGAACGGCAGACAGAGACAGACGACAGAGAGACAGACAGACAGAGAGACAGACAGAGAGACAGACAGACAGACAGAGAGACAGACAGCGAGACAGCGGGGTCGTTTACAGGGGCATTGAAGATCCTCATCAGGCGTCTCTGAGCCTCCTCGGTAGGACTGAGCGGCGCCTCCTACAGGTCAGAGCAGCCACACATTGAGTCCAGGCACCCACCGACACAGAGGAAGCAAAGCTGTAAGGCCATGACTACCAGAGCAAGCCACTAAGAATATACACTTAGCATGATTTCACACACTATGATGTGTGTGGTATGTCGTGTTGTAACACACTATGTTGTGTGTGGTATGTTGTGTTGTAACACACTATGTTGTGTGTGCGCTAAGTAACTGGCCTCCACTCCAGGCATCTACACACCAGTGTTTTGTAGTAAAGGCTGAGTGGCTTATTAAAAAACACACAGAAAAACATAACGCAGTATCCAACTGCAACATCTGTTGGTCCAGAGCAGCATTACAAGCAGTGAAGACAATTCTTTTGGGACTGAAACACGGTGACGGTGACTAAAACAAACATTCCCACACAAAACACACCTTTTGGGTTATTTTGGAAATTATGATTTTTGAGGAGACCTCCATATTAGTAGTGCACCCATTTTGTAAAGTACACACACATACACAACACACACACACACACACACACACAATTAGCAAGTCCTCCACACACACGCACGCGCGCACGTACGCACACACACGCACAATTAGCAATTCCTCCACACACACAAATGCAACTGGCCAGTTAAGAGGAAAATACTTGCTTGCTGGCAAAAGCTGCAACAAACCATGCTCTGGCAGAATTAGTTAACAAATAAAAAGTCATACTTAAATGCTGAGTAAGTCAATCTAATTATCCATTTATTTTTGTTAGCCTGCAATGAATTTAGTGATGTTGACTTTTACTTGATTGACTGTTGTCAACAGACTGTAAATAGGAAAGGTTTAATAACCCTGTATTGTATATTAAGCCCAGGTATTATAGTCACCAATACCCAGTGATGTAGTGGTAAAAACAAAAGGTAGCTAGATTATGACCTACAGTTGATGCTCATCATAAGACATGAAGTGGATTTGGGTAGGTTTGCCCTCCACTACATCCCTCCCTATAACCAACCTATAACCACTAACTAACTAACCACTAACTAACCTATAACCACTACATCCCTCCCTATAACTAACCTATAACCACCAACTAACCACTAACTAACCTATAACCACTACATCCCTTACTATAACTAACCTATAACCACTAACTAACTAACTAACCACTAACTAACCTATAACCACTACATCCTCCCTATAACTAACCTATAACCACTAACTAACTAACCACTACCTAACCTATAACCACTACATCCCTCCGTATAACTAACCTATAACCACTAACTAACTAACCACTAACTAACCTATAACCACTACATCCCTCCCTATAACTAACCTATAACCACTAACTAACTAACCACTAGCTAACCTAAAACCACTACATCCTCCCTATAACTAACCTATAACCACTAACTAACTAACCACTAACTAACTAACTAACCTAACTACAGGTCTGTTCCCTCCCCCGCCTCCTCCTCTCGCGTTCCCCCTGCCCTCCCACCTCTCCTTCTCTGTTCTCTCCTCCTCTCTGTCCTCTCCCCTCTCTCACATTCCCCCTGCACCCTCCCACCTCTCCTTCTCTGTTCTCTCCTCCTCTCTGTCCTCTCGGGGGGGGGGGGGGGGGGGGGGGGGGCGGGATGTGGGGGTGGAGGGGGCGGAGAGGTCTGTTCCCTCCCCCGCCTCCTCCTCCCGCGTTCCCCCTGCTCTCCCTCCCCTGCACCCTCCCACCTCTCCTTCTCTGTCCTCTCCCCTCTCACATTCCCCCTGCACTCCTTCCCCTGCACCAACCCACCTCTCCTTCTCTGTTCTCTCCTCCTCTCTGTCCTCTCTGGGGGGGGGGGGGATGTGGGGGAGGAGGGGGCGGAGAGGTCTGTTCCCTCCCCCGCCTCCTCCTCTCGCGTTCCCCCTGCTCTCCCTCCCCTGCACCCTCCCACCTCTCCTTCTCTGTTCTCTCCTCCTCTCTCACATTCCCCCTGCACTCCCTCCCCTGCACCCTCCCACCTCTCCTTCTCTGTTCTCTCCTCCTCCGCATTTCCCCCTGCGTCTCTCCTTCTCTGTTCCCTCCTCCTCCGCGTTTCCCGTTTTCTCCCCGCCTCCTCCCTCCCTCACACTCCCCCTGCTTCTCTACCCTGGCTCTCCCTCCCCTGCACCCTCATCTCTCCTTCTCTGTTCTCTCCTCCACCACATTTCCTATTTTCTCCCCACCTCCCCCCTCTCCTCCGTCTATATTGCTCATTCTCTCCCCACCTCCTCCCTCCCCCTGCTCTCTTCTCCCCCACACCTCCCCTCCCTTCCCCTATCCTGCTCTCTCCTCTTGCTCCTTCCCCACCTCCTATACCCTCCAACATCTCCCATTCCCTCCCCACCCCATCACCCTGCTCTTCTCCCTTCTCCTGCTCTCTCCTCTGCTCTCCCCTCATTCCTATATTTTCTATATTATCAATTGTTCAAATGTTATCTTTATTCTGTATATTCTTGTTACTGTTGTGTCAGCTAGAATTAGCTAGACATACTTTCTGTGAAGCCCTCTGAGACATGCTTGTGAATTAGGGCTATATAAATAAACTTGACTTGACTTGACTTGACTACATCCCTCCCTATAACTAACCTATAACCACTAACTAACTAACCACTAACTAACCTATAACCACTGCATCCCTCCGTATAACTAACCTATAATCACTAACTAACTAACCACTAACTAACCTATAACCACTAAAGCCCTCCCTATAACTAACCTATAACCACTAACTAACCTATAACCAGTACATCCCTCCCTATAACTAACCTATAACCAGTACATCCCTCCCTATAACTAACCTATAACCACTAACTAACAACCACTAACTAACCATAACTACCCTGAAACCACTACATCGCTCCCTATAACTAACCTATAACCACTAACTAACTAATCACTAGCTAACCATAACTAACCTATAACCACTACATACATCCCTATAACTAACCTATAACCACTAACTAACTGACTAACCACTAGCTAACCTATAACCACTACATCCCTCCCTATAACTAACCTATAACCACTAACTAACTAACCATTAACTAACATATAACCACTACATCCCTCCCTATAACTAAGACAAAATGTCAACTACGGGTGCCTAGGTAAAGCTGGCCATAACAAGCGTCAGGAAACAGTGAGCATGTGAACTGAAACATCTAGCAGCAGAGTCTCAAAGCCAGTGTGGTGGTCAGGTCACAGCCAGCATGTGTTGAGGCTTAGGATAAACAAAGAGCCTGTGAGGTCTGTAATGGTGGACCCTCCGTGAGGGGCTGGGTAGAGACTCTATACTATATATAGAGACAGCCTTTTTACCATATCTGACATTTGGAAAGTGACTGGATAGTTGTGTTATCTCTGCGCCTGCTCATGGGCTATGCTTTGAATTCTTCTCCCAGAATGCAGCGCTGCCTTCAGTAATTGCCTCGACATGGGTCTCCTAGGAGTGGCTAAGAACTCTAAACCACCGGCAACATCATATTCCTCCCCTATTGATGAGCGAGGGTAAATAAGGCTTGTGAGCTACATTGTGCAGTGAGGTCTCGCGGGTGTGTGTGGGTGGGGGGGTAGGATCCTTCTCAGACAACAGGGTTGTAAGGCAGAAGAACCGCACGACATGAGGCCTCAACCCTCCGGAGAAGCTCAAAGAGAACAAGTTCATACAATCCGCAAAAAACAAAAGCCTCATCAGAGTATAGTCTTAACAAATAAACAACTCGCGAACTTGCCAGTGAATCCGAGTTAGTGAACAAACAAGAAAGTTGAGGGGGGCTGGGGGGATTTGCGGGCTTTTGATCGAAAGTTTGCCAAAGCTTGTTCAAATCCCAGGGCCGGCTGGGATGTGGTCGGTGAACGGGAATGAGTAACACTCTCCTCCTGCCTTCAGCAACTACTGTGGACGTGCCCTTGAGCAAAGCACACGTGTCCAACTGGATTAACGTAAAGCAGGCTGGTGCTGAAAAAGAGCAAACACACTCAAGTCCACTTATCCTCAGTAAATAAAAAGCTGGGAAAAACATGACATGTTCCTAGTAGTGAGTTAGGAGAAATGTAGCTGCAAAGACCATCGGTGACCCGAGAAGAGCTAGATTTTGTGGCAAAGAACTCCACGGTGAGGTCACAAATATTTGTGGTGAGTGACTGTATCAAAACAGCAGTGTGCACTTTTATTTCAAACACATGCGTTTACAATTGCCATCCAATTTTCACACCAAGGCTCTACAGCATGCTGAGTGTGGACACCATACCTCTTGGTTTTGAGCAGGGATGGATCCTGGAGGGGGAGACAGGGGGCTTGGCGTGGGACAGGGAGGAGGGGAAATGGGAGAGGGTTTTGGGGCTGGGATGTACGCTGCTGGGGGGGAGATGGGGGGAGATTTTGGGGCTGGGCTGTATGCTGCTGGAGGGGAGATGGGGGAAGATTTTGGGGTTGGGCTGTATGCTGCTGGAGGGGAGATGGGGGGAGATTTTGGGGCTGGGCTGTATGCTGCTGGAGGGGAGATGGGGGGAGATTTTGGGGTTGGGCTGTATGCTGCTGGAGGGGAGATGGGAGAAGATCTGGTGGTTGTCGGGGGAGTAGGAGGGGTGCATTTAGCGGCAGGCATCGACTTGGGCCCAGGTGCGAAACCAGGAGGTGGAGACATGGGTGAGGGCTTGGGTGGTGGGATGAAGCCTACAATGGATGGGAGAGATGCAGGCTTGAAGTAAGAGAACTTTGAAGGAGTTGTGGTTGCAGTTGAAGGAGTTGTGGTTGCAGTTGAAGGACTTGTGGTTGCAGTTGAAGGACTTGTGGCTGCAGTTGAAGGACGTGTGGCTGCAGTTGAAGGACTTGTGGTTGCAGTTGAGGGAGTTGTGGTTGCAGTTGAAGGACGTGTGGCTGCAGTTGAAGGAGTTGTGGTTGCAGTTGAGGGAGTTGTGGTTGCAGTTGAAGGACGTGTGGCTGCAGTTGAAGGAGTTGTGGCTGCAGTTGAAGGACGTGTGGCTGCAGTTGAAGGACTTGTGGTTGCAGTTGAAGGACGTGTGGCTGCAGTTGAAGGACTTTTGGTTGCAGTTGAAGGACTTATGATTGCAGTTGTTGGACATGTGGCTGCAGTTGAAGGAGTTGTGGTTGCAGTTGAAGGCCTTGTGGCTGCAGTTGAGCATTCAGAAGATGCGCTGATAGGGACCGTAGCAACCACAGGAGATCTGACCTCCTGTTTTCTAGCTGGACCGGTGCTTTTGGGCTCAGACTTGACCTCAACTGGTTTTGAGATGTCCTTTTCCTCTTTCATCTCTACTACTGGCTTGACTTTTTCCACTGGTTCGTCCTTGCGTATCCTCGGGCGGAGCTCCCTTGTCCTGCCCCTGCTCATGAGGCTACTCAATCCTTGCGAAATGTCGTCTTTCTCCTCTTTATGGATGGTGTCATGTTTGAAGGAGAAGGCTGACATTTTGGAGCCCCTGGGCACTGAGGCTGGTGCTGGCGCTAGTTTAGCTGGTTCAGGAATGGGTCTCACTGGTTCTGGGGCTTTGGTTGATGTTTGTGTCGTTAGCACAGTAGCCTCCTCCTCGTCTGTGGGTAGGACCTTCCGGACCACACGACGGACTACCTTCACCACTTTCTTGCATGTCAGACCCTGGTCGTCCGTAACGTCCGGCAAGAAGGTGCTGGTGCCCGTAGCCTTGACGTTGCCGCCGGCCGTGCCGTTGACGGCACTCCTGTTCACGGTGCCGTTTTGCTTGCTGTCACCGTTCATGACTGGTTCAGGGCTCAGGGGAACTCGTGGCGGTTCAGGACTCCTAAAACGCTGCAGCGTCTTAAACGGCGGCTCAGGACTTTTGAAGCGGTCCGGCAGTCTAGCGGCTGGCCTGGCCCTCGGCGGGGAGGGACTCCTGACCCGGGCTGCAGGCTCTGTGGGGGCAACTGATGCGGGGCTTTTTGCCCGGAATATCCCCCTGCCAGGGTCTAGAGCTGGCACCGACTGGGCCCGGCTGCACAGACTATCGTTGTCTGTCTACTCACACAGAGAGGAAAGAGAGGAGACAGTTGGGAAGCTGATGCAACACAAGTATCAGAAATAATCAAACAAAACTGAAGCATCATGTCTACATTTTGAGAAAGGGTGGTTCATTTTCATTCATCCCACAAAAATATGCTCTTTAACAACAACGGTGTGACTTAATTTCCTCCAATATTTCTTATATTAGTCCATATTATATTATATTATATTAGTTATATTATGAAATAATGACAACTTGGCATGTTATGATGGGCTGTCATTTTGCCTAAGCCCTGCTGTCTGAATGGGACAGTCAATCAGCGATACAAACACCAAAGTTTGTTCATAACTTGTCCAAGTCCAACTTGTCACTTGTCCAAGTGATCAGGTTAGCAGCACTGCTTGAAAACATCTGGACTCTCATCAGCAGCAGACTCAAGAAATCACAAACCTCGGGGCGGAGTAAATATAAGCAAATAAGTTGGCAATAGTTTTCACTTCACAGACTCATTTGAGCTCACATCGGCCGCATTTCCGATGAATTAACTGATCACAGAATGTCAATATATGTCTAAAAACACCTCATGCCAGTTCCCTGTGCATGCAATTCATACAAGTGCTACTGCAACAGGAAACGTCCATCTAATGTAGACTTCCACTCCACAGCGCTACAAACAAAGAAAGCTGCACAGAGTAGAGGATAGGACAGCCAGCTGCCTAACACATGCCTGACTGCCTCCTGAAATAACCCTGAAATAGCTCACAATATGGGCTTATTGGAGGAAGGTGTACAGCATGGCAGATACAGTGAAGCAGGCGGAGCATCTAGGACAACCGACAATGATTGGCCATTAGCAGAAACCTAGTACAAAACGATTGGCTGATTCACAAACACACAACATTTTATACACACCATTTATCCATTTACACACAAAGTCCTCCCCTCTCTCTATGCCAGCCACTATGGTCGCAAACGGCATACTTAGCTCCTTAACTCATTGAGTGCCATGGACGGACATGTTCGTCATTTCAAATAGTAACGTAGAGTGCCAAGGACGGACATGTTCGTCAATTGCGTTTTTTGACGGTGGGGCGTCGATCAAAGCCTTCTGCCTCTCCTGTACAAATATTATAGCTATTGGAGGTCTATAACCTATTTTACAGAACCCTTAGGTGGCGACAGTGCTCTCCAGGTTAACAGAAAGGCAGAGAAAAACAGAGAATAAGTCGTTGGGGAAACGGAAATCGCATCGCATCCGTATGCATCGATATGCATGAAGCGTTTTAACGTTAGATGTGCCTGCAGCAGGCAGCAGCCAATCTGCTCCCACAATTGAGCTCCTCCATGTCCGGTGCGACAGGCTGTCGCCGACAGCCCATTCGCATGATCAGCCGTTATTATTCTCAACTGGAAGCATACAGTAGTAGCCGGTGACAAACACACGCGGAAAAAGCTGGATGTCGCCGACGCGCACCCTTCACAGTGCAGAGCAAACTCAGCAGAGAGCCACCTCCCATAAGGAGGAGTGTGCAGTTGAGGAGGGGCGGGGCGCGGGGGGGGGGGGGGGGGGGCACGCAGTACAGCACACAACACTGACCCAGACAGACCCAGGCAGCAGGACAGGGTTGGCAAACGCAAGCCAGAATATCCGATGCCCACCAGCAGCAAATCAAGATCAGCAAGAAGCTGCAACCAGCAGCGCACGCAGGGGCCAGCGCTGCAGCTAAAAATATTATTCTGCCAAACAAAATTCCCTGGCCTTCACTGTTTTATTGAAGGAAATTATTTTTGAGGTGTGACTACATCAGAAAATTAGCTTCAGAGTCAGTGATGTGTTTGAAATGTTTAATTTCACAAAAGGGCCATTATCTCAGCTTCTAGAAAAAAACTGCTCTTTTTTGTTAAATCAAGCTATCTTCTCCGGCTGATAACTAAAGAACGGAAAATGATATCAATAAACCTGTTTTTGCTGATGATAGAAAAGAGTCTCATCGTTCTTTTTGCGTGTTCATTGTTTACATAGTAATATCACACAATATTCTGTGGGCCTCGAGAAATCACTGAAAAAAGCTCTGAAACTCTGGCACTGGGAGCGTCCGTTCTCCAAAAGTGGCTGGCACTCAATGAGTTAAAGGAGAATTCCGTTTTTTTTTACACCCTGGGCCTTATTTCCAGCTTTAAATAATCACAAACCATAATCAGTTTGAACTGCAACCCGAAAACGAGGAAGACGGGGCATCTGAAATGATTGTATTTATGTCTAGTCAAAAGCTTATTTTCCGACACACAGCTGCTCATTATGCTTATTATATAATAGAGAGAACGTGAATTAGCGATGTCACGATGTTGCCTTGTTTTCAGGTGGCAGTTCAAACTGATTATCGTTTCTGCTGATGCTAATCAAATCGAAGTTGTCAGGGTGACTTAAAACATCATATTTAAAGCTGGAAATAAGGTGCAGGGTGTAAAAAAAGAAAAACAGAATTCTCCTTTAGGTATTTCACACCTATCACCATTTTCTCCTGCAGGCATTGATTGACTGAGTGCATCATAAACACAGCTTAGAGCCCATATTAAAAAGCAAACTCAGCATGTACGGTACGGTAAGAGAGGGTGGGAGGGGTTTGCAGCTAGTCAGCTCATGAAGCTCGGATTGTAGGTTGATGCTCAATGAATCATGTCAAACATGACATTGATTTGTTGTCGGCCATTTCTTCTCACTCCATGCAAACCCCACTGTTGGGTAAAGACTTGATTGTTCTGGCTCCTCTGTCTTTGTGCTTTTGCCTTTTGTCAGATTTACCAGACGGAGACTTTGGGGAACGTGTAGTTGCAGCCCCAGACATAGGTTTTTGAAATGGGTCTTATATACTTACAAAGGAAAAGGCAGGGATGTGATGAATGGCGAGTAAACATCAAGTTACACCGACTTAATGGCAAAACAGATATTCCATCTTTCCATGCACTACAATTCAAAGGTTTATAATGGAATGAACTGCGTGGATTAAAATGCTATAGAGCGACAAAGTGACCGCCTACTTCCTGCTTCAGCACTGTACCAGAGATTTTCATCCGCCATTTATTTTCCCATAGACATTTCGTAAAAAAAAAAAAAATGTTTTACTTGTTCAAACCAAACGTTCAGCTAACGCTATAATCCGGAGAGACCATAGAACATTTCACTCGGACCAAAACTTAAAAAAATATATATATATTTTTTGGCCCGAGTGAAATGTTATGCGATCTCTCCTGTATCTAAATATATCTGAACCGTTTGGTTTGAACAAGTAAAACTATTTTTATAAGCATTTTATGAAATGTCTATAGGAAAACAAATGGCGGATGAAAATCTCAGGTACAGTGCTGAAGCAGGAAGTGACGTTCCACTTTGGCTCTCTATAGCACTCTCAGTCTCAAATGTGCACCCTGGCTAATATTATGGAAGGAAACCTATTGGCTGTTCCAAGTCTGGCTGATAGAGAAGGCCTTAATGGGATTTGTGGGCTTAACGGATTTCTCAATTACCAGCAAGTGAATGAAGAGGAGGAACGCTCTGAAGCTCTGAAGCCACCATAGATCGGAGAGATAGATTCCTTCGACTTCGCTCATCATATAGCCTACATGCCCTTTGTGAGGGATTGGGTCAAGCGAAGAAATAATGTGTACTTTATTTGCTACCTCACAGTGCGAGGTTGCAGCCTACCACCTACTCACAACCATCACTGTTTAGAAAGCTCTTTTCCAGGGCCTGCTCACAGTGCCTATATCCCCCAAGCATTTTGTTGTTAAATTAAAAAGGCTAAGTGTCTGTGACATTGCATCTGGCCTCCGCAGTTTGGAAATTACTTTGTTCGGCAACCGTGTGGCCTTTTTCAAATCACTTTGTTATGTAAGTTCATGCGGCCACAAGAGGCACTATTCTGTTATAAGCCCCCAGTGTGGGAACTTTGGCTGAAATATAGCATGGAGCTAAATTAACACTGACAATCTAACAATGATAGGTCTGAAAGACTAGTGAAGAGTTTCTTTCTAGGGTAATCTCAGATTAACCGGGAGAACACTTTGGACTGGCAAGACCCAATCTCAAACTATCTGACCACTGCGCGTGTGACACTGATTTCAGATCAGTCCAGTAGTCCCAGTAAATCTGCAGAACATACAACAGCAAATACCTGGACCTTCAGATCTATGAGGAGGACAGACTTTGAATGAGGCCTGGAAGATGCGAGCCAGCACTACCGTGACTCCGATGCCCAGAAATCTGTGATCACCCGAGTGAAGCCTCGTTCTAAGACTTTGGTGTGAGTTACTGTTGTCCTAGCAAGCAGAGGGATAATATTCACACTTTGGCACACTTACGCTCTTGGCGCCTGGCTTGTCTTCTTTGACCTGAAGGTGTTGGCATAGAAAGGGATCTAGATCAAAACCTTGACACCATATGAAGCTGTTGCTGGGTGACACCACTGCAAACCACAAACCATGCAAAACCCCAGCTGACGTGAGTGAGCCATCTTTCACTTCCTTCATCTTTGCACGGCCGGCTCTAGTCATATTGGTGCACAGATTTGATTTGTGACCAGCGTCGCCACGCCCGTCCCCCCCCCCCCCCCCCAGGTGACCACCTATAGGGTACCGCAGGGATGATGTATGTTTGTAACCTGACGCTGCCAGATGGATGTAAGTTCGTTCACATTTGTTTCACAACTGTGAATTTGTGGAACAATGCCGCCCCCATCTGGCGGAGTCAGGCTAGTATGTTTGTAGGCTTAACCAGAAATCGCCGCCATTTTGGTTCGTCAGTGGAAAAGTCTATGGGGGTTTTAGAATGGGCATTTCACTTAAATGCATCAAATAAGGTCTGTGGTTAACAAAATAATTGGGAATGCGAATTTGGGTTGAGCAGGGTAATCTTAACAAACGTTAATCACTTTTGTGCCTTTTGAAGCGTTTTCTAAAAATCACGTAAAAAAAACGCATTTATGTTCCAAAAGTCATACAAGTTATTAACGTTTGTGAAGATTATTCTGCTGAACCCAACTTCACATTCCCATAAACTTTTGTTAACCGTGTGAAGTGAAAGGGAGTGAAATCTCCATTCTAAAACCCCATTCACTTTATGCCTGACGAACCAGGAAGTATACCTCCGGACTCATTCCTGTGGTTCTCTATCATATGGCCTAAGTGGGCGGGCAGCACTGCATCTTCGCGTAGCAAAATCTCTGTCTTTAGACACAAACAATAGGGGCTATTATTTCAAGACCTAAAAAACCGATGCACTTGTCGTACTGCAAGGCACTTTGGTCAGTGTAGTCGTGTCGGGCTAAAGGCATAGGTTGTGTAAAAATCACAGAAAAAAAACAGGGAACTATAACCAATAAATGTGTATCCATGAACGTGGGAACTAATAGCCATCACATTGGTAAAGTGATCCATGCAAAGGCCAAACGTGGTTAGAGACACATGTACAGTAAAAACCCACGCCGTGCAGTGTTACAGTGCGTTATGAACACGCCGTGCAGTGTTACAGTGCCTTATGAAATGTCCAAATGAGACTTCCCTTTTGCTCCCAGAAGGAAAAACGCGATGAGAAAGCCATGTTGGCTGAGCTGATGTCATGGGCTGCGCTGGATGATGAGGGGGGGAGGGGGGCGGGGTTAGGAAAGGGGGAGGGAGGGCGGGAGGGAGGGTGGGTGGGTGGGTGGGGGACGGACAGATGGAGAGACAGAGATGCAACACAGAGAAGAAGATGACGATCTTCACACTACAGGCAGAATCGTCGGTTCTTCAATGTCGGGCGGAACCTCGACGACAGAGAGATGAAGGAGGTCTAGGACAGAGAGAGAGAGAGAGAGATGTAGGAGGAATAGGGGATTACAGCAAGATTGTAGAAAGCTAAACTAAACTAAACAGATGGCACATAAGATCCCCCACAGACACACACAAAACAAGGGGAAATCTTCAAATACAAAGTGTCGTAGAATTATTCAAGAAACACTCAGTTGACTGCTGTTGATGATGCTTTCTTTTCAGTGCACGGACAATCAAATTAATCTATCTCTCATAGATGCCACCCAATATTTATGCCCGCTGCTCAGGTGTTGGAGCTTATAGAGGAAATAGATTTTTACATACAACCAGCCTGCAGTGACACCTACAGGTCTGGTGGCGCACAACATATACTGTACGTACACACAATTCCACAAAGGGTTCAAAGATCAACTAAAATCTATAGGATAGCCGTGTTAAAAGGTAAACAAAGCCATAGGCATAATAATGTCCTCAGTGTATTTGTACAGCAAATAGGAGGGAGGCTGGTCTCTCCCCCCGTCATGCCCAGGCATGGTGCTACTTGGCTGGGTAAGATGAGCACCGACAGCCCTGATCGCTGTCCAGAACGTGTTTTACTGGGTGTCGGACAATGTCCAGGCTGGCACGACCGTGGGAGGTGTTGAGTGTGAGTGTGAGTGAGTGAGAGAGTGTGTGTGTGTGTCTGTGTCTGTGTCTGTGTGTGTGTGTGTGTGTGTGTGTGTGTGTGTGTGTGTGTGTGTGTCTGTGTCTGTGTCTGTGTGTTTGTTATCAGTGTGCATTGAACTAGGGCACTGACTAACAGGCTTATTTTTGGACGAGACACTGGAACTGTGGGGCTATGGGCCAATACTGCCCGTTGAGTCCCTGAGAGGAAGTCTGTGGAAACTAGGCCAAAGAGACTACCGTATATACAAACACATAGGAAGGAGCATAACCAGATACATTTTTCACACTGATCCTGGTTTGAATACGTCAAAATCTGATAGCAATTACCAGAAGAAGAAAATACTTTTCCAGTACCTCCCCGGAGTACGTTGAATGATGCTGATCATTATGCGATAGACCAAAATACATATCCGGAGCATTATTTTGAGTCGTCGTTTGTTTTTATAGTTGGGATAAGAACTTTCTGGACTTATTTCTCACACAAAAGCACATAAGCAAATGAGAACTGGTCCCGATCTAAGAATCCAACATTTTGATTTTCAACACTTTCCTTGCCTAAAAATCTATACTGAAACCATTGAGTAGGGTAACTGTCATTGTCATACTTTATTTTTTTTGCTACAGTTTTAATACCAAGCCATGTGCACATACAGACACAAACAGAGAGGCAAAGTGAACGTCACTTCCTGCTTCCGTGTAAAATTGTGTAAAATGCTTATAAAAAATAGTTTTAGTTTTGGTTTGAGCAAGACAAGTAAAACTATTTTTAAACATCGTTTTTATAAGCATTTTAGGAAATGTCTATGGGGAAAATAAATGGCGGATGAAAATCTCTGGTACAGTGCTGAAGCAGGAAGTGACGTTCCACTTTGGCTCTCTAATAGAGGACCATTGAAAAATGGTAACATGTCTGGAACTCCAACAACTGCATTCGACCACACACAGCAGACCTGGATATAGCATGGTGACAGGCAGCAAATGTTGCTCAGTCACTAATTTGGGGAGCTGGTGTGTTTGTCACTGGAGATAGAACACAGACCTCAACTTACCTGAGTGACTCACTGAGCAACACAACCTCTGAGCAACACTTTGAGAAAGAACGAGCGCGGCCAACATACAATCCCTATTGCACAAGTGACCGTTCAGTCCAAATGTAACGTGGAAAAGCAGAGAACCAAGACTCTGATCTGAACTCCAGAGAAGCTTCTCTGCACAATAACCGACAGTCGGGTCTTTGTCAACTCAAAGAGAAAACATTTTTTTCAAGCTTTCACACGTAGAGGAGCTGTATTTCACAGGAGTATTAACACTTCTAATTCAGCAAATGCGCCCGCATCACCAGAAAAGCTCTTGGCCGGGTATTGCAATCTGCCAATGTGTGTACTGTATTCTATTTACTGTCGATGTAGCAGCTGTGTGAAAAAAGATCCCGTCTCTTGTGTTTCTACTTTTGAGAGAAATTAATTCATATTATACACAACATATTAAGCACCTAGGAAAAAAAATTGCAAAATCTGCAAATTATTTTTCTTCTTTCTTTACCTTTATTACAAGGGGAGCAATGCTCTCTTTTTCAGGAGTGCCCTGTTCACATTCACACACACATTCACACCTGGAAGCTGACCAGTACAACCACAGTCTGATCTGCTGGCCACTGAGCAGCTCCACCGGAGCGGTTGAGGTTAAGGGCCTTGCTCAAGGGCACCTCAGTGGTGGTAATGAGGGAGGGGCCAAGAGATGCTTGTTCACTTTCCCCACGCATATTTATATCCAGCCGGTCCCGGGGATTGAACCGACGACCTTCCGGGCACAAGCTCGCTTCTCTAACCTTTTGGCCACCACTGCCCCTTGTCTGATGAACTTTGACTCCAACACACACCCAATGAAAAAAGGCCCAGCATCCATTCAGACAGAAGAGCAGCTTCCAGACCATCGATGAGTGAGATTCTCCCCAGAAACTGTCCCACACGCTGACCACCAGTTCCATCACTAATGAAACTGTCTGTTTATATCCAGATGATAGTCTGCACCCAGGGGGATACAGCTGCCTCTGATTGCTCACGTCGGCTCAGGCTAATCTATGATGTGTGATGTTCTGATGAATGAGATCCTGGTGGGAGGCGGGGAGACAGACGACAGCAGTCTCGCACACAAAGGGAAGGAAGTGTTCTGGGCACATGGCGTCTCACTCAGGAAGAAACACACAGCTGCTCCTCGCGGCTACACTCATGTTGACAGTCAACCGGCTAATTTGGGGGAATCGGAGTGAATTTGACAAAACGATAATTCAATCACAATTAAAAGAAAAAAAACACAACGATGACAAATGAAGTGTCAAAACCCACTTATGATGATAGTCGTTCATAAAATCGCCTTAGCTAGTGACACATGACTGAAGGAGCATTGAAACCTCAAGACAAACTCAGCTCTCCATCATGACGGTGCAGGCCCACACCAGAGCTTCCATCGTGCGGTGGCCATATTGCCTATAGCGCTTCTCCACGCCGGCCCCAACCTCCTTTCCACACACACTTCTCACATGTTGCCACTCTTACCCGAGAACATACAGAGGGGGGGAAGAACCGGTGGGGAACGGAGCTCTCGAGTCGAGGTGAAGGCTTCTATGGAGCAACCTCAGCTGGAAAAGCACTGAAGCTTCGCCCCTTCGCTGTGGTCAGCGCTAAGAATAGATGCTACCGGCTGTGGAGCGCCGTCGAGCCAGGCCCGCTCCGCTTGCTTCTCAGATATGTTGTTTCCACCGAGAGGGAACTCGTGCTGCTTCTGCCCCCCCCAAAAAACCCTGTACGTTTCCTCCACAAAGGTACCTGTTAAAAAAAATCCCTGCGCCAAAAAGGTCAAAGGTTACTCCCAGAGGTACCTGTTAAGTGAGTTCATGAAGTAGTTCCCAAAGTCGCACGTCCACGTTATTTCCACAGAAGAAGAAGTGGCGGGGGGGCCGAGGCAGTACAGCAGGAGAAGCTGACAGACAGGGAGACTGGATGGCACACGGTGGAGTGTGAATGAGTGAGGAGAAGCAGAGAGGGGGGCTCTGATAGGCTGTGCTATTCCTGCCCGTGGACAGAGAGAGACGTGGGGACAGCTGTTGTGATAGCAGGGTCCCCGGCCAGGCTAAAGATAGCAGCCTGCACTCCCCCCACTCAGCAGCACGCTCCCCCACCCCCAACAAGTCAACCAGCAGACACATACCCCCCCTGCACCCCCACCCCCAACAAGTCAACCAGCAGACACATACCCCCACCTGCAGTTGCTCCGTCACCTCAACTGCTTCTGTGTGTGTGTGTGTGTGTGTGTGTGTGTGCGTGCGTGTGTGTGCGTGCGTGTGTGCGTGCGTGTGGGTAACAAAGGGTGGAAGAGATTAATTTCATTTACTCTTGTTACAAACATGGAGTATCTGTCTGTGTACTTGCTTGAGGTCAGTACTAATAACAAATATAATATGTCATCATTTAACTGAACTGAAAAATCAAGTCAAACTTCACCTGTGTTTCAACTGGCATGAGGGGGAGTAGATGAAGACACACTGTTCAGTTTTGGCTGAACTCCAGTTAGGGCTTGGCCACACTGATCCGTGGTGTCTGTCCGTGTGCGTTCATTTCTCTGTTCACTTCCATTCCAGTTAGTGAACCTAAGTCAACTTAAAGGAATAAGGCCTTGACATTATTTCCTTTAAGTCAGTCATGTTTTGGCTGAACTACTTGCATTTTAAATATGTACAAATGCAAGAAGCATTGCATCAGAACCTGCCCAGTGACCAAATGCATCTGCATCAAAGCTGCACTAGCATTGTGGAGGAAATTAGCCAACCCAACTGTCACATTAAAGGCGCAGATGTATCTAGAATAGCTACCCAGGCTAGCTTCATTAGCATCCATCCAGCTAGACTATTATTGGTTTCTGTTAGCTTGGGTGTTGTGATGTCTAGTTAGCATAGCTGGATAGCTAATAGCAAAACAAACGTCAATGTAGTCAGATTATTAATTTTTTCCCTCAACCATAGTCTGAGTAATGACATATGCATTTCAAAGTTTGGATGCTTAACATAATCTATTAAACTCTGTTGAACTCTATATTTCTTGTCCTTTTACATTGAGGCAAAACTTCCAATGTCCAAAAGATTGAAAGTAAAAATGTTTCTAAATGAGCAAACATTTCCTTTAAGTAGCTCATTAAGTAGATTTGTACAACAATAATTTGAAGTCTGCTTTCAGCAAAGTAGCAGCACTTCTTACTTGAGATGAATTATGTGTAACTCGTTCCAGCTGACAACAGAATATGTGACTGTTAAGCAGAGTCCTGACACAACTGTGCATGTCTCAGGATGCACGTTAGAACCAGACTTAAGCTGGAGTGGAGATCTCTCCAGTCTGGGCTTTTGCTTGTACGTACCTGACCAAAGAGTCCACTCATTTTGGAGCGGTCAGTACCCCGTACAGTACCGGCGCCGTAGGAAGATCCAATCCCGCCAAAACCTTCTCTCACCGTCCCGTCTCAACTCTGTATCCACTCAGCTTTCCCCACGTGAGGTCTGTCTCAAATCAACTCAAAGTGCATTGCAATGCCCACTCTCCTTTACAAATGTTGTTTTTTAGGTATGAAATCTGTTGCATTTGACCGTGCAGAAAAACATACGAGGTGTGGCAAAGAGACAGACGGCGAGGCATATGGAGGAAGGTGACAAAGAGAAAAACAGAAGCGCGCTGGAAGCGTGCTACAGAAGTACAGGAAACAGTGGCTTGACTCTTGCCCCACATTTTGACTAAATGACTAAACTTTTGACTTGTGATGCTGAACCCCCCAAAATATTAGCCAATGCTAGAGCTGACTACAAATCTATTAGCCCAGTCTATCTAACCAGTCAATGGAGAATAATGTAATTGAGGCTATATGCATACCTGCTATGGTAGAATACAATACAAGGCACAGTTTTTTTTACACTTGCAATAGAGAGGTAAAGAACACCAGCATGTGTTGAGACGTGCTGATCACTGGATGGAGACCAGAGAAAACTCCATAGAAAATATGATTTTTTTTTATTATGTTTTGGCCCTGTAGCCTTCTTCAAGATCAAGAGTTTAAAACAAACAGGCACTGGTAGACGAAGTTAAGTGAAGTTATCCTTTATTTATCCCCATGGGGAAATTCATCCTATATATATCCGACTATATAGACAAACAACGGCTGGTGATAATGCTTCAAATCAAGCTCAAGCAATCAGAGTAGAGTAAGAACATCAGGAAGGCAGAGGCCATCTTGACCTTGAAGAAGGCCAGAGGGCCGAAAAGTCACCAAAGAAAGAAACTTTTCTATGGAAAAGCCACACAACTTTCTCTTCTTTCCTACAGCTTTACACTTGTCCAAATAAAGCAAAAATGAATGTATGTCACAAAAGAATAAATATCTATGTTGATTTGAGCTGTGCTATTGTAGCCTAGTCTAGACTGGGACAAACCTCCTGTCAGCTCAACAGAATCCACAGCTGTTTGTGTAAATGGATTAAAGAGAGAGCCTCGTTAACTGGCTGGCCTCAGTGTGACCGATGCCCTCTAGAGGCCGTTCTGAGTAATCGCTCTTCTTTGTCTCTGACAGCATCCTTCAGCGTGCGCAGGGCTCTGTGACAAAGTGTCTCGTGTTTGAGGCGCTATCAAAATAAAAGCTGACTTCATGTCCTCTCCCTCCAGAACGTCAACAGGGAGTTTCTCAAGGCAACAAGCAGATCCTCTGTCACTCTGTCATCACTTCATTACGCCGGTTAAATTCCCCATAATATCATCATCCACAATAAAGGCATTGCATTATCCACCCACGCCCACATGAGAACACATGTCTCCAGGGCAGGCAGCACATGTCCTGACTCCATCCGCTTCTTCTCACCATCTCACACCACTAGAGGCCGCCACTCCCTCTCACACCACAGCTCTCAACACCAAGGTTATTAGTCAAACTAAACTAAACTAAAAAACGAATGGGGTTCCTGAGGACCATCTCACTGAAAAGATTCTTAACTATCCGGGAGCCGTTTCTGGCCTACCTTGACTCGCCCGGCAGGTCTCTCATAAACCCCGTGCGTGGGATCCCGTGCACAACATCTCTTACAAGCACATACGCACCTCACGCGGCTGGTAGCACCGTGCTGTAATGTTGGAATGTCGATAACATATGTCTGCTTTTTCTTTCTTTTCTTTTCCTGTGTCTGAGTTTGTTTTTGTTCTGAAAATTGAAAAATAAAATATTGGGATTTTTTTTTTAAACAGACTAGGTGTGAACAAAACATTTAAGATATGAAATACAAATAAAAACTAGACTTTAAGGGGGGGAAACTAACCGAAATGATATGACATAAAAATAAAATATACAGAAATGTCTTTAGTTTTAGTCTTTGTCAATTTGGTCAAGTTTCTCAACACAATAAACATGAGGAGGTATTGGTGCATTATGTTTATTGGGACTGGGATGTCTACGTGTGAGTCAGTTGCCGTCACAAAGTGTTGCGTTTGTATTGTAATACCTACAAATACATATAAAAAAGAAGAAAAAAAACAAATAAAAACGAACACAAAATGAAACCATTTTAAACAATAAATCTAAACTGAAATGAGCAAACCCACTCTGGAAACTATAAACTAACACAAATTAAAAACGAAATAAAAACGAAAATCTAATGAAAAATACAAAAAAAGAGAGTGCAAGATAAACAATGAGTTTTTTGAACTATGAATGATGCAATAAGTTACTCTTAGTGGAGGCCAACAATACAATAATAATACATTATATTAGCAAAATATGGGCCCCTTTAACAACTCTGCTCAACACCCTCACTTTGCTTTGTTGGCCACAAGATGGAGCCAGAGGACTGGGGAAAGCTCCACACAAAGAGCAAGGCGCCTGTGCAAGGGCACAAAGCGTCCATTATTTGTGAGTGCGGGCCGGCTGCCATCGCCTTCTACAGAGGGAACACCAAAGCCATTCAGATAGTGTGCGGCCAAAAGCCAGCTGTAAAGTGAATGGCCTGCAGAGAGGGCGCCCCTCCAACTGAGAGGAGGGGAGAGAGAGGGGTGGGGAGGGGAGGGGGGAGGGGAGGGGAGGGGAGGGGGGAGGGGGAGAGAGGGGTGGAGAGGGGAGGGGGGTGCAGGCAGGGTTGCCTGGGGGAAGAGAAGCTGGCTTGAAGGAGAGGGTGTGGTCGATGGAAGGGGCGTAGGGCGTGGTGGGAGGAAGTGTGCTGACGTCGTGCTGACCTCACCAGTGCAGTGAAGCAGCATGAATGGCGAGGAGGGCCTGGCCCGCCTCTTCACACAGGTTCCAGAAGGAATGTGAGGTATGGAGGGTGGAATCAGCTGGGAGGAGTGATGTGCAAAAAACACACACGGGACTTGGCCACGTCCGACTTGAAAGCTGGAACGGCATCGAACCCGCGGAGAAAGTGGCCTTTTCCTAATGGCGTTTTATAAAGAGGTGGGAGGTGCCCCTGGTCTGCAGTCTATGGTGTTGTGTTATAAAGAGGTGGGAGGTAGGTGCCTCTGGTCTATCACCGCTGGCCTCCCTCAGACGAGAGCCGTGGGACAGGATGGAGACAGAAGGGGGCTCCCTGTGGACTTCAAAGCCCCCCTGAGAGTGTCTAAATTCCCCTGTCAGCAGCGGTCTACCTCCCACCTGACGAGCTGCTGGATGGCGGCCATGCAGGCGCGTGTTAATGTGGAGCAGATGTACGTATGTGTGCCAGTAGGTCGCTCAGTGTGTCTGGATAAAGAAGCACCATATTGCCGATATCCAAATCCAATACACTGATATTTTCCAAGACTCTTGCCTCTTGGCCAATTGCCGATACTTGTTTCCTCATGTAAAAAAAAACATCTGAAAAAGATATTCCTATATTCCTATATAGATAGGAAAGTCAAATTAACTTTAATCGGGTCACATACAAGCCCGAGCTGAAAGTTCACTTCACACACACACACACACACACACACACACACACACACACACACACACACACACACACACACACACACACACACACACACACACACACACACGCACGTGTGTGGGATGTTGAAAGGCATTCTGGGAAACATAGCAAATCAAACTCTGAAGTAGACGTAGGTGTTCTTAGGTATAGGTGGACATAGACGTCGTAGGCAGGCTGAGGGGAAATGGGTTGAGCAAGAACAAGAGAGTCGTGCCCCTCTCCAAAGCTTTACTATAGCCTGTCTGCTTCAGGCTACATATTCAAACACTAACGTGACAGAATGACACGCAGCACTGCCCTAACGCACCCAGAGGAGGACAGAATGACACGCAGCACTGCCCTAACGCACCCAGAGTAGGGATGTCAATTTTCGGTTAATTTCACTTTCGATTAACCGACGCTAATAATCGATTAACCTATCGGTTAATTCATAATTTTTTAATATAAAAAAAAAAAAAAAAAAAATTTTTTTTTGTCTATTTACTCAATGAGCTCATGCCCAAACAAGGCGTGTCTATTTAGATGCTGAAATGTTAATGCTTTTTGTGTTAGAATTATGCCTTTATTTTTTGTTGGCTTTGCTGAAATTTATAAGTTTATTGCCACATTTTGATCAGGTAATCATTCCAAAATCATTCTGGCTCTTATATGGATGACAAGGAAATATATTTTTGAGAGCTTTATTTCCTGTTTATGTAAACATTACAACAACAACAATCTGTTATTTCTTTAGATTTTTTCACATTAGGCCTACTGTCTTTTGCAGCATAAAAACTTAAACAAAATACAGCCTATTTCGATTTGCTGCCAACAATTGAACAAAATTTGAACAAAATAGTTGCATGATGCAAAACACTGTGCAAAATCTGCAAGGAAACTCAAAAAACGTGTCAAAAAAAAAAAAAAAAAAAAAAAAAAAAAAAAAAAAATTAACTGATAGACCGACAGCAATAACCGAACAACGACGTTAGCGACGGTTAATCGATTAACGGTTAACCGTTGACATCCCTAACCCAGAGGAGGACAGAATGACACGCAGCACTGCCCTAACGCACCCAGAGGAGGACAGAATGACGCGCAGCACTGCCCTAACGCACCCAGAGGAGGACAGAATGACACGCAGCACTGCCCTAACGCACCCAGAGGAGGACAGAATGACGCGCAGCACTGCCCTAATGCACCCAGAGGAGGACAGAATGACACGCAGCACTGCCCTAACGCACCCAGAGGAGGACAGAATGACACGCAGCACTGTCCTAACGCACCCAGAGGAGGACAGAATGACACGCAGCACTGCCCTAACGCACCCAGAGGAGGACAGAATGACGCGCAGCACTGCCCTAACGCACCCAGAGGAGGACAGAATGACGCGCAGCACTGCCCTAACGCACCCAGAGGAGGACAGAATGACACGCAGCACTGCCCTAACGCACCCAGAGGAGGACAGAATGACACGCAGCACTGCCCTAACGCACCCAGAGGAGGACAGAATGACGCGCAGCACTGCCCTAATGCACCCAGAGGAGGACAGAATGACACGCAGCACTGCCCTAACGCACCCAGAGGAGGACAGAATGACACGCAGCACTGCCCTAACGCACCCAGAGGAGGACAGAATGACACGCAGCACTGCCCTAACGCACCCAGAGGAGGACAGAATGACACGCAGCACTGCCCTAACGCACCCAGAGGAGGACAGCTCAGCAGATGGTGACAGCATTAATGTGTTGTCCTATTAACAGTATTAAGGACACACACTCAAGTCATACACACACAAACACACACACACACACACACACACACACACACAAAGCTAAACGATGGTGGATTAGAGTTAGACGATCCATTCTTCTTCTGTTGTTTTGTCCCTCCTGGGGGGGGGGGGTTATGTATTTTACATGTCCATGTTGAGTGAATTGAACATGGAGTTTGTCCAGGACACACTGACCTGCCTGGCACTTCCATCACAGCTCTGCACATGGAGCAGCACAGATCTACTCGAGGAGATATTGACCAGAGAGTAGATGACCAAGATGCATTGGATCAGAACTCGTAAATAGCCCATCACACAAACAAGAGTAACAATCAGAGATGTCTGACTGTTTCAGTACCACAGAGTCGTCGCATTCACACACAAATAAGATCAACAAAGAAAATGTGAATAGCACAACAACAACAGGGGACTTCCCCCCCCCCCCCCCCCCCCATCTCATTTTCAAATTTGATAATAAGCATTTATGACTTTTCTTATGGAGCCTTTCTTCACAAGAAAAGAGGGGTGAAAAACATAGCAGTGAAAATACAGATGCTATGCTCTATAAAGCTCAACAGCAGATATCTACAGCTCCTTATAAATGTTGAAATGGTTGAAATTAAATCGCACTACTAACAATGTGGAACTTAATTAGTCATGGCTTGAGTCCAGGTCCAGGAAGTCCAGGATAGGAACAACACTGGTGCTCACACAGTACCACAGTGTCACTCAGTCAAACAGGGCTGCTATCCCCATGGTTACAGCTCTCAGGTTACTATCATTGAGGTCCACGTCGGGCCAAAACAATGCAACTCCTTTACTATTCATGCGTGTCATGTGGCTAACTAACCACTTCCCATATGACCTGAGGAACATACAGGCATGCCTTCACATCAACACTGAGCACATAGTGTTGGTCTTCTTCCATCACAGCGTACAGGAGGATATAGGCTCTATTCACTAGCATCAATTAAAGTTAATATCCATAAGAAGCATCCATGGTGCAGAGCTAGTGTTCTGCTGTGTGGGTTTATGTCACGTTATGACAATTTTGCAAAGCAATTCGTTGCGTTAAATACGAGGGCTCAGCCGAGCAGCATTTTGGTAAACAAACCACTGGGTGGCAATGGAACCCCTATGGAGCGTGAGCTTCGGGAGGCTTGAGTGTCTGACTCTAGCCGGCTGACTCCGTTTACCAAGTAAAAACTGCGACAGTTCACACAACTTTAACACGACGACATCATGCATATTATTATACATCAAACTCTTGAGCTACTTCTGCTCTCATTCAGTACCGGCATGTAACATGTAAAGTGGGTTTGAATCCGACCCAGGATCTGTGTCGCTTGTCACCCCCCTCTCTCCCGGTCTTTCCTGTCTTCCTCTACCTCCAACTGTCCAATACAAATGTGTGTGTGTGTGTGTGTGTGTGTGTGTGTGTGTGTGTGTGTGTGTGTGTG
Source organism: Poromitra crassiceps (assembly GCF_964638095.1). Classification (NCBI taxonomy): domain Eukaryota; kingdom Metazoa; phylum Chordata; class Actinopteri; order Beryciformes; family Melamphaidae; genus Poromitra; species Poromitra crassiceps. Next base: position 58,398,966 of record NC_139642.1, read on the forward strand.
TGTGTATGTGTGTGTGTGTGTGTGTGTGCGTGTGCGCCTGAGCGAGTCCCTCCAGGTCTCAGCACTGCTGCAGGGTGGCAGGTCTGGATGTAGGTCATGGCTGCACAGACACGCGCTGTGTGTGTCTCTGTGCCTGTGTGTACATGTACACAGTCATGGACCGCTAACAGACCTTGAGAGAGAGGGCTCTTAGGCCATGTGCAGACAGGCACACACACACACACACACACACACACACACACACACACACACACACACACACACACACACACACACACGTCACAGAGCAGAGGAAGCTGCTCTGTCAGCAGCCAGCAGATCACTCATGACATCATGTTGTCTCAGTTTCTCTTGAGATCAGCAGCATTTCATACCATCATCAGGGTTCCCACACCTTCTTCTTAAATCATCACATTCAAGGACTTTCCAGGCCCAATTCCCTCCAATTCAAGGACTCAACAGGGCCATCATTTGAGACAAGGATCAAGGTTGAAATATAGTTTCAACAGAGATGTTTTTATGAGAACTAGCAGGCCGATACCGATACTAGTGGGGGGGAATTTACTGCTTACCGATAGGCGGCCGATGTGAATTTTTTTTTAGTTGGAATAAAAATACATTTTCTATGTTGATTGTACACTGATTTGTCTTTGCAAAGGTACTCTGAAGGCTGTTTTTTTTTTTGTTTTTTTTTTTTACAAATAACTTTATTAAAGAATGTTGCAGTGCAACCAGTAGCGGCTCCAGCCAATTGTGGCTGGGGGGGCTAAGGGGGGGCTTAAATATTTACAGCAGGGGCTAACTTTTTCTACATAAATAGACAGTGGTTCTCTTCTCAACCTGTGGTACAGGTACCACTGGTGGTACGCGGGGGCCCCTCCCTCTCATACATTCATATGGTGGTAATTTCTCAGGTACTTGTGTAAAAAAGTTGAGAACCACTAACATAAGAAATAATAATAATATGATTGATAGGGTGTGAATTAGGCTCTAATATTAGACAAGGAGGGCCCACTGCTTTTCCTTTGAGAGCCAAATCCCCAACCCAACATTATGCATGTAAGTGCTTCAATGAGCTGAAGACTGACTGTGTATTTAGCCCTATGTCACACTGTATGTTGAGACTGATGAGTCCAGTTACACAAGGCTATATGCAGCACACGCATTTAGATGGTAAATCAAGCAAAGCCCAGCAAGTTGGGCGGAGCCAGGCATGAAATCAACAGGGCAGAGGTGTTTACAGCATTCAATATCAAGCCAGAGGACAAACAAGTATGAGGAAAAGTTCATAATTGAAGTGGAAAACCACAAAATAATATATGACACAACACATCCTTTTTACAAGGACAACACCAAGCAAGCCCACCCCTCCTCTGCTCCTCCAGTTGGGAACAATGATCTTCTGCCTGTTTGTTGTTGTATTTATCCAACATACAAATTGTCTCGCTCGATTTCACCGTGAGAACCTGTCGGTCTCATCACTCCAGCTGTCTGGTGGAGCGGAGCCGCGACGTGCTCTGCACGCAGCCGGTTAGTGTTGGCGGAGCACAGAGCACGGAGTGAAACCGGAGAACAGCTGCAACGCAAATGCAACCAGTGCAATCCCGGCGTTATGTTCACATTCACACCACACGCATGAGCACGGCGGCCAAAAAACACAACAGCACAGTAGGCAACGCAGTCTTAACAAAGCCATTATGTATATATCAAATATAAATTCAATGCCCTGGGCTGGCAGGCAGCCTACCTGTTAATGCGCTCGATCCTAGAACCTGTGCTGTCCACTCCAGTCCAGTCCGTGTACAAAGCAAAATAAAGTATCTCCTTTGTGATAGCCATCAACATAAACGCTTGATCAATATAAAGGCGCGCGATACTAACGCTAGACGCTTGTTTTATGTCCATTTTCCGTAGATATTGACATGTCTTATGGAAGTTTAACTTCCGCGGTTACTTGAGAGACGCTTTGCCTTGGAGATAGAACAGGCCACTTTGAGCAGAGCAGAGGGGAGGTCCTTCTATCACACCATGCAATAATACGCGCCAGTATGGGGAGAACCCCTCTATAGAAAATGGGCCGGCCCGGTGCAGACAGCCACTGATGCTGTGTTCAAGGATGCTGGGAATTTTCACTTCTATGATGTATTAGCCTAGTTTAGTGTTATAAATTGTTTTTCTCCAAAGAAATTTCCAGGGGGGGCTTAGGGGGGGCTTGGCTAATTTCAGGGGGGGCTGAAGCCCCCCCTAGCCCCCCCCTGGCGCCGCGCATGAGTGCAACACTTGTTAGAAAATAGTGTTTTCCATGAAGACACCTGTCAAGAGTTTTGTCAAGAGCTGCCTGGAGGCTGGAGGTGGCACGGAATCTGACGGAGGTGGCCGCCTCCAAACTCTCTATGCAGGAAAAACCCTGCAACTGTCCTGTGTTACACGTTAACTTTTTTTTTTTTTTTAATAAATTCAATTCAATTCAATCAATCAATACGGTATGTCTATTTTCAAAAACGTTCAAGGCCGTGATTTTCTCCCCTCAAATTCACAAACTTTAGCCTTCTACTTCAAAGCTCTGGGTTTTCGGGGGGAAATCCATGAAGTTCAGTTGAGGGCTCCACCTCATGAGGCGAGACACCAAGAGAACTTTGAATGAGATGAACACATCAACATCGCTGCAATCATCTGGAGGATGTTTGTGGGCTGATGGGCTGTTGTGTTGACTCTGTGGATTGCCTGGCTTAAGCCATCGGGGAGGGCTCTTCTCTGCAGGAGGAGAGTCTTCGTACACTGCAAATAAGTCCTACTAAACTACCATAAACCCAGACCCATGCAAACTGATTCAAGACATTTATAGAAGCAACCAGAATGTAGGCACATTGAAGCGCTTGCAGTGATTTACCAACCAAAGCTTCCCGTACAAAAGCTCATCTGTGTGGTACCAAGCTGTAAAATTTATAGGAATTTGTTGGATCTTTAACACTGTGCCTTAATGGGCACATGTTTGTGATTTGGCCATGCACAGACTAGTAGAACTGCACTCGACCCAACAGAGAGAGAGAACAGAAAGTGCAGTGCACAGATTCAGTGCGTACTGCCCCTCATTCCTAATTGGATTCCAAGTGGACCCATCACTCTCACTGTAGGTGTTAGGGATGCACCGATGTGAAAATTTGGGCCGATACCGATAACCGATATTAACATTGCTGTTATGGTCGATAACCGATATTTACCGATGTCGATATGATCTGTATAAAAACAGATTTCTATGATAATCAAATTTTGTACATACTGAAAAACACATGTAAACACTGTGAATTTGAAAAGGTAATGCATTTCTTTATTTCCAAAACATTTGGAAAAGCCCATAAATCATGGATTTACCGCATTTTTTCTTCTCAATGTGAAAGTTTTGCCTGATACCGATAACCGATATTAACATTGCTCATCGGACCTATGCCGATTTGTAAAAGAAAAATGGCTAACATCGGCCGATACCGATATGATTGTCGATATATCGCGTGCATCCATAAGAACGAGTAATCAATCCTTAACGAGGAACGCCACAAGTCAATTGTCAACCTATGATGGGAAACACTGAGGCAACTGATCCAGCTGCTGTGAGAAGTGAGAAGGACTTCCTGGTGAATCTCAATCACATGCAGATGTGCCAAAGGAAGCCACTGGACAAGAAGTACTCTTCTCTCACAACAAGACAACCAACCCCGCCCGCCCCCGCCTTCCCCGCCACTCCACAACCATCCACTCCACAACCATCCACTACACAACCATCCACTCCACAGCCATCCACGTCTTGTTGTTCTCCCCAGCAGGCTCACTCTATCTGGCTGCAGTAATCTGTGTGGAATGCGTGGGCAGGAGAAAACATGGACGACGCTCTTTTACACAACTCCTCCCAAGGTTCAGGTCTGGCCCCTTGACCTCACATGCTGGATCAAAGGGCAAGGAGGCGGGGCTACAGTGAGTGCACAGCGCAGCAACCAGAGCCGTGTGTATAGAAGAGTCGCGACAATGGACCCGTTTTTTTTACTCTCAAGAAGAGTTCCCGGAACTAAGGTTCTGGATTAAGCAGCGTTGTCGAGTTGCAGCAAAATGGACCGTTTGTGATGTACTTTGAAAGGGTCAGACGTTTAAAGAATCAAATTGTACATTTATCAGCTTTATTTTATGCATTCAAACGTAGCGCGAGCCTCCTTCCTGGCTGTTCATTGGCTACTGAGTCACACATTTTGGACCTCCGCTGACGCCACTCTCTTAAGACTAGATTGCTCTGGCAGCGACGGCCTCAAGAGCCAATCAGAGGGTCTCGCGGGCGGCCATGAGGTTTGGGTGTGATTGACTAGAACATCTGCGTGACACGTGAGAGTTGCTGAATGCATGCTAGCGTGTCTCTGGATGAATTGATTGTATAGATCGGGGCGGTGAGGGTTGCTGAATGCTGAGTTAGCGTCAATAGACATTTGGATGCTTTTAGGGCAGCTTCTGCACATCTCAACGTCCATAGTGGAGGTTCTATTTAACACGCATGCTTCATCAAGCAATCGCAGAAGGGTGTACGATATTTTTTGTTTGTTTTGTTTTTTGCAGGTACCCGATATGGCGATATCTTCCAACTCTTTTGGCCGATTGCCGATGGCGATACAGAAATATGCGCAAAATTCTTTCCACTTCATTTCAGAGAACATCGAGTCTCTCGTGTAGCGGAATTAACACATTATTATACCTACTCTTATTCTGATCGCCCACTGGCAGATGCAGATACAACGCTTTTCAAAATGTACACATTCACGGGGCAAAATAGGAAAACTACTTCAACTTAGGTTATGTAAAACAATGCCATGATGTTTTATTGATGTCATATTTTCTTTCAAACAAAACTGTACGCATTTGCATTTAGTCAAGCATTGATCGTTTGGACATAATCAAAGCAACGGATAATGTAAAAAGACAGAAAACGACCCAAAAACGGGTCCAAAATATAATGACACCACAAAGTAAGAAAGTCCAGAATAATGTAATAATAACAACATCACATTATTGCATTAACTGCCTTGACTTAAGCGACATTGTTATTACTTGGTCACCACTTTAAAAACATGCATAATGCATCTAGAAGTGATTCTATCTGATCTGGTAGTTATGACATGAGGAGTTGCTACAGTTGAACACAAGGTGATGAAAGGTTACGACACGCAGACAGACACACATCAACAACACATGATGAGTCCAGTGTGTTCTCTGTCTGAGCCGAGCCCCAGGCCTGAGAGGTCAGCTGAGGGGGAGAGCAGATAACACACTCCATTCACTGGCCTATTTTGTTCACATTGTTCACCACAGTGCTGCAGATAAGCCCTACTGGCACTGGACATGTGCTGCAGCATAGCGAGCCAAAGTGAACGTCACTAGTAGTTCCTGCTTCAGCACTGTACCAGAGATTTTCATCCGCCATTGATTTTCCCATAGACATTTCGTAAAATGCTTATGAGAATAGTTTTACTTGGTCAAACCAAACGGTTCAGCTATATTTAGAATCGGGAGAGACCACAGAACATTTCACTCAGAACTTTAAAAAAAAAGAAATCTTTAAATCCGCAATTTTTTTAACGTTTTGCTCAGAAATGTTATGCGGTCTCTCCCGTTTCTAAATATATCAGAACCGTTTGGTTTGAACAAGTTAAACTATTTTTATAAGCATTTTACGAAATGTCTATGGGAAAATAAATGGCGGGTGAAAATCTCTGGTACAGTGCTGAAGCAGGAAGTGACGTTCACTTTGACTCTCTATGGTCTTTGAGCTGAGGGTGTAATACTGTACCATACTGTATGTGTGCTATAGTATCTGAGGGAGGAGTCACATGAAGCTGGCAGTGACTTGCTGTAGAAACTCACATGGTTTGTCCCCCTGACCTTAGTGACTTCATACTTTGCAGAGCAGACTTTGGGAACAAGCTAGCTGGCTAACGACTTCTTCACACACTGTGTGGCCATCTACTGCAACTGCAGGGTTTTTCCTGCATACTGGAATCGTTGGCGCCCCCAAAACAGGTTTTAGCCACCCCCAAAGGCCAGATATATTTGACTTCAGGACAATCCTGACTGTATACGGGGTTTTTTTAGCACTAAAAATAAAATAAAATAAAATAAAATAAAATAAAATAAAATAAAATAAAATAAAATAAAATAAAATAAAATAAAATAAAATAAAAGAGAGAGAGAAATGCAGTTTACGGATTCTGCTATCCTGGTGACCTCGGGAAGGGAGTTTCATAGCTGTGGGGCTCTAACAGCAAATGCCCGCTCTCCCTTTGTAACAAGGCGTGCTTTTGGAACATTCAGGAGGCTCAGACCAGAGGAACGCAGGCAGCAGCTAGCCTCATATGGGGCTAATACATTTAAAATGTAGATACAGTAGGAGCAAGGCCATGTAGGGCTTTAAACGTAATCAGTCAAATCTTAAAATCACATCTAAACCTAGAGAGGCGAGGATGGGTGTGATATGGTCTTGTCTCTTGGGAGTTTGTTAGAAGTCTGGCTGCTGCATTTTGTACGAGCTGAAGACGGGAAATGGCTTTATGGCAGAGCCTGAGAGAGTTACAATCGTCCAATCATGAGTAGGGGTGGGACAAAATATCGATACTCACGGTATCGCGATATTTCCACTTGCGATACGTTATCGATACACTGGCACCAAGTATCGATATGTTTATTCTAAAAAAACCCTTTTTTTTTTCTTTTTTTTTAATAAACAGGCTAAAATATTATGCTGTGTGTGGTAGTTCAAACATAGTTTCAAGTTGATGTTTATTTATGTTTGTAGTTGAAACAAAAACATAAATACTGTAGGCTACATGAATGGAAATGTTTGATCATTAATATCTACTTTTAGAAATTATATAGGTAGGTAGGTTATATAGGTTTTCTTGTTTTCAATATATCGATTATCGCAGTATCGCTGTATCGTGATAATATCGTTATCGAGGGCCAAGTATCGTGACGATATCGTATCGTGAGCTACTCAGCGATTCCCACCCCTAATCATGAGGAAATAAATGCATGGATGACTTTTTCTGTGACTGCTTGTATTTCCTAGTGGAAAAAGGCGCCTGCATTTCCCTTCCTGTTTCAGTGTCTTTGTTGACATCTCTGTGCTGCCAACATGTACAGTATGAATGTAGTATTTCACCACACAGAGTCAATATGTGTGGGGGCGGGGCCGCCCAGATCAAATGATTGACAGGCTGTTGACTCAGTGATTATTCTTCATTCTTCATTTCAGTGCTGTGATGCATGAGGCTGCTTTCTCACAGTAGTCGTCAAACAGTCACGCCAAGCGCTGGAAGCATCACTCAGCGACATCATTCATAACTTACACCCTGTGATGCATGTTTGTGCGCTATGACATCATTCATCATTTGCAACTATGATGACACGTATATCTCCGCCCCTCCCAGCGACAGAGTGTCTACGCTGTTCCAGGGAAACGTCACACTGTATACAATCACTCCTCTCACTGCACATCAATCACAGCCAAGGCACTCCTGCAAAATGCCAGGCCTCTCCTTTCAATGTGCTGCGCTTTCATTGACCAACAACACACACGTACAAATGACAAAACCTTCACACAGAAGCACCAGCAATTAACTCCTCAATGTCAGAGGGACCGTCCACGTCATGGCTGGGTCAGACATGTCTATCTACAGCGTCAAATGGAGCACAACTGCTGGAACAGTGAACATCGACTCTGTGTTCATCACTAGACTTAAATAATAACCATGATGACTGGAAAATGCTACACAGGTGTCTAGTTAGCAAGTTGTTGGCATGAAAATTGATACATTTGAAGAGAATTATTGGCACAAAACATTGGATATTATTGGCAACTTCAACCCAAAAACGTCCATATCGATCGTATGGACAAAATATCAGTGATCAACATTTTGCTGGAGACAACTGGTTAGCTGATAAGCCATACTGCTCAAACCTTACAGCATATGATGGAAGGTGCTCTATGTGTGAGAGTGTGTGTGTGTGTGTGTGTGTGTGTGTGTGTGTGTGTGTGTGTGTGTGTGTGAGTGAGTGTGTGAGAGTGTGTGTGAGAGTGTGTGAGTGTGCTCGCTCCTGGACTGTATCATCATTTCCTCCTCAATTAAACTAAAGACCCTCAATTGTAAAATAACATCCTTCTAAATATGGCCCAAGGGGAGCGCAAATGGGAGTTCCTGTACTCTCCGCCCGTCCTATAGCTTTGAAGTGGTCATGGTCAGTCAGGCTACACCGGTTGGACAGAAAGTCTGGAGACAGGAAGTGGACGTGCCAGACCTACAACTGCAGGTGGGGAGGGGGAGGGAGGGGAGGGAGGGAGGGGAGGGGGGGGGGGGGACACAGCCACTTCCTCTTCCTGGCTTTAGGTGGCCTGAGACGGTCGATGTTGATCATCAGATTGTTCCTCTCCAGTTTCTATCAGGTTTGCATGCAGGCACCTTCAGATCAGTCAAGTGGATTTTGCCAGAAAACGATATGGCTGAATAGGTAAAAGGCTGCTTGATGCCCAGCACATCCCTCTACTGCTCCCCGGCTCTAAAGGCTGCCTAAGGCCCGCCCCCGTGTCCACAGCTGCCTAAAGCCCCGCCCCCATGTCCACAGCTGCCTAAAGCCCCGCCCCCGTGTCCACAGCTGCCTAAAGCCCCGCCCCCCTGTCCACAGACAGCATGTTTTTTTTGTGTGTGTCTTGTCTTGAAAAATGAACGCCCAGAGCGCTTCCAACGTGCACAGACACACAGCAGGGAGCTGACTCTTGACAGTTAAGAGCTAATGTTAGCGAGCTAACAAGCAAGCTAACATCAACCCAACATAATAATAATAATAATAACAATTAATAATTCTCACCCGGGGCCATTCCTCCGCCGTGTTTGTTGATCTTTTTAGTCCCGCCTCTTCCTCGATTTTGATTGGTCGGTCGAAAAAAGTGACATTGATCGGCAGGCAGCGCACTTCACGAAAAGTTGATATGTTTTCTACTTGAAACGCCCAGAGCGCGCCGCCCCCAAAAACGCTAGATGCCCAGAGCGCTGTAACGCCCAGGCCCGATGCGAGGACGAGGAGCGTTCTTCATCATCGAAAATGATTTGCAGAAAGGCGCTGGCAGCTCATCAAATAATTTCTGTAGACACGCCCCCTAAAATTGCCTCTTCTTTCCTGCTCGGCTACACGAGGCACAGCTAGGGGACGTGGTGACATGTCACCAAAGACGATGGGATTTCAAGCAAGACGGCCCAACTTCAACTCACTTCCTGTCACTTTGTCACGTGGGTTTTGCCCATGGTTTTCCACGGACACGCCCACTCAGGAGACTTTCGGCAGGGTCTGAGGCAATGGTTGACCACGCCCATTTAGGAGACTTGCTGCTACCATTTGTTAGAATTGGCGGAGCCTGCGGTGACCCATCTAGACGGTAATAAAAGATCTATGATGTCACTCTGCATTGCTAACTCAAGGACCCCAGATAGACCCATCATGGTGGTCCTCTGACTGCCTGACTGAAAAATAGCATTCACATACCGTACATTCACATGAGAACAACTTATTTTGTCAGAATAAATGGGAGATGGCCTCCAAAGATAGCGAAGCTGTGTGGGCCTCTTCACAAAACAACAGACAGACTGGATACACCCCCTCCTCCAAACACCCCCTCTTATAGAACCTTGCCAAGTTTTGGGGGCATTTCTTTCTCTTTTTTTTTTAAATTATGCAGTGGGCGGAGTTAGGCTCAGACCAGGGGGTGGAGTTACAATCAATCCACATCTCTCGTTATAATACCAAAAGCCTTCCGACGACATCAGACAAATGACCCTCCTCTCAGAGCCGACTGACAGCTTGCTCCCCCAATCACGTTGCAGGGAGACGAGTCGAGAGGCGTGTTACCATGGAAACGGCTGGTCATCATTAGCCCCGGCTCTGCGGTAAAGACACTCTGCTCTCACTATGCTGCTGTGTCATTGTGCTCAATATAGGGAGGAGAGAGAGAGAGGGAGCTGACGCTGTGGTTTGGAGGCAGCAGTGGTCAGTGCTGCTCACACAGGCCACAGGCCATCTGACCCAAGCCACGGACACTGACTGTGATACTTTTTCACCCATTTTCTCCCCTATTATACTTGGCCAATTGAGAGGCAAAGTGGCCGCCTACTTCCTGCTTCAGCACTGTACCAGAGATTTTCTTCTGCAATTTATTTTCCCATAGACATTTCGCAAAATGCTCATAAAAAGAGTTTTACTTGGTCAAACCAAACGGTACAGCTATATTTAGAATCGGGAGAGACCATAAAACATTTCACTCGGACGAAAACTAAAAAAAACAACATTGAAAAAACATTTTCTATATACCCGCATTTTTTTTAACGTTTTGGTCCGAGTGAAATGTTATGCGATCTCCCCCGTTTCTAAATATATCCGAACTGTGTGGTTTGAACAAGCAAAACTATTTTTATAAGCATTTTACGAAATGTCTATGGGAAAATGAATGGCGGATGAAAATCTCTGGTACAGTGCTGAAGCAGGAAGTGACGTTCCACTTTGGCTCTCTATTTATCCCCATGCTGCCCTATTGGCTGGCCCGGTCGCTGCTCCGCCCTCTGGCGATGTGGGGAGACAGTGTGACTGTGTTACTGCAGCAATGCTCTCTTTCTCTCGCCCTCTGCCAGGAAATAGTGCCACCTGCTTTACACTTGAAGGTGAGATGTGTAGCATTGTAAACTTTTAATGTCTCCAGCAAATCTAGCGGAGTGTCTGGAAACTACAAAAGTCAATTTTTGCCACACAAAAAAAATCTCAGCACTTTGGCATTAAGTCGTTGGTGTTAATCAGGTCAAGGAAGCAAAGGCGTTTATGGGAAATGTGGTTTTATGTTTGACAAACACTGGCCATGACAATAAAACTGGTGTGAGAAGTTGTCTCCACCGTGGTCGTCTTTGTTATTGACAGGGTTCACATTTTCAATTAAAAAAATCTCATATTTTTCCAGACCTTGGTTTGTTTTGAAGATTTTGTCTGGTGTTCAATACGATTCATGCAGATCAGACATCTTTCCCCTGCTATCTAGGTCATATCACTTATAGATGAAGATTGTTGTTGACAGCCACACATATCAGCATAGTGAGATGATTGGTAGGGTTCCTACATGCTTTCCATGTTCCATATCTTTCCTAAGTTCTTGACTGGATGTGATTTTGGTGCAAGGTATTTGATATACTGTAATGCATGCTGGCAGCAGGTTGGGTAATAAGAGTATCCCTCTATCTGAACATTATTCTTCACATCGATAAAAAACTGTGGACTCAAAGTGGGTGTACTTATTTTTAAATTAAAACTATTCAAGTGACCTGGAAATGATCAAATACATTTTTAATACTTTTCCAGACTTTCCAGACAGGAAAGGGGTTCCCAAACTATTCAGACCAAGTACCACATGTGGCAAACCACATTTCACAGGGACCACTTCCACTGCGAATACCAGCATTTTTCTTTTCAGATAAAATACATTTAGTTGATTTAAACATGCGATAGTATGAGAAAGGTGCATTAATGATGTCATGTTTTGTAAGGTAAGGTACCACAATCAAATGGACAACCTTATATTGAAAATGATACACAGAAATGGTACATTATCCTCATTATCTTCCCCTCTGACACTGAACCCAAACCAGGCGACTCGTTCTCATTTTGCAGAGTGCTCATATCTCCGCCTGAGTTCCTGTGTGTCTGACAGACTGTCCTCCAGACTCTGCATTATTCATTCTGCCTGCAGAGGCTCTGTAAATCATTCAGTTAGCGTGAGGACGAGGACGGCTCAGTCACCGAGCTGAGGACGAGGGCGAGGACGGCTCAGTCACCGAGCTGAGGACGAGGACGGCTCAGTCACCGAGCTGAGGACGAGGACGGCCCAGTCACTGAGCCGAGGATGAGGACGGCTCAGTCACCAAGCCGCCACAGACAGAGGCCATCAACTGGCCATGCCACCGTCTCCTTAGCTGCTGTATAGACAGAGCAACGCATTGACGCACCAGTGAGCAGCCAGCAGCAGCCATATGCTAAGGAAGGACCAGGAGGTGGGAGGAGGTAGATCTGTTTTCAGTCAAACAAGGCAACTAGGGATGCTCCGATCGGGATTTTTTGGGGCCGATCACCGATCTCTGAAATCAGTATCTGCCGATCCTGATATCGATCAATACCGTCCGATACCGATCAATCGGAGCATCCTTAAAGGCAACAGTAAACATCCCCCTCCTCCCTCTGGACTGATCAGTACCCAATACGTCACCGTGTGGGACAGGAAAAACGTCTCTGAAACGGACATATTCAATAGACCCTTTTAACGGGGGCCATTTTGTGTCGAAAAGGCAGGGTAAACACAGGTGCAAGCAAAACACTAATGAGGGTTTCCAACTGCCATGATTGGAATTTGGAAACCCTCATTAGTGTTTTGCTTGCACCTGTGTTTACCCTGCCTTTTCGACACAAAATGGCCCCCGTGAAAAGGGTCTATTGAATCACTCACAGATTCTATAATATATAATACTGTAGTTGAGAGTTACTGAAAAAACGGAGTCAAATTCCTTATATGCGTACATACTTTTAGGGCAGCCTTGTTCATCTAGTAGGAGAGTAGCTGTTGAGGAATATCTGTCCTGGTCCAGACATGTTATTTATGAGTTGTGCAAAGATGATAATAACTCAGGGTTTTGACGGCTCAGACACTGAGAACGGACAATTATGGGACTCAAGTTCAGACTGCTGCAGAAACGAAACGCAGGGCGAGTTGATGTCAGATACAACAGTGACTAACGCTTTCTCAGCCTGGGACAAGCAGAGCGCTGAAACATGACGTCAAACGGCTCCCAAAACCATCAACCACATGATCAAGAAAATGACTATACACCTTGTTACCATCTGAACTTCACCATGCTCTAAAACAGCCACAGCCACAAAGGTAATGCAAGTCGGCCGCCAAATCATTTGCAAAACATTACAATCCTGGGGCCGGTTGCACCAAGTGGTCTTAACTATGCCTGGTCGTAACTCCTACGTCGGTCTTAGTTAAGACCAGTCTTTAGAGTGGATTTATGCCTGTTGCACCAACACGGCTTACGTCTGGTCTTAACTATGCCGGTCGTAGCAATGCGCGTCCATGTGAATTGCCAGGGAATGCACCCTGATTGGATGATGTTGCAAAAATGTGCCTCGCGACCTGCTTGGAGTGTCACTGTGCCACTACGCTCTCTCAGCCACTACTGTAAGTGCATCACTACACCCTCCCTCATCCCACCCTCCCTCGCTCCGGGGGAAAAATGGCAGTGATTGAGCCAGACAGACAGTCTGAATGAAATTGAATGTAACGTTCCCAATTCTATGTATTAAATTCAAAAAAATTAACGGCAACATTTGGGAAGGCTAAGCCACACAACTAGTTCGTTATAATCTAACATCATGCTTCGATGGCTGTGTTACGACATTGACGGTGGTCTCCGCTGATAAGACACGGAGATCTCTGTTACAGGCAGGCTCTACGCCTCCTCCTGACCAGGCGTAAGAGTTACGCCTGTTCGTAGTGAAAAGAAGGCTTAAGCCGTCTTGGTGCAACCGGCGTAGCTGTTAGGTCGTAAAGTTACGACCAACTTAGCTTAAGACCAGTGTAAGACCAGTTGGTGCAACTGGCCCTGGTGTTTGTTTGCTTTTTAAATGAGAATGCATTTCTCCATTGTTGAAGATACGTTATTTCATTTGTAATTAATTAGTCGTTAATCGCCTATTGCAGACGGCCCCTCACTTTTACTTCCTGATTTCTGTGTGGTGCTGACGGACGGCTCCTTGTATCGTCAAAATAGAAAAAGTGCTCTGATAACGCGTTATTTATTTAGCCTCCGTACTGTTTATGGTCGGATGTGGGCCACCGACATTTTTTGGAGATTTTCAAGTGAGCCCTGAGTCAGAAAAGGTTGTGAACTGCTACTCTAAAAGTTTAAAAGTTGGACTGGACTTATTGCTGTAGTAAAAAAGTGCATTATTTCAGCTGCTACTGTGGAGATGGCACAAAGCATGAACCCTGCCTGACTGCTTTAGTGTACAGTCATTTGCCAAGTCTCAAGTGCTGTCAATCATTAGCTTAGAACTGACTCCAGAGCAGCTTTTCATCATCGTGTGTGTGTGTGCTCGTGCACAGAACAGATCAGCACAGTACAGAACAGCGCTGACAGATGTAGCTCGTGCACTAGTGATGTCACGGGACCAATAATTCAGTAGTCGGTACCGGTACTAGTGAATTTCCACGGTACTCGGTACCAATTTCGGTACCACGGTAAAAAAAAAAAACAGACTGATATTTCTTCAACATATTCTCCTTTATTAAAGTATGCAACCATTTCCAATGAACAAATGGCATGTAGCCTTCAACTTTAAAACAAAACAATGTGCTTCTGCTTACTTCTTACATTCAACTCTGTATGGCAGTGAGTGCAGACAGTGCAACGCCAGTGGCATGTAGCCCTCAAGTATTGTTTATTGAATTAAGTACCGAAAACCGTGACAACACTATCGTGCACAGATCAGCACAGTGTAGAACAGCACTGACAGATGTAGCACAAGCTGCCACCAGCAGCAGTAGGTTAAGTGATTATCATCATTACAGTTCAACTCATCCGTCTGTGAGCATTTTGGCTCAGGGGGGATATCACCACTACTACTACTGTACTGAAACAGGTCTGTACACTGGAACTGAGATAAGCATCATGTCATTACTGTGAGGAGCTTGGTGTACTAGATAATTTAAACTGTACAGTACTGTGAGGAGCTTGGTGTACTAGATAATTTAAACTGTACAGTACGGTATGTTCTATGACGACTTCTTCTTTGACAAAATACCAACCCGTCGGCATGTCCCAAGAGCCCACGACAGGGATAACCACATATTCACAATATCTAAAACTGGTAACTTTTGCACAGGAGTGGGCTCTCAGGGTGGATCAAAGCATCAATTTGTCTATATGAATATTATTTATATATATTATATATATTGCGAAATGTGAACTTTGCATTGGAACAGTACTTGGGCTGTGACTGATGACGTTTCACAGGGACACAAGAACACACAGGAACCCTTATTGAGGAAGGGTCAAGGTGTCTCTTCCAGCTGCTTTAACTCCGCCTCCCTGTCATGGTATCTCTTCCAGCTGCTTTAACTCCGCCTCCCTGTCATGATATCTCTTCCAGCTGCTTTAACTCCGCCTCCCTGTCATGGTACTGTATCTCTTCCAGCTGCTTTAACTCCGCCTCCCTGTCATGGTATCTCTTCCAGCTGGGTTAACTCCGCCTCCCTGTCATGGTATCTCTTCCAGCTGCTTTAACTCCGCCTCTCTGTCATGGTATCTCTTCCAGCTGCTTTAACTCCGCCTCCCTGTCATGGTATCTCTTCCAGCTGGGTTAACTCCGCCTCCCTGTCATGGTATCTCTTCCAGCTGCTTTAACTCCGCCTCTCTGTCATGGTATCTCTTCCAGCTGGGTTAACTCTGCCTCTCTGTCATGGTGTCTCTTCCAGCTGCTTTAACTCCGACTCCCTGTCATGGTATCTCTTCCAGCTGCTTTAACTCTGCCTCCCTGTCATGGTGTCTCTTCCAGCTGCTTTAACTCCGCCTCCCTGTCATGGTATCTCTTCCAGCTGGGTTAACTCTGCCTCCCTGTCATGGTATCTCTTCCAGCTGGTTTAACTCCGCCTCCCTGTCATGGTATCTCTTCCAGCTGGTTTAACTCCGCCTCCCTGTCATGGTATCTCTTCCAGCTGGGTTAACTCTGCCTCCCTGTCATGGTATCTCTTCCAGCTGGGTTAACTCCGCCTCCCTGGCATGGTGCCAGCAGTGGCTAATCCCCCTCTGTGGAAAGGCTGGCGTGGGGATTACCTTCCTGCACGAGCGCCCGTTCAGCCTGACTGGAACATCTGCTAGAAACTAGATGCAGCTACTTAGTGATGGAGGCTTATGGAGGACTGAGCCGGAAGTGAATAAGTAGAGAAGAGGATAAAAAGAAAAAAGTACTGGTGTGAGGTTAACCCTCTTGGGTTGCACATTAAACACATCAGGGATCAGGCTCTGATCTTCTTAGATAGCACAGTGTGGGTTGTGATGGGTGGTGATCAGGCTCTGATCTTCTTAGATAGCACAGTGTGGGTTGTGATGGGTGGTGGGCAGGCTCTGATCTTCTTAGATAGCACAGTGTGGGTTGTGATGGGTGGTGATCAGGCTCTGATCTTCTTAGATAGCACAGTGTGGGTTGTGATGGGTGGTGGGCAGGCTCTGATCTTCTTAGATAGCACAGTGTGGGTTGTGATGGGTGGTGGTCAGGCTCTGGTCTTCTTAGATAGCACAGTGTGGGTTGTGATGGGTGGTGGGCAGGCTCTGATCTTCTTAGATAGCACAGTGTGGGTTGTGATGGGTGGTGGTCAGGCTCTGATCTTCTTAGATAGCACAGTGTGGGTTGTGATGGGTGGTGGTCAGGCTCTGATCTTCTTAGATAGCACAGTGTGGGTTGTGATGGGTGGTGGTCAGGCTCTGATCTTCTTAGATAGCACAGTGTGGGTTGTGATGGGTGGTGGTCAGGCTCTGATCTTCTTAGATAGCACAGTGTGGGTTGTGATGGGTGGTGGTCAGGCTCTGATCTTCTTAGATAGCACAGTGTGGGTTGTGATGGGTGGTGGTCAGGCTCTGGTCTTCTTAGATAGCACAGTGTGGGTTGTGATGGGTGGTGGGCAGGCTCTGATCTTCTTAGATAGCACAGTGTGGGTTGTGATGGGTGGTGGTCAGGCTCTGATCTTCTTAGATAGCACAGTGTGGGTTGTGATGGGTGGTGGTCAGGCTATGATCTTCTTAGATAGCACAGTGTGGGTTGTGATGGGTGGTGGTCAGGCTATGATCTTCTTAGATAGCACAGTGTGGGTTGTGATGGGTGGTGGTCAGGCTCTGGTCTTCTTAGATAGCACAGTGTGGGTTGTGATGGGTGGTGGTCAGGCTCTGGTCTTCTTAGATAGCACAGTGTGGGTTGTGATGGGTGGTGGTCAGGCTCTGGTCTTCTTAGATAGCACAGTGTGGGTTGTGATGGGTGGTGGTCAGGCTCTGATCTTCTTAGATAGCACAGTGTGGGTTGTGATGGGTGGTGGTCAGGCTCTGATCTTCTTAGATAGCACAGTGTGGGTTGTGATGGGTGGTGGGCAGGCTATGATCTTCTTAGATAGCACAGTGTGGGTTGTGATGGGTGGTGGTCAGGCTCTGATCTTCTTAGATAGCACAGTGTGGGTTGTGATGGGTGGTGGGCAGGCTCTGATCTTCTTAGATAGCACAGTGTGGGTTGTGATGGGTGGTGGTCAGGCTCTGATCTTCTTAGATAGCACAGTGTGGGTTGTGATGGGTGGTGGGCAGGCTCTGATCTTCTTAGATAGCACAGTGTGGGTTGTGATGGGTGGTGGTCAGGCTCTGATCTTCTTAGATAGCACAGTGTGGGTTGTGATGGGTGGTGGGCAGGCTCTGATCTTCTTAGATAGCACAGTGTGGGTTGTGATGGGTGGTGGTCAGGCTCTGATCTTCTTAGATAGCACAGTGTGGGTTGTGATGGGTGGTGGGCAGGCTCTGATCTTCTTAGATAGCACAGTGTGGGTTGTGATGGGTGGTGGGCAGGCTCTGATCTTCTTAGATAGCACAGTGTGGGTTGTGATGGGTGGTGGGCAGGCTCTGATCTTCTTAGATAGCACAGTGTGGGTTGTGATGGGTGGTGGTCAGGCTCTGATCTTCTTAGATAGCACAGTGTGGGTTGTGATGGGTGGTGGGCAGGCTCTGATCTTCTTAGATAGCACAGTGGGGGGTCATGATGGCTGGTGGATGAGTATCAAGAGTTTCTAGATTGTGGAGGCAGGGGTTGAAATTCCCAGCCATCCAAGTGTCAAAAACCAGTGAAATTAGTCTGTGGCGAGTGATGAATTAAAAACTTGATGTGAGGAAGTTTGAAGTTCTGTTTTGTCTTTCTATTGAATCTTTGGCACAGCATCTGGTTCTTCCTGTATGAGAAATTGTATTGAAAGCAGGTAGGGTAAAATACAGTGTTTCCTAAGGTATGTCTTGTTTTGGTCGGTAAAATGTTCTTGGCAGCCTTTGGAAAGTGTGTGTGTGTGTGTGTGTGTGTGTGTGTGTGTGTGTGTGTGTGTGTGCGTGCGCGCGTACGTGTGCGTCTTCCACCAATTGTTTACCACTGTGACTCAATCCCATTGCACACTCCGTGTCTTATCACGTTATCACATTCCGATCTTAATCTGTGTCTGTGCTGTCCTGACTGCTCTCTGAACACTCTCTATCTGTGTCTGTGCTGTCCTGACTGCTCTCTGAACACTATCTGTGTCTGTGCTGTCCTGACTGCTCTCTGAACACTCTCTATCTGTGTCTGTGGTGTCCTGACTGCTCTCTGAACACTATCTGTGTCTGTGCTGTCCTGACTGCTCTCTGAACACTCTCTATCTGTGTCTGTGCTGTCCTGACTGCTCTCTGAACACTATCTGTGTCTGTGCTGTCCTGACTGCTCTCTGAACACTCTCTATCTGTGTCTGTGGTGTCCTGACTGCTCTCTGAACACTATCTGTGTCTGTGCTGTCCTGACTGCTCTCTGAACACTATCTGTGTCTGTGCTGTCCTGACTGCTCTCTGAACACTCTCTATCTGTGTCTGTGCTGTCCTGACTGCTCTCTGAACACTATCTGTGTCTGTGTCTGTGCTGTCCTGACTGCTCTCTGAACACTATCTGTGTCTGTGCTGTCCTGACTGCTCTCTGAACACTCTCTATCTGTGTCTGTGCTGTCCTGACTGCTCTCTGAACACTCTATCTGTGTCTGTGCTGTCCTGACTGCTCTCTGAACACTCTATCTGTGTCTGTGCTGTCCTGACTGCTCTCTGAACACTCTCTATCTGTGTCTGTGCTGTTCTGACTGCTCTCTGAACACTCACTATCTGTGTCTGTGCTGTCCTGACTGCTCTCTGAACACTCTCTATCTGTGTCTGTGCTGTCCTGACTGCTCTCTGAACACTCTCTATCTGTGTCTGTGCTGTCCTGACTGCTCTCTGAACACTCACTATCTGTGTCTGTGCTGTCCTGACTGCTCTCTGAACACTCTCTATCTGTGTCTGTGCTGTCCTGACTGCTCTCTGAACACTCTCTATCTGTGTCTGTGCTGTCCTGACTGCTCTCTGAACACTCTCTATCTGTGTCTGTGCTGTCCTGACTGCTCTCTGAACACTCTCTATCTGTGTCTGTGCTGTCCTGACTGCTCTCTGAACACTCTCTATCTGTGTCTGTGCTGTCCTGACTGCTCTCTGAACACTCTCTATCTGTGTCTGTGCTGTCCTGACTGCTCTCTGAACACTCTCTATCTGTGTCTGTGCTGTCCTGACTGCTCTTTATCTGTGTCTGTGCTGTCCTGACTGCTCTTTATCTGTGTCTGTGCTGTCCTGACTGCTCTCTGAACACACTCTATCTGTGTCTGTGCTGTCCTGACTAGTCTCTGAACACTCTGTGTCTGTGCTGTCCTGACTGCTCTCTGAACACTCACACCAGGGACATGCAGAGCCTCCAGCAGGGACAGGGGCTCAAAGCACAAAAGGGGCAGCTGTAGCGCTCACGTGGGGTGAGGTTGTTAAGTCTATAGATAAACTACAATACATGACTTGGTGTATTTGCCTGTGCTGTTACCACCCTGATGATGTCAGCAATAGTGAGGTAACGCTAACAATGTTAAAAGGTGAGTGCAGACAGAGGCAGAGCTGGTCACCATCAGACATCAAACTGATTTCACCCTGATGATTTAGGAATCACCGTCACAGATTACATCATCAGTTCTAGGAAATCACTGCCTCGCGGTTGTATGCGTCCGGCAACAAGTCAAGTTGCAGTTTACATCCGCGTCTCTCCACACTTGAGATTTGACCACCAAATTGTAATGGGTTCATCTCATCCTTGAGTCCTAGTGGACGACTGGACATTTGTGCCAAATTTGAAGAAATTCCCTTTAGGCGTTCCAGAGAGATCGTGTTCACGAGAATGGGACAGATGGACGGGACGGACGGACAGACAACCAGCGGTAATTAAAAGCAAACTGCTGAATTATTAAGTAAAGAGATCATTAGAAACATGGGAAATTATCGCATTTGCATTAGGGAAAAAGAACAATAAACTTACATTTGTCACCCATAATAATAATAATATGCTAAAAAACTGAATATCATATCGCTGAAAAGGGTCACTTCAGCCAAACTAGGTGTAAAGTCTATAACTCACACGCTATGGCATTAATATGAATACACTGGGATCAACAAGGGCTTTGTCATCTGAAGCACATTGAGCCATCATACCAAACTAATACCATGATTTACAATGCAAACACCTTAAACAAACCAGAGGTACAAACACACACGCACAGCTTGAACCTGGATGTACTGTACTCTGCTCACACACACACACACACACACACACACACACAGCTTTAACCTGTATGTACTGTACTCTGCTCCCACACACACACACACACACACACACACACACACACACACACACACACACACACACACACAGAGCTTTAACCTGTATGTACTGTACTCTGCTCACACACACACACACACACACAGCTTTAACCTGTATGTACTGTACTCTGCTCCCCCACACACACACACACACACACACACACACAGCTTTAACCTGTATGTACTGTACTCTGCTCCCTCCCACACACAGACACACACACACACACACACACAGCTTTAACCTGTATGTACTGTACTCTGCTCCCACACACACACACACACACACACACACAGCTTTAACCTGTATGTACTGTACTCTGCTCCCACACACACACACACACACACACACACACACACACACACACAGCTTTAACCTGTATGTACTCTGCTCCACCTCACACACACACACACACACACACACACACACACACACACACACACACACACACACACACACACACACACACACACACACACACACACACACACCTTTAACCTGTATGTACTCTGCTCCACCTCACTCACTCACACACACACACACACACACACACACACACACACACACGCACAGCTTTAACCTGTATGTACTCTGCTCTGCTCCTCCCACCACATGAAACTCACTGACTCACTGTCTTTCTCATGTTGAAAGTGCTGGGGAGTATAAACAGATCATAAAGGATCTTGTGACAGCTCAACAAGGAGCCATCTTTAAATAACATATTTATTTGAAGATTTAGATATGTCACATTTTTCTTTTTTCTTTTTAAATAGGTGTGGACCTGCTGGTTTTGACAGTGGGCTTTGGAGTGCTTATAAAGGTTTAACTTCTCTCTACTATGGGATTTCCATTGTATTATTGATTTCATTTTTCACTTTCTTCTGCCTTCATTCATTTTTTTTTAATCCCATTTTTAATCAATTAAAATTTGTGCTAATTTAAATGTATTTATCTTGGTTGCTGCTCCACCCTCTGCCGATCTGGGGAGAGCCGAAACTGGCTCCATGCTTCCTCCGAGACATGGGCAGTTAGCCAGCCGCTTCTTTTCACCTGACAGGGGAAGCTTCACCGGTAGGACATAGCACGTGGGAGGATCACGCTATTCCAACCAGTTCCCCTCCCTCCGAACAGGCCCCCCTAACGACCAGAGGAGGAACCACATCAGCATCCAGGATATTGCATGTTTTTGTGAAGGGGGTTCCTATATGAAGGAAACCCACAGGGGGCACGGGGAGAACATGCAAACTCCACACAGAAAGGCCCTTTTGACGACTCCACCCGGGCGGTGGGCACTCGAGGACATGTGGACGGGCACGCACTCCTTCAGCGCTCACGGCGTCCCAGGTGGGAATTGAACCCAGGACCTTCTAGCTGTGAGGCGACAGCGCTTACCACTGCGCCCCCCTGCCTTCATTCATTATTGTACATTGTTGCTCTGCAGCTGGTCTTGTCTGTCGTCATGCTGCTGTTTGAGCCGCTCTCTTGCAGAAGAACCTGGTTGAGGAAAGGTTAAATCAATACAACAGGCTTGTAATGCAGGAAGCCCTTATTGCTGCCCGGGGGCCCAAACAAGAGATAATTGTGCTGCTATATTACAGCATACAGTCCGAAGCAGAAGCAGAAGAATCCACATGTCATATTTCACTGCAACCACAGTAGCTATATAAGGGATGATCCAGAGAGCGGAGGAGGGAAAGTCAGTGGAGCTTCGCCTGGAGACAAAGACATTCCATCGTCTTCAGGAAACTCTTTCTATTTCCAGATCCTCCAGTTGGACGGAACGAACGAACGACAGCGTCTGAGTGAGCACTGAGGGGGTTTTGTGCTCAGAGGAATTAGGCTGGACTCAGTGTGTTGTCAGGATGGGGTGGGCGTGCTATACATGCTGTTTACTGTATGTGTGTGACTCACTATCTGTAGCCAGGACAGGAGATACGCCATCCACCCCCCCTTCCCACACACACACACACACAAATAAACATATCTCACATCGAAGTTATGTTTGGGGCATCTGGGTACTGCAGAGGTATAAAAACACTCGCCTACCACGCGGGGGCCAGCCGTGTGTTGTTGTAGCAGATTGACAGTCAATGAAATGGCCAGGTTTAGCCCCGGGTTCAGTTCCCGGTATCGGTACTTCTGGCTGGGTACGTTCGTACATACAGACACAATTGGCCGTGTCTGTGGGTGGGAAGCTGGTGGGGTATGAATCCTGGTCGCTACACTAGTGCCGCCTCTGTTTTGGGAAAGGGAGGGGGGGGGGGGGGAACTGGGGAGAACAGCGTGATCCTCCCTCGCGCTACGTCCTGCCGGTGAAACTCCTCACTGTCGCGTGAAAAGAAGCAGCTGGTGACTGCACATGTATCGGAGGAGGCAGCATGTGCTGGACTACGGCTCTCTCCAGATCAGCAGAGGGGGTGGAGCAACGAGAGGGACAGCAGGGGGAATTGTAGTCATATATACTGTATATAGACTACAGAATGCAGTATGGGTCCTCTGGGGCTTGTAGTCTATATATATACTGTATATAGACTACAGAATGCAGTATGAGTCCTCTGGGGCTTGTAGTCTATATATACTGTATATAGACTACAGAATGCAGTATGAGTCCTCTGGGGCTTTTCA
The DNA here is from genome assembly GCF_964638095.1 of Poromitra crassiceps. Lineage (NCBI taxonomy): Eukaryota > Metazoa > Chordata > Actinopteri > Beryciformes > Melamphaidae > Poromitra > Poromitra crassiceps. The sequence continues at coordinate 58,422,189 of NC_139642.1, forward strand.
AAGGACATCTTGATATTGAGTTGAGAGGATAAAGGGAGTAAAGGTCAAGCAGGGCTGTAGGACTTTGGTCCGGCCTCAGGAGGAGCACTTCTCATATGTCTTGGGATTAACATACTTGTCTTGGACTTTGTCTCAGGCTCAGGATTGTGGTTAATGTAAACTAGATGTGGACAGTAGTGAATAGAGTATAAACTCTACCTGACATTTGTATGCTCCTTTAAGCAATATGTTTTACATTTGGAGAGAAATATACACTGTTTATTGTTTTGGTCATAAAGACTAATTTTGTTCTGGTCTCAGTGTTGACTTGGCCTCGACCGCCTTTGGAGGCATGTGGTGATCAGGATGGTGGACCAGGCTACATCCAGACGAGACATGTGATCAGGATGGTGGACCAGGCTACATCCAGACGAGACATGTGATCAGGATGGTGGACCAGGCTACATCCAGACGAGACATGTGATCAGGATGGTGGACCAGGCTACATCCAGACGAGACATGTGATCAGGATGGTGGACCAGACTACATCCAGATGAGACATGTGATCAGGATGGTGGACCAGGCTACATCCAGACGAGACATGTGATCAGGATGGTGGACCAGGCTACATCCAGACGAGACATGTGATCAGGATGGTGGACCAGGCTACATCCAGATGAGACATGTGATCAGGATGGTGGACCAGGCTACATCCAGACGAGACATGTGATCAGGATGGTGGACCAGGCTAGATCCAGACGAGACATGTGATCAGGATATTGGACCAGGCTAGATCCAGACGAGTCATGTAGTCAGGATGGTGGACCAGACTACATCCAGATGAGACATGTGATCAGGATGGTGGACCAGGCTACATCCAGACGAGACATGTGATCAGGATGGTGGACCAGGCTAGATCCAGACGAGACATGTGATCAGGATATTGGACCAGGCTAGATCCAGACGAGTCATGTAGTCAGGATGGTGGACCAGACTACATCCAGACGAGACATGTGATCAGGATGGTGGACCAGGCTACATCCAGACGAGTCATGTAGTCAGGATGGTGGACCAGACTACATCCAGATGAGACATGTGATCAGGATGGTGGACCAGGCTACATCCAGACGAGACATGTGATCAGGATGGTGGACCAGGCTACATCCAGACGAGTCATGTAGTCAGGATGGTGGACCAGACTACATCCAGACGAGACATGTGATCAGGATGGTGGACCAGGCTACATCCAGACGAGACATGTGATCAGGATGGTGGACCAGACTACATCCAGACGAGTAATGTCATCAGGATGGTGGACCAGGCTACATCCAGACGAGTCATGTGATCAGGATGGTGGACCAGGCTACATCCAGACGAGACATGTGATCAGGATGGTGGACCAGACTACATCCAGACGAGACATGTGATCAGGATGGTGGACCAGGCTACATCCAGACGAGACATGTGATCAGGATGGTGGACCAGACTACATCCAGACGAGACATGTGATCAGGATGGTGGACCAGACTACATCCAGACGAGACATGTGATCAGGATGGTGGACCAGGCTACATCCAGACGAGACATGTGATCAGGATGGTGGACCAGACTACATCCAGACGAGACACGTGATCAGGATGGTGGACCAGACTACATCCAGACGAGACACGTGATCAGGATGGTGGACCAGACTACATCCAGACGAGACACGTGATCAGGATGGTGGACCAGGCTACATCCAGACGAGACATGTGATCAGGATGGTGGACCAGACTACATCCAGACGAGACACGTGATCAGGATGGTGGACCAGACTACATCCAGACGAGACTAGGGTTGCACGGTATACCGGTATTAGTATGGTACCGCGGTTCCCTGCCGTTAAAAAGGATACTATACCACGTTAATTTAGTACCGATACTTAAAAAAATGTCATGGGTTGCGTCAGTGTGCGACCGTGGTGTTTGTTAGCGGAGGAGAGAGACACAGCGGCATTACAGTTGAGAGCCTGTCTCCCACCTCACGTGAAGGCAACACAGCCTTGCCTTGAACCAATGGTGACTCGTGAAAAGTGGAAAAAAAGCTCTCTCTGACTCTGTCTGCTTCATGTGGGGGCGTGTCGACTTTCCTCTTCCCTCTCTGCTCGCTCTCTGGCCACAGTCCTCACTGCAGCACCCCGACACACAGGACAGACGCAGCGAAAATGGCAGCGGCTTCTTCTAGTCTTGCAAGCCGACCAACGCTTGTAGAAAAAGCAGATGCACGAAGCGAAATATGGAAATATTTTGCTTACGTTGCCGACAGCGAAGGCAAGCCCGTGGACACCTCCAAACCAGTGTGTAAAAGGTGCTTCAACGTGACGCAAGCGAAAGGATCAAACACATCGAACCTGGCTAAACATCTTGCCGACAGGCACCCCGACCTGTTCAAAGAGTTTAAAGACCGACGGGTTAGCGAACGTGAACGATAAACATACATGCCCTCAAATAAGTCCAACGAGTATTGTGTGACAAGCGAACTTGTTTCACTGAAAAAGTTCGCTTGTCACAATAGCCTACTCGTTTACAGTGAAACACGAGGCAATGTGCTGGAGCACAGATCTCTGCCAAGGAGAAAGTCATGACATGTAACGTTTAGGGGAGGGGACATCAGATGACTGCATACCATGTACAATATTTAATAACACTATGGTCCTCAATGCCAGTGTTATTAAAGCTTTTACATGGTAAGCAGTCATCTGATCTCACCTATCCTAATATTTACAATAATCCCAATTATTAATGATATACGAATTCATTGTAAAAACACCTAGCCTACACGTATGGGGGGGGGGGGGGCTGGGAATACACCACATAATAAGCCTACATTTCAATAGCCTACATTTATGTGTGAAAATAATATATATTACTAGATTAACCATAAATCAGGCACTTCATGTTAATGAAGCTTAGGAGCTGCAAGTACAGAGTACTTTTTTTGGATAAAACAAATAGCTATAATAGTGTAGCAGCTGTGTGAAAATATATTTTATTTATATTATTTATAAGTTTAAACGGTTGACATTCCTTTAAAATATGTTTACAGGAGAGATTATGTTAATTTTACACTAGATAATAAAAGTTCTAGCATGTTCAGCGCCACACGTGGTGGCAGTAGCCTACTACCAGCATGTAGTAAAATGACTACATGGCTGTGCATTACCTTGTTAAATCAATAAAATAAGTTTTAAGTTCCATGTTTTGTCCCCTCTATTTATTCCAATACTTTTCCTGATGTTTTAGTTTTTTGCCGTGGTATCGTTTCAGTATCGGTATCGAGATACTTAGGCAGGTATCGGTATCGAACTCATAATTTTGGTATCGTGACATCCCTAGACGAGACACGTGATCAGGATGGTGGACCAGACTACATCCAGACGAGACATGTGATCAGGATGGTGGACCAGACTACATCCAGACGAGTAATGTCATCAGGATGGTGGACCAGGCTACATCCAGACGAGTAATGTCATCAGGATGGTGGACCAGGCTACATCCAGACGAGACATGTGATCAGGATGGTGGACCAGACTATATCCAGACGAGACATGTGATCAGGATGGTGGACCAGACTACATCCAGACGAGACATGTGATCAGGATGGTGGACCAGGCTACATCCAGACGAGACATGTGATCAGGATGGTGGACCAGGCTACATCCAGACGAGTAATGTCATCAGGATGGTGGACCAGGCTACATCCAGACGAGACGTGATCAGGATGGTGGACCAGGCTACATCCAGACGAGACATGTGATCAGGATGGTGGACCAGACTACATCCAGACGAGACATGTGATCAGGATGGTGGACCAGGCTACATCCAGACGAGACATGTGATCAGGATGGTGGACCAGGCTACATCCAGACGAGTAATGTCATCAGGATGGTGGACCAGACTACATCCAGACGAGACATGTGATCAGGATGGTGGACCAGGCTAGATCCAGACGAGACATGTGATCAGGATGGTGGACCAGGCTACATCCAGACGAGACATGTGATCAGGATGGTGGATCAGGCTACATCCAGACGAGACATGTGATCAGGATGGTGGACCAGGCTACATCCAGACGAGACATGTGATCAGGATGGTGGACCAGGCTAGATCCAGACGAGACATGTGATCAGGATGGTGGACCAGGCTACATCCAGACGAGACATGTGATCAGGATGGTGGACCAGACTACATCCAGACGAGACACGTGATCAGGATGGTGGACCAGACTACATCCAGACGAGACACGTGATCAGGATGGTGGACCAGACTACATCCAGACGAGACATGTGATCAGGATGGTGGACCAGACTATATCCAGACGAGACATGTGATCAGGATGGTGGACCAGACTATATCCAGACGAGACATGTGATCAGGATGGTGGACCAGACTACATCCAGACGAGACACGTGATCAGGATGGTGGACCAGACTACATCCAGACGAGACACGTGATCAGGATGGTGGACCAGACTATATCCAGACGAGACATGTGATCAGGATGGTGGACCAGACTACATCCAGACGAGACATCTGATCAGGATGGTGGACCAGACTACATCCAGACGAGTCATGTGATCAGGATGGTGGACCAGACTACATCCAGACGAGACATGTGATCAGGATGGTGGACCAGGCTACATCCAGACGAGACATGTGATCAGGATGGTGGACCAGGCTACATCCAGACGAGACATCTGATCAGGATGGTGGACCAGACTACATCCAGACGAGACATGTGATCAGGATGGTGGACCAGGCTACATCCAGACGAGACACGTGATCAGGATGGTGGACCAGGCTACATCCAGACGAGACATGTGATCAGGATGGTGGACCAGACTACATCCAGACGAGACATGTGATCAGGATGGTGGACCAGGCTACATCCAGACGAGACACGTGATCAGGATGGTGGACCAGGCTACATCCAGACGAGACATCTGATCAGGATGGTGGACCAGACTACATCCAGACGAGACATGTGATCAGGATGGTGGACCAGGCTACATCCAGACGAGACACGTGATCAGGATGGTGGACCAGGCTACATCCAGACGAGACATGTGATCAGGATGGTGGACCAGGCTACATCCAGACGAGACATGTGATCAGGATGGTGGACCAGACTACATCCAGACGAGACATGTGATCAGGATGGTGGACCAGACTACATCCAGACGAGACATGTGATCAGGATGGTGGACCAGACTACATCCAGACGAGACATGTGATCAGGATGGTGGACCAGGCTACATCCAGACGAGTAATGTCATCAGGATGGTGGACCAGGCTACATCCAGACGAGTCATGTGATCAGGATGGTGGACCAGACTACAGACGACTTGGAAGTGACTTGATTGTGTTGTGCCTCGGGCCATGAGGGCCGTCTTCCTCCTCTCTGATTGAAATCTTCATAAGTGAGAAACCAGGAGGTGGACAGGAAGAGGAAGCGGACATCAACATCAACACAGGATGGTGGCGAACGCTTAGGCACACAATAAAAAAGGCATAACACCCCCCCCCCCCCCACACACATGACCCGGGGTAAAAACCACTTTGCGCCCGCTGTGCCATTGTTTTCTGTGGGGAGAGAGCCGCCTCCCAACTATGTGGCAGCGCTAGCCTTGGCGTCGCGCACCGCTCGAATTGGCCACCGTGCGCAGCGCTCAAAGTTCAAATTGTTCAAACTTTGACCTACTTAAGCGCAGCGCTCAAAGTTCAAATTGTTCAAACTTTGACCTACTTAAGTTAGTGCTAACCTTTCTCCGAGAGAAGATCCCTTATCATGCGGAGGCAGCTCAATGCATCGGTTTAACTGGGAGTTTGTTTTGTCTTCTTTATGGGCTAAAGCAGAGGTTTTCAAATGTTTTTCAGCCAAGGACCCCTTACAGGATAGAAAATACCGGGGACCCCCTCATTCTGATTTATGATTTTGGGCTAAGCTTAATTGTTTCCACGGTAACGTTCTTGACTTTTAAATTGATAGGTTTGTTAGATTAGAATGTAATCCATGAACCATTTTAGATATAAAGCATAAAATATTTTCGTTGAACTATGAAGCTTTTGCAAAATAAAATGAAATAAAGTTTTTATTTTTATTTCCCTGAAAACTTTTCGCGGACCCCCTGGCAAAGTGCCACGGACCCCTGGGGGTCCCTGGACCCCCCTTTGAGAACCACTGGGCTAAAGAGCATTGGCAGGAGAGTGGACTGTTCCTAGATCGGAAACCTAAGCATCGGAAGACTCGTCCTGGAATCCTGGTTTGTCGGTTGACTTGGGCGAGCAGCAGTAAACCACAGCTGTCCGTCCAGCGAGAGGGAATGTGAACTAACAGACACGTGTCTCTCTTTTGTCATGGCAGGCAAACGCTAAACGCCTAAAGCATCGACATGTTTGTCATTACGGTGTCGGATATTTGAAACCTCTCGGGTCAAACGAGGTGTCACATTTTCCACATTCCTGCCTGTCATCTCATCAGGGAACAGACTTCACTGCTATTGTCTTTGTCTCCACGAGAGCTGAGAGAGCAGTTGTTGCCGTTCCTGTCTAGGCTCAAATACAGTACATGACTTTGCAGTGAGACAGGATGGAACCTTATTGTGATCCCTATGGGGAATATGGCTGCTTGTCGCAGGGGGAAAACATCGCCTAATAGGGTTTAGAAAGAAAAAAACATAAGTAACACGGGGCGATTGGGAGAGTTAGACATAACGCAACCCGAAAATTCCAACGTATCGTATAAAACAACGCAAGGTATGAAAGTTTGAGATCGCACAAATAACTAATGATAGACCGATCAAACCGGTCGGCCGATTAAACGGGCCGATTAATTGGATTTTGAGACAACTTGCATCGGACGACGTCTGCGCTCAAGAGGCCAACAAACGAAAAAATCTTTCTCTCCAGGCCAGGTGAGAAACACTGTTGTTAAGTGCACTACAACTTTATTTTTCATTCATATTTTTATTATTACAGTACTTATGCATTATTTATATCGGCCATCGGCTGCTCTGCTCTCAAAATAAAAATCCATATCGGTCGACCACTACAAATAGCCACAGAACATACTATGAAAAATGAATGAAAAAATGTAAATGTGGGGGGGGGGGGGGGGGGAGCAGCATGAAATAAAGGAGAAGAAAAGAAAAAAAAAACATATGAAAATGTGATTTATAGTCACCTGACCTGGTGACTATAAATGACCTGGTCAACAGACTGAAGGCTATAAATATGAACCGAAGCAGAAATAACAAAGTGGTCCCCATCACCCGCCGTCTCACAAGCTCCTTCCCTCCTCCTTCATCATCACAGCATCTCCAGGGAGACGGGTCAGGAAGTGGCTTATTTGTTCCAAAGCAGATTCCACAAATACCAGAGTGGGACTTGAAGGGAGAGGCCTGCTTCCCCTCGCCTGCAGTCTGCCTGTCAAGACAAGTGAACTTGGCTTGGTTGCTGCTTTAACCTCCCCTCTTCTCTGGCTCTCTGGCTCTCTCACGCTCTCCCCCTCCCCTCATATCCTTCTCATGGCTCTCCCCCTCCCCTCAGATCCTTCTCATGGCCTCCCCCTCTCCTCCCAATCACTTCTCAATCTGGACCCCCGCTGGAACGCTCTGCTGGGTCGACGACAGTCTTCAAAGCGCACTCGCCAGACTTCACCTCCGGGGGAGCTACAAGCTGAGCTGTTATCCCCCAAACATGTCCACACTGCGTGATATATTATCAATATTAGGCAGCTTGCGATGAGCGCCTGATCCAACGAGCACACAGGAAAACATCAAACAAAACTATACCACACAAGAAGGACGCTGGTTTACACTATATTACTTACCAATTATACAGTTATGCAGTTGATGTGGTAGTTACATCATGTGGATGCACACATGTGGATAACGCCATTTTTGTACGCCAGTAGTGTAGGTTCCTAGGTAACCTTTGCCTTTACAGCATACTTAAATGTTTTCATGAAAATTGAAATGTTGCATATTTGAGATAGGAATTATGAAAGTGTGTGCATCTTTATATGTAGAAATATGTTTGCTAACCTGGATTAGTTTATTACCAATTGTAATATGGATGTGGCAATTGTATTCTCTGTGTTTAACCATTTGATACAGCACAATGACACATTCTAGGCACATTAATTTCAATGGTTAACACATCTCAAAGGACAATAGTATTTTAACATTACAGTCTCCAGCCCAAGTTAATTGACATCATTCTGTTTATTGCTTCATCTATTTGTCTAGAATTGATCACTGAGTGATATTTAGTTTCTATCTCAAGTGCTTTGTGGCAGGCTGAGGCAGGAATATCATGCTGTAATAATATTTATGCCCTTTTCTTTGTCCTTCAGTCCAGAAGCAGCTATAGTATAAACAAAGCTCACTGTGAATGCAGACATGTTGCACTCATTGTACTATTGTCATACAGAGTCAAGGAGGACGGCACGGTGGCTCAGTGGGTTAGCACTGTTGCCTCACAGCAAGAAGGTCCCGGGGTTCGAATCCCGGTCCGTCACAGGTCTTTTCTGTGTGGAGTTTGCATGTTCTCCCCGTGTTTGTGTGGGTTTCCTCCAGGTGCTCCGGTTTCCTCCCACCATCAAAGACATGTATGTTAGGGTTAATACTCCTGTCAGTGCCCCTGACCAAGGCAATGGTGAAAGAACTGGAGTTGGTCCCCGGGCGCTGCACTGCGGCTGCCCACTGCTCCTAGTTCTAGGAAGGTTCCAAGTAGAGGATGGCTCAAATGCAGAGGATGAATTTCCCCATGGGGATAAATAAAGGATAACTTAAACTTAAAAAGAGAAAGTCACCTCAACCTCAAGACTTTGTGCTCTAGAATACGAGCCCTGTGGAGATCAGTCTTATATATCAAAATGTCCCAATAACGTCACGGAGAGAGGGATTTAAAATCTACCACCATGTACAGTCACATCAGTATGACTAAGGCACTTCTTGTTGTACAATGCCAACAATGTTTCCATAGCAACTGTGGGTACCACCACCACCACCATGCCAGGCCCTGTCTCTTCAGACATGCCTATCCTCCCCCACACTCTGCATCCAGATGGCTGCTGTGGTGGTGCAGGCAGCAACTTGGCCAAGCAGGAAGTGCAGGCAGGCGGGGAGCGACCGGTCTGTGAAGAGTGCTGCTGATGACACCTTCACTTTCCTGATGCTGCTTTTCCTACATTTAACCAAGAGTATAGAAGGCAAGAGATGAAACTCTGCTGCTTTTTTTTGGACAGCAGTGCTGCCGGCATTTTGGACTGAAAACACCCTCTTTGCGCCAATGGGACAACAGCACAGAACCATGATAGAGAGACAAGCCGTGACCAGGGAAGGACACAGGCCATTTCGGTAGAGGTACTTTTGTACGACACTTTCTAGGCGAGATGCTTTATTGGCGTCTCTTTCAGTCCAAAATGGTGGAAGCATAGCTCTGCTGCTGGGGGCTGATGGTGCAACGGAATGAGCCATTAGCTTTCACTTCTGGGCAATGTAAGTTCTTTGTCTTAAAGGAACACTCTGCCCATTTTCAACCAGCTTTGTATCATTAGAACATCAGTAGTATATCAGAAAACTGTAAACGCTTTTGAAGTCTGTCATTTCATTTGACAGTTATTGAGTGTTCAAATTAATAACTCATTAACTCAAATCAACTCTCAATAACTGTCAAACTAGATGAATGATGAATAGTTTGACAGTTATTGAGAGTTGATTTGAGTTAATGAGTTATTATTAATTTGAGTTAGTGTGGACCAGTGATGTCACTGGTCCACACTTTAACACTCAATAACTGTCAAATTAAATGACAGACTTCAAAACCATTTACAGTTTTCTGATATACTACTGATGTTCTAATGATACAAAGCTGGTTGAAAATGGGCGGAGTGTTCCTTTAACTCAACAACAGAACTCACACATGTATTGCCCACATTATATTCTACACCGTTATCAGCAGCCTTTACGGACGCTCAAGGTGTCAAAACTAAATCTCATGTCAGGGCAAGTCTAGCCAGGTGTGTGGGAATAGTTACCATAATGAAACTGACATATTAAGTTAGCATGGATCCTTACAGCTTAGCACAGAGCTAGTAGCAGTCAGTCTACTACGGCCTGGCTGGTCAACAGAGTAGCTACAGAGCACGTCGGCTGGATTCATTAATCACTTTGTTTCACTTTGTTTGGTCGCCACTTCCTGTCCGCGCTCTAGTGCTTCCTGTCCCTCTTCGCCAAAGGCTACAAAGCGAGGGAGCGTGATCTCTTGACTATCAATTGATATAGGCTTAATTATGCGTTTTTCTGGCAAATAGGGAAGGTAGGCCCCCTCATCCACAGTGGAAACACAGGTGGCATTTGTCCAGATAACACACAGGGAGGTTGCCAGTCTTTTTTTTATTTTTTTTACTTAAGAATTGTTGAAAGAAAAGTGATTTTGTTCAAAGAAATATATTTCAGTATGTAGGATTTACTGAGTTGGAGTATGATGAAAGGTTGTTTTCGCCGATATTGTTCCTGATTCATGGACTAAAGATGACCTGCTGCAGCACTAAAACACCTTGTTTAATCTTTTTGTCATTTTTATCTTTAGTTATTTTTTCATATTGCTCTAGAGCAAATCTGCGGAAATTAGTTTTACAGCGAGTATACTTTGGCCTGTAGTGTCACTGATCGTTGAGGCTTCTCTTGCTTCTTTGAGTTGATACCCGGGGTGGAGGAGACCCAGGGTGAGAATTCAAGATTGCCCAGGTTTCTGGTAGGCTGACACACACAATCACCCAATGGGATGCACAAGTTCAGACCACCTGATCCAGATGTGTCAGGCAGACTGAAATACCACGCTGTCAGAGGAGACTTAAACCCCGCTAGTGGCAGGAAATATTTGTGGTCTCCCCACCGCTAGAGCGAAAACGGCCAACAAATATTTAGGCGTTTGCTATAATCTGAGTTAATGTATACGTTTCTAAAAATAAAACAAAATTATAACCATGATTTTTGGAATGTAGGCCGAGTGAAGAGCGGTGGGGCAGAGTGGAGGAAACAGAGGGAGATGATGTGGACGTCTGGGGGATTGTTTGAGCGTGGGCCGCAGGGAGCAGAGATGTTTGAGAGGGTCTGGACTAGAGATACTGTACAAGTGGAAGCGAGTGAAATCGGAATTGCTTCCTGAATGGGGTGAAATAACAAGATGAGTGCCAAAGGTAACAGGCGCCGCTGAGGGTACACTATGGTGGACAGTGTAGGGCAGTGATACTCAACTACAGAAAAACAAAAAATATGTTTTTTTTTTTTTTACAGTGCACCTGAACGCAACATGCAAGATACCCGCTGAATAAGCGTCCAAATGTTCATGTCATTCTGGCCAATACAATATAGCATTTCAGTCTGGAATATGGAATATCTTTCAATAATCTATGATTTAGCTGCTAAATTGTCAAATACCGCCGTCTGCTCGCTACCCAGGCACTTATGTATGTACTTAACCTAACCAACTATCCGGTGTGCACAACATTGTCAGACTAAACTCCGGCTGACACCCCAAAAACCTACAATCTGCCACAGGAAAATGTATATTGATTGTTTATTAACTGGCACCCTGGCCTTCTATCATTTCACGAAAGTGGCCCCCGGGCAAAGCAAGTTGAGTATCCCTGGTGTAGGGAGTGATGTGATGTGGATGTACGCTAGTGAGAAAAAGAGTGAGTGCTGAAAACATGGATGTGCATCAGAGTGTCCATGTGCTTCCCAACCTGCAAAGAGTGTGACTAAGAAGACACATACAGGCATGTGGTCTCGTTGCGTTGCGTGTGTGTCTACTCCGTCCCAGCTCCGACGATCCGGAGCTCTCCGAAAAGGATACGCAAGGCTTCTATTTTTCACGGATGTCGGAGCAAAGCTGCAGCAAGTTGGGCGGAGCCAGGCATGGAATGAACAGGGCAGAGGTGTTTACAGCATTCAATATCAAGCCAGAGGACAAACATGTATGAGGAAAAGTTCATCGTTGAAGTGGAAAACCACAAAATAATATAGGACACGACACATCCTCTTTACAAGGACAACACCAAGCAAGTCCACCCCTCCTCTGCTGATCTTCTGCCTGTTTGCCGTTGTATTTATCCCACAAACAAATTGTCTCGCGCGATTTTACCATGAGAACCTGTCGGTCTCGTCACTCTAGCTGTCTGGCGGAGCGGCGCCGTGACGTGCTCTGCACGCAGCCGGTTAGTGTTGGCGGAGCACAGAGCACGGAGCAAAACCGGAGCACAGCCGCAACGCAACGCAAATGCAACCAGTGCGATTCCCCAGTTACACATTCAGGTGAGCACTGTGTAACATGCATTCACTTTCACTAGTTGGCCAATCAGGTTTAGGCTAAAGAGCTGACTGACAAAACGTCCAATATGTAGGCAGGCAATAGATACAGCTGACCTGCCACACTGGCCTAATAACTGAGCTGTGACATGAACACCTAGAGGGAATGTGCACATAAAGCTAATTAATTACAGATTGATCTGCGTCTGTTAGCTCCTTCAATAACAAACTGCTACACCCACAGTGTAAAGCTGGAGTTACTGTATGCTAGTGCGACAGTCCACACGTCTAGTTAGACGTGTGGACTGTCGCACGGAAATGAGAGACACGGAATCCTGACGAGAAAACGTTTGGTGCTTTTATACTCCGTGCGGGTTTCTCCTCGTGGAAGTGACGGTTATTTTTGAAAACTCTTCAGCCACATCCGTGTAGTGAGAAGATTTGCGGGTGTACGGTGGCGAGGCGACTGAAAGCTTGCTGCACGGGAGCCTTGTGGAGGGGCGTGTCTGCTGATTTTACGTCACCTGTCCGCACGGACACTCGCGGCCCACGCGGGTGCGTCTAGCATAATTCACGCATAAGAAGGAGCGCGAGGAGGACCGCAGGTCCTTCGTGTTATTGCTGCTGCTGTTGTCTCGGTCACCATCACCCATGCCTTACAACATCACAGCAAGTCTAGTTATACATCTCATTTATTCATCTTACACTGAGCATTTTATACCATTCAATTTATACTGTGCAACTATCCTGTGCAATTCCTGATTGTATATTGTGCAATTCAATCTGTGTGAATTATCAAATCAAATCTATCTGCTACACTAGCTTTTTTTATTCACACAAATTTGTATCTGCTATCTGCTACGCTAGCTGCAAAACAAATACACTGTCAGAGGGCCAGCACCCTCAAATGATCACCAGAGGACTTTTAAAGGGGATGTATTCTGCTTCTATGGTGTTTGTTGTTTTACGAGCCTGTATTAAATATTCAAATGAATCAAATTGCTCCCAGACAGTTGAGAGCTGGTGCCAAGACATCCGGAAATACCAGAGCCCACTGCCAAAGACTGGAGGAGAAATGGCAAGTATGAGACAGAACCTGTGATGAGCTGAAAGGAAAGAGAAACACCATACCAGAGAGTTTATAAAGGAAAGAGAAACACCATCCGCGTTCACGGAATCGCGGACGGAATTGAGCTATATTTAGAATCGGGAGAGACCATAGAACATTTCACTCAGACCAAAACTTAAAAAAACAACATAGAAAAAATACTTTCTTTAAATCCGCAACTTTTTTTCCGTTTTGGTCTGAGTGAAATGTTATGTGGTCTCTCCTGTTTCTAAATATATCTGAACCGTTTGGTTTGAACAAGTAAAACTATTTTTTAATAAGCATTTTACAAAATGTCTATGGGAAAATAAATGGCGGATGAACATCTCGGGTACAGTGGTGAAGCAAGAAGTGACGTTCACTTTGGCTCTCTATTACAGTTTAGTCCAGCTCCTTCCACAGTGGCACAACTAAATAGCAGCAGCAGCAGCAGCTTTGTAGTGGAAAGTCCCCAGCAGCCAGGCTTTGTGCTGTGGGTCAGTGACACACCTGGGTGGAAATAACAACAGGCCTTCCCCCAGAAACGTTGCTAGGCCCGGTGGCAACTTCAAGTCTCTTTTGACAGGGCCCGCGCCGCGTGGTGTCATGTTTCTGTAGGCCCTCCATAAGCATTGCATTAGAAATGGCAGAGTAGGATTGGGTGATAAGGACAGAATCAAATATTATCAACAAAAGAAAATTACCAAATAACTCATCGATATCGATATATTCCAACAATATTGTAGGGATGACTTTTTTGTGCTTTCACGGAATATTTACACCATGAGATTTTTTGATAAATAATCATCATTAATGTGTTTACAATGACTAAGTGGGTAAAGGCAAATAATAGAACAGCTAGAAGAACATGTCTGGTAAGTTGAGAAAACTACATCAGTGTAATGCAGCCTGTAAAATTATTACGATATATAATTACGATGTTCAAAATCTTAAGATGATATCTAGTCTCATGTAATCATGATATCTACATGTAACATAATATCGCGATATTGCCCAGCCCTAAATACTACACTGTTTGTCTTTGGGAAGCCCTGAAGCTGAACTGAATCTATTAATGAGACATTAGATTCCACACAAGTAAACTGAAACCAGCTATTAGAAATGTACTTATCCTGCCGTCTGCTTATACCAAACCCCCACATGTAACACTAGTCTATATAGAGAGCCAAAGTGAACGTCACTTCCTGCTTCAGCACTGTACCAGAGATTTTCATCCGCCATTTATTGTCCCATAGAGATTTCGTAAAATGCTTATACATTTTTTTTTACTTGTTCAAACCAAACGGTTCAGATATATTTAGGAACAAGACAGACCACATAACATTTAACTCGGACCAAAACGTAAAAAAGAAGAAAATATTAAAAAATATATTTTTTCAACGTTTTTTTTTTTTTTTGGTCGGAGTGAAATGTTCTATGGTCTCTCCCGATTCTAAACATAGCTGAACCGTTTGGCTTGACCAAGTAAAACTATTTTTATATGCATTTTACAAAATGTCTATGGGAAAATAAATGGCGGATGAAAATCTCTGGTACAGTGCTGAAGCAGGAAGTGACGTTCACTTTGGCTCTCTATTGCTTTTACAGCAGATGTGGCTAACAAGCTAGCTTTACCTCCCTCTTCTCTTTTTTCCACACAAGCAGACCATGAGCACTGGCATGGCCTGTGTGAGACACATACAGTAGCTACATCTCATATGGAAACGCACATGAAAGTCAACCCCCAACACACACTCTCTACACACACTCTTAGGGTTCATAATCATGTTATGGGAAGCTACGCCTCTTACAGTTTACACACCAATTTCTGCCATTGATTAGTTGTGGATTCACTTCTTCTGTGGACTTTGCCACCACACCTGGTTTAGTGCGTGCGTGTGTGTGTGTGTGTGTGTGTGTGTGTGTGTGTGTGTGTGTGTGTGTGTTATTTACGCATGTCTTTTCTGCCAACATCTGGCCTCCAGCTGAGTCTAGACTCTTCACTGCTGCACCTCTACTAGATCATCTTTATTCAGTCACACCTGTTTGTTTGGGTTAGTGTCTACCAGCAATGCACCAACACTGCAGCAGCAGCAGCACATATCCAACCATATATACAGTAGCTGTGTCTCCATCCAGCTGTCAAGCTACATTTATTTGAGCACATTTTTTCAAATGCCACACACACAAAAATGCAAATGGCATCTTTCTGTAGGTTTCCTGAATGTAGACAACGACATCACAAAACACGTCCACCAGACAACATAGAAAGAATCTTTCAAAACCTGATAAGTGTCTTTCAAGTTGTTATACGAGAAATCAGCGTGACGTCACGACACCGCAAAACCCCTAGAACCTAGCTAGCTGCTCAGAAGGGGGAGTGGCCGATAGCTAGCTGCTCAGAAGGGGGAGTGGCAGATAGCTAGCTGCTCAGAAGGGGGAGTGGCAGATAGCTAGCTGCTCAGAAGGGGGAGTGGCCGATAGCTAGCTGCTCAGAAGGGGGAGTGGCAGATAGCTAGCTGCTCAGAAGGGGGAGTGGCAGATAGCTAGCTGCTCAGAAGGGGGAGTGGCAGATAGCTAGCTGCTCAGAAGGGGGAGTGGCAGATAGCTAGCTGCTCAGAAGGGGGAGTGGCAGATAGCTAGCTGCTCAGAAGGGGGAGTGGCAGATAGCTAGCTGCTCAGAAGGGGGAGTGGCAGATAGCTAGCTGCTCAGAAGGACGAGTGGCAGATAGCTAGCTGCTCAGAAGGGGGAGTGGCAGATAGCTAGCTGCTCAGAAGGGGGGGTGGCAGATAGCTAGCTGCTCAGAAGGGGGAGTGGCAGATAGCTAGCTGCTCAGAAGGGGGGGTGGCAGATAGCTAGCTGCTCAGAAGGGGGAGTGGCCGATAGCTAGCTGCTCAGAAGGGGGAGAAGCGGTGGGAGGGGCCAGCAGCAGCTGAATGATGCAGGAGGGTAGAGAAGCCTTGGCGTGGAGTGTCACCGTCACTAAACAACGATACCAGGCATGATTAAATAAATAAACACATTTGGACGCAGCAACATTGTGCGACAAGTATACCGCCACCTTCAGCTACGTTTGGTCCTAAACGAAACCTTAGCGTTTGTCTTGTTTGTGTCAATTGTCTCATCCCTTCTTGCCCCATCCCAGTGCTTGTCACAGGATATCCTGCCCACATGGGCAAAGAGCTGGAAGAATAGGCGCATCCTGTCTGTCCGCTTCCAAGTCTTGATTGTATGTTTATGTATTCAAGACAGTTTGAGCAGAAGACCGCATTCTTTACAAGTCTCCAGATCAGTGTGACTCTCATGACGGTTAACATCTGGCTCCTCGTCAAGGCAAGATGCAACCTCAAACCGCCTCTATTAAGCCAACTAGCACATGCTCACTACCCTGCTCTCAAGCACGTGCTTCAAACACAACATGGTGTTTTATACAGCAGAGGTCATGGTGGTGATCTCCACTAACCTGACGCTGCCAGATGGACGGTATAGCTCCACATAGGTTTCACTAAACCAGTCGATCTGGGAATGAAGTCACCAGACCCGCTGACGGAGGCGGGCACTTTTTCCAAGCTACTTGGCAGGTGATTGGATGACCCATCTGTCTATCACCGCTGGTGGGTGTTAACTTCAACCAATCAGATCGCCGAAGGTGCCTGTGGATGATCTCTGTGGTATTCATTGATTGAGTCCTCACGGTCGTAAAGTCACCTTCGAAGCATTTAGTTAGATTATAACAAACTAGTTGTGTGGCTTAGCCTTCCCAAATGTTGAGGGTCGTTTTTTAGAATTTAATACATAGAATTGGGAACGTTACATTCAATTTCATTCAGACTGCCTGTCACTTCCGCGGCGGCAGCCATGTTGACGAGTGAAAAGAACTACAAAGACCATGTACCCACTACTTGCCCAGACGAGCCAGAGCCCGCCTACGGCCGCCGCTGATTCGTCGAGCCGGCATGGCTCGACCAATCATCTTAACTGCCTGTGCGGGTCCAGACCGTCACAGAGAACCAAATGAAATGTGAGTTCACGTGACGGGCGGTTTACCAGGCTAGATCTCCACCAGGTTGTCCTTCAAACACAACATGGTGTTTTATACAGCAGAGGTCATGGTGGTGATCTCCACCAGGTTGTCCTTCACCATGTAGTTATAAAACATTCTTGTAGGCTAATCACCACTGAGAGGCTATTGGCTTGTTCAAATGTAAACAACAGTTTAGAAATGTAATTATAACAGGAAATGATATCATTTGGATGGAGAACTGGTGAAATTGTGGACAAGCCGTCTGGTTTATGATTACTACTACAGCAGAATAAAAAGGCGCCAATATCACAATTCATCACAGAGGTTTTGCAGTTGGGGCTTTGTCTAGACTGGGAACTTAAGTTAAGTGAAGTTGGGGCTTTGTCTAGCCTGGGAACTTAAGTTAAAGGGCGGCTTTTCCGTGGGGAATATGAATATATATTAAATCTCACGCCCCTAAGGTTTTCGAATCCGTTGAAATTTTTGAAATTGGTTTTTCACAGCCAAAGCTATCAACCATCTCTCACATATTTTTTGGCCCAGCCGACGCGTTTTGCGTCATCTGGGCCAAGTCCGCCTTGCGGAAGTCGAGCACCTATGAACTACACTACTTGTGGGCCTGTGCTGCCATGGTCCCGCCTCTAGAGGTCCTCCACGCCCCTTCAGAGGTCTTGAAGAAAAACAAAAGGCAGCCATCTTTTTCCACCGCCTAGCCTACGGTAGCTAATATTAGCTTTCCATAGCTCCTTGCAAAGAGACCATATCTCGGGAACGGAAGCACGTACAGACACGGGACTGGCGGCATTGGAAAGCTCGTCAAATTTTACATCTAGTAGTAGGTGCATTGAAGTAACGAAATCAACGCTGAGCAATGTACCTGTTTTTACACATTTTTACATGAAATAGTTACAACATCAGATGCGCGTAACTCCTTGGAAAATGCCTTAAAATGCATGAATTTTTTTTATGAAGACATCTCCCGACATATATACTACGGTTTAAATTTGGTGCAATTTGGAGGCAATTTTATTTTTGATTTTTTCTTGTTCTACTAAATGTTTTTATGTCGAAGCCTTCTTCTTCTTCTTCTTCTTTGACTTTTATGGCGGTTGGCAAGCAGATATGTGCATTACCGCCACCTACTGGAGTTTGATATCAGCCAAATGCCTGAGGTGGGCATGGAAACGAAGGCCACGCGAGCCCAGTGCATTGTGGGAAATGTAGGATTGCGGGTCCCCCACCCGCCCCTCCCCTCCACCACCCCCCCCACACACACAGAGTGGATTTCGGTTGATATCTCTGGCTGTGAAAAACCAATTTCAAAAATTTCAACGGATTCGAAAACCTTAGGGGCGTGAGATTTAATATATATTCATATTCCCCACGGAAAAGCCATCCTTTAAGTGAAGTTGGGGCTTTGTCTAGCATGGGAACTTAAGTTAAGTGAAGTTGGGGCTTTGTCTAGCCTGGGAACTTAAGTTAAGTTAAGTTGGAGCTTTGTCTAGCCTGGGAACTTAAGTTAAGTGAAGTTGGGGCTTTGTCTAGCCTGGGAACTTAAGTTAAGTGAAGTTGGGGCTTTGTCTAGCCTGGGAACTTAAGTTAAAGGAGAATTTCGGTTTTTTTTAACCTGGACCCATCTCCTGGCATTAATTATGATTTGGCCACTCACCCAGTGATCGCCGCGGCGTTTCTGGCCGTCCTAGCGTTGTTTTGAGATCAATAGCGTCCAAGTCAGTCGTAAAATGGAGCTGATTTGGGGCCAAGTGTGAGCCTGTCTTTCCTGCATCTAAATAGCTATTTTTATTCCCGTTTTCGCCGCATATCGCCATAATCTGATCCGTCAACATCCACCATAGTGATATTTGCTTTGCGGTGGTGGTTTTAGCGTAACCTATGTGGGGTTTGGCATAACCTTCGTTATTTCGAATCCCACATAGGTTACGCCAAACCCCACATAGGTTACACTAAAACCACCACCGCAAAGCGTCCTACCTGTTTAGTTGACCAGTCGGCATGAAAGTATCGCGGGACTTCACGAGACTTGGTGACCGAGATCACGTTTGAGGTAATTTGGTCCCTGGGAGAGACCAGGAAATAGCCTGGGGGGAAATATCACTATGGTGGATGTTGACGGATCAGATTATGGCGATATGCGGCGAAAACGGGAATAAAAATAGCTATTTAGATGCAGGAAAGACAGGCTCACACTTGGCCCCAAATCAGCTCCATTTTACGACTGACTTGGACGCTATTGATCTCAAAACAACGCTAGGACGGCCAGAAACGCCGCGGAGATCGCTGGGTGAGTGGCCAAATCATAATTAATGCCAGGAGATGGGTCCAGGTTAAAAAAAAAATGAAATTCTCCTTTAAATTAAGTCGGGGCTTTGTCTAGCCTGGGAACTTAAGTTAAATTAAGTTGGGGCTTTGTCTAGCCTGGGAACCCCCTCCCGTTCAGACAGATTTCCACCTGACCTGAAAACGCTCGAGGCCAATCACAACAGCTTATCTAATATGGGGCGGGTTTGATACGATGACTGACAGAGGAGCGCCATTGAGGCATTTTCGTAAACAACTGAGGTGGCAAATTAAGCTCACATTAGGTACAAATAGCAAGGCTCATGTCATACCAAACGCCTGTTGAATTAGAAGCCATATGAATCGGATGTTGGAAGTAGCTAGCTACCTAGCCTTGTAGCCTACCGCTAGTTAGGGAAGCTAGCTTTGCTCGTTGCTCTGATTGGCTGTAGGTCAATCCAATTGGGTCCAAGGGGCATTTTGGTCTGCGACCGTTGCTAACGCCTCCTGGAAATCAAAATTGAACTGAGAGTTTCCAGACTCATTTGCCAATTGGTCTGTCTGGCCATGTCAGGCGAGTCTTTGTCAACTCCGTAAGTGAAATGGTTCCATATTTGGCTCCTGGCGCTGCTTTTGTCAGCCAGCTGAAGTGGAGCGGGATCCTGTTCAAGACGCTGTGGACGGTTTCATGCTGCTGAACGTTTTCAGCTGTTTGACTTGGACCGCTGCAGTACTGTCACGAGCCAGACTGAGGCGCTGTCTATCCCCCAGGTTTTGAATGTCCGCTATTTCAGTCAAAATATATCGATTGAATTATCTAAATGATTAAAGGACTATCATCATGTGATCACTGGCTTAGGGAGCTGTTCCAGCGATCCATCCAGCGTGCAGACGAGTGGACAGCTGCCACTGGCATTGTGAGCCGTGCAACCTGGCAGAATTACGCCAGCCTTTTGAACCCATTGTCAGGATGAAATGATGGGCCGCTTCTGTGGGACCTCCTTTATTTAAACAAGCAGTCAAGCGGTTGATATCCGTTACAGAGGACAAAAGGGAGCAGAGACAGGCGTGCTGTTTTATAGATGCACAAATTAGCGACACATACTGAGAGATAGACACATGAACTTAAGGCCGCAGGCTGATCTGTGTGTGTGTGTGTGTGTGTGTGTGTGTGTGTGTGTGTGTGTGTGTGTGGGGGGTGTGTATATATATGTGTGTGTGTGTGTGTGAGTGCGTGCGTGTATGTGTGTGTGTGTGTGTGTGGGGTGTGTATATATATGTGTGTGTGTGTGTGTGTGCGTGCGTGCGTGCGTGCGTGTACGTGTGTGTGTGTGTGTGTGCACGTGTGTGTGTGTGTGCGTACGTGCGTGCGTGCGTGCGTGCGTGTGTGTGTGTGTGTGTGTGTGTGCGTGTGTGTGTGTGGTGCGTGTGTGTGTGTGTGTGTGTGTGGTGTGTATATATGCGTGTGTGCGTGCGTGCGTGTGTGTATATGCTCTTGGTGACCCGACGCTGCTTGGACACTTAAACAAAGCTCCCTCTGGCCTGCACTTCCTGCTACTTTGCACGATGGAAATCATTATGGTGACGGCGCCTCACAAGACACAGAACACGTCTCTCTGATCCTCACAAGACACAGAACACGTCTCTCTGATCCTCACAAGACACAGAACACGTCTCTCTTATCCGTCCACATTCAGAAGGGGATTTTTCAGAGAGATGAGCCACTACTGGAGGGACGGCTCGGGAGTCATTCATTCTGTCTCCCAACATGCGGCCTCCGTAGTCCCTCCCTCCCTCCCTCCCTCCCTCCCTCCTTCCCTCCTTCCCTCCTTCCCTCAGCTCCCTCCCTCCCTCCCTCAGCTCCCTCCCTCCCTCAGCAGATGAATGTAATTGTGGTGTAGTGAGCACTGAGGAGGGAGGTTGGAGCACTGAGGAGGGAGGTTGGAGTGTCTTTCACTCTGTGTCACAAGGGCCCTTGAACCAGAGCCAATAGCAGCAAACAAACAAAAAACCCTTAAATTGCCAACCAGGCCCCTACTGGAAGATGGAGGTGGCCTGGGTAGCTCACTGTGTTACTGATCACAAAGAGCCAGGATGGAGAAGAGGGAGTATATATATACGGGGCGGGGCGGGGACGCCCTGGTGGTCACTCTGTGGAATGTGATGACGGGGTGTCGTTCGTAGCGGAGCGCGACGACGTGAGGTTATCGGAAAAAAAACCAATGGCAGCTGCAGCACACAGCTCAAGTGGTGAGGAGCCTGCACTGCTCAGTGCTCACCCAGGGTGAAGATGTCACGAGAGGAACGTTAACATGCAACTAAACAAACTTCAGTGCAGCAGCTTCAGGACAAGACTATGGGGGTTCTGTGGTCTGCCATAAGCAGGAGATAAGGTGGAATTGTCTTTGAGTAGAAGTAGGGCTGGCTGATATGGTTGAAATCAATATCATGATTATCACAAACAAATCGATAGCGATATAGCCTATATATCACGATATGGTTCACATTATGCTAAATCTTGAACTGAGCAGTTGAACTGAATGGTAATGTCGTGTGATGTCAAACAAAATAGAAATATTCAAATAATATTCGTTAAAAAATCAATTTACATCAGAGTGTGAAAGCTGGATGAATACTGGATACACTCTCATGTTAACAATAAGCTGTTGTTCCAGGATAATAATAATAAGTGGTACCCTGTATGTCTATTTATAATGTGCTCCAACGCTGCAGGGGGCAGCAACATCCCAAGCCTTATCTATTTGAATGTTGTCTTTGTAGAAACAATTATTTATTTTGATGACAGCTCAACAGCAGACGCAATTTTCAAAAGGCAAGTGACAACTGAAAAGTAGATTATCATGATCATCATCCCACAATAACTGCTTTATTATCACACCATGATGTGAGCATGAAGCACGACCGTTAGGTGTTATGGTATAATGAGCATATATACCACAGCCTGTTGTCATCTATTGCTCAGGTAAACCTGCAGTCCTGCACTGTTTCACGTCAGCTGCGTGGAGCAGACGGTGCGTCACACGTTTGAGGAGCTGCCTCAGGCTCTGACGCCAGAGTATAAATCTAGCTGAAGTGAAACGCTTCACAACAACACAAGTCACAACTGGTTGCAGACAGTTTGAATGTGACCACACTTTCAAGGCCTTGAGCAAAAGCTGTACAGTATAAGAAAAGTGGTGCATAACAGGGGTGGGGGGGGGGGAGAATCGATACACCATAGTATCGCGATATTTTGCCTGATAATATTGTATCGATATTTGGATGCCAAGTATCGATATTTTATTATATAATGTGCAAATAAACTGTTTGCTATTACAGTACTAAAATAATAGAATCAATTGCTTTTTCAATTGATTCTGTCTACTTGACAATGTTGCTGCAATAAATTGGTTGAAGTCAGATGAATAGACTGGAAAATTGATCTTATATAAACCAGATGTTGACAAAGTTTTCCTTTGGGGACATAATTTGCAGTTGAAAATGTAAGAAATCACAATATATCGAAATATCGTATCATGACTCTCAAGTATCGTATCGTGGGCATCTGGTAATTCCCACCCCTAATAACATCCACACTGGGCTCCAATAGCCTCCTCTCCACACCAGGAGGGGCAGAAGAAGAGCTGGTTGAGCCACATCATGCTCCTACGCTGGCAGAAGAAGGCTTGGGGGCATGTAGACACATTGCAGGAGGTGGAGGAGGAGGAGAGAAGTAGAGAAAGCCTCGCCTCAAAGCAGACTCCAAAACATCTGAGTTTGGGACAGCACATCGCTGCGTTTCCCTTACAGCAGGGATGTTCCAAGTCTGAGACTGTGGGCCTCCCCCCAGACAAAGCTTGGAAAAAGGCGCCCCTCCCCCCCCCCCCCTCGCTCAATTCCTGGATGCCTGTGGGATCATGATGATGTTATTTGATCCCATAGACACTCAACAATTGTGCCAAGATAGCCTGATATTGCTGTCAGACTACACCAAATGTATATTTCTTGGGGGGGGGGGGGGGGTAGTAAAATTCCACAAAACTACTGTATCTCTGAACTATCTCTTTAACCAAATCACACACATTCGATAATGTAATATTTTTTCGCTTCCATTCTCTGAGCCTCCCCTGAAACTGCTTGGAGCCCCCCTGGGGAGGCTCGTCCCACTTTGAAAGCCCTGCCCCTTACAGTGTTCTGTCAGGTCGTTTCTGACATTGAAATGAAACATTGTGAGAAAACAAAGGTGGAGCCATAGAGACGCTGGAGGAGATCAGGCTCCTATAGCAAAGCTGTGAAGGGACGAGATGTTCCTGCTAGCAGAAAGTGATCTGTGGCTACTAGACAGGTTGATTGATAATATTGCCAGCAGTCACAGTCAACCAAGACCTATAAACCAGCTTGGCCCGTGTGTGGAATCAAATACAATTCTTGTGTTCCTCTTTAACTCAAAGCATGCTGAGGGACGTTTGATTATGAGCGATATGTCTAAAGTGGACAGGCTTGCTTACCTGTCTGGCCTCCCTGCGCAGCAGTCCCTGGGTGTTCCTCAGCCAGCAGCGGCTCAGCTCGCTCAGCTCCAGGATGGGCTGGACCTTCAGCCGCACCGAGTCTCCGGACTGCCGGATCATCTCCACGATCTCGTCGCGGCTCTTGCTCTCCACGTTCCGCCCGTTGATCTCCACCAGCCGGTCGCCCGGGACCAGCCCCAGCGCCAGGTCCTTGGTGCCGGCGCCCGGCTCGGCGAAGTGGACCACGCGCCGGTAGACCCCTCCGTCGGGGCTGCGGTCCAGCATGGTGGTGCGACGCAGGGAGAAGCCAAAGTCGCCCGTGTTGCGGCGCTGGAGCTCCATCTCCCGCGTCTCCGGGGCGGTCGGCGCCACGACGGCCGGGAGCCGCAGGTCCGCCGGGAAGGTCTTGTCCACCACTTGGGGAACGACGCAGACTTTTCGAGCCGTCGGTACTTCGGGCTGCTGCTGCTGCTGCTGCTTGAGGCTCTGCTTGCGCAGCGGGTCAAACACCTTGGTCTCCACCTGCGGGGAGGGAGCGGCCGAGTTCTGGCCCGAGGGGGTGGAGCCCTCCGACGGGCTCTCCTCTTTGCTCCTGGAGAAGGAGAAGCGCTTCATCATCTGACCGACCTGCGAGGAGTTCTGCTTGGCCAGCGAGCCGAAGTGCGCCACGCGCTCGCGCACGGAGCCCCGGTGTCCGTCCTGGCCCCCTCCACCACCGCCCTCGCCCTTCAGGTCGTCGGTGGAGCTGGCGGCGCTCAGCTGGTCGTCCAGCACCATGCTGCTGCGGTTACTCAAGCCGTCCGACTCGATGTCGGTGAGGGTGAGCTCGTGGCTACTGGCCACTTTGATGGGGATGGGGTTGGAGATCTCCAGTTTGTGTTTGGACTCGCGCTTGGCCTCCCTCTTCAGGTTGAAGAAGCCGCGCCGCATGCTCATCTCTTCCAGGCTGCGCATCTCTGCCGCGGACATCCGCTCCTTCTTGTCTTTCTTGTCCTTCTTCGACCCATCCCTGTCCTTATCCTTTTTCATCAGATTGAACATCTTGCTGCCCTCAACACAGCACCACCCACCACCAATGTGCCTCTTCGTTCCTCAGACAAAACGACGTTTCCATCCAGAGGTAGAGATCCGGTTGACTGGTCAAGTCGTGGTGTAATGACCAACGCGGAGCTGAAGGTGACAACCTATTCAAATCTCCTGGGGAGAGAAGGAGAGAGAGCAAAGTGAGTCAATCTTCATGTCTACATACACGCATGTATATATCGTATATATATATATATATATTTGATTGCATTTGCAAAGTTGTGATTGTCCTTTAGTTATTTTTCCTGCTTCTTTATCTCGGTATATTCATTGACGTCATGAGCGCTACGCTGCATACAGACACTAAGACCAATTCCTTCCTGGAACTTGCATAAATTGCGGCAATAAAAGTGATTCTGATTCTTGCAAAGGCAGGAATAAATCCCGCTAAGGAAATCCTGAATCCCTTCGATTTCATGATTGTAAAAAACATCTAAGGGCATTATGACGAAGTGTGCTTTGGCCTGATGTCCAGTACAGCAAGTTTTGAATTGTTGTGTGGTGCACTTCATCTATTTTGCTATCCAATCGAACAGTCTCAAAATGTTAAATATGAAATCAAGCGAGTGCTACTACTTATGTTTTCTCTCAAATACATTTTTCAAAATGCATACAACTCATGTTTGCCTCTCTCAACACTGTTTCTATGTGACTAACATGTGACATCTGCAAGTGACCTTGCAGAGAGAACACAGACCTACATCACTGATGGCCTCAAAAATGCGCTACAGTCTATTAGTGTAGCATCAAAACGATGACAAGCTGAACACGGTCAAAGAAAGTGTTCTACGTTACAGTCAGAGAGCCATTCAAGCAGTCTGGCACGAGGAAAAGACATTCCTGGCTCACATTGAACATTCGCCTTTCCAAAACCTCAAAAATCAGGGTGAGATTGTTGCTGCCGCAGGCCGACACAGCCAGGCAGGCAGATATACATCCTTCGGCCTGGTTTCCATTAGTTGCTTTCGTGCTATAGAAAGAAGAGCTTTCTCCACGGGGTAGCATAGGCTGGAATCCCAAACAACCAACCACATCGTCCCTAAATTATAGGTCACGTGAGGCATGGATCTTTCTTATTAGGGATACTTTGTGCCCCAAGCGCTCAGCTGGACCGCAAGATGTCAGAAGGCCGAGCAAATAGCATGTCATTCAACTGTTGTCAAAGTCTAACTATAACTAACGTTATAATGAGGCTATTCTTCTTTATAGCGTTAGTCAGGAACATCAGGTGACTGAGCAAGTCAGTGATGAGGAGAAGCCTATTAGCTGAAGGTAGCAAAGGTGGCTAAACTCCTCCTGCTCATTCTTTCTCTGGTGGTCGTTCCACCAGCAAAGACATCACTAAAACTGAAATACACACCTTCTATGCTATTGATCGTACTGTGTTAAAACATAGTGATGTGGGGGGGGGGGGTATAATAACAACAATATTAATAACAATCCTACTGCTTTTAAACTCTTATCAGTATCTATCAAACTAATTGTCATCATTGGAATGTGTATGCCCCGCCCACCTCAGCTCTGATAATATCACACTATCATATCCAAGGCCATTCTCCTCCCTGTCAACAACCTTCTCAAATAGCGCCGACACGTCCCCTCCTCTCTGAAGAGCACGTCACGCTAAACTCCACTCACTCACAACATCTGGTGCCACTGTCTGACAGGATTTCAGACCAGCAAGCAGCCAATCTTATAATTCTGCATACATCCAATACACCGATCACCACTTCTCTCAATCAAGGGATTGTCCCGTTGGCCGACTGGTTAGCGTGTTCGACTTGAATGAAAGCGATTCTACTAATACCCGGGTTCGATTCCCCCCACAGCCCCGGGCAAGATTGCACTTACGGGGAGGTAGTGTGTGTACACTACTTCAACCCGGGTATGATTAGAGCACGCTGGCCCTTGGCCAACGGGATTGTCCCTTTAAAAAAAAAACGTTCAATAAAATGCCATGTTTTACAATTGCGTCAATGTTATTATGTCCCACAGGCCGCTACTACCACACCGAGCAGTGGGAATCAATATTTACAAGACATCATTAAAAATAAATAACTTTCCTATTTCTGTCTGCCAAATTCACCAGACGGTCGATCGTGATGCTACATTACTGGCAGACTTTTTTTTGAATGGATATTGGCGTGACGTTCTCTCCATAATAGGGCGGAACGTATGATAACATTAACCAGCAGCACAGACTATTGTTACCAGGAGTCCCGATCCCAAATAGAGCCTGACGTTACGTTCTCTGTCATTGTGGGCTGCTGAGAGGGTAAACCCGGTGCCAACACTTGGCACACTTCCCTCAACCAAGCTGCGGAGGTTAGCACTGTGGATATTATTTAACACCTACTGCACTATTATGCGGACAAAAAGCAGGATAGAGCTAACTAGGTGTCACGTTAGCTTTTTCGGCTGGATAGAGCAGCAGCTCCATTAGCTAACGTTAGCCATTTAACATTAGTACATCGAGCGGCCACCAAACACATTTTCGCAGCGAAAGAAAAAGCACCAACCCAGCAGCATTTCATTTAGGATTATGTTCAACTTTCCACTAAGCAATCCAGCAGCTAGCTAGCTAGCTGGCTAGCACTGGCTCCAGGCAGCAAAGCCGTGTTGTTGTTTGCGCTCATTTGTGGTGTAACACATTCTGGGATAACATAATACTTGGGGTTCCTGTGGAAATTATCCCGTCAATGTGCCTCAATCCCACTAAATACCTGCCTTCAAACAAAACGTATCCACACTAAGCAAACGTGTTTTATATGATTATTAAATACTCACTGTGTGTTCCAGTAGAGATGGGTGCAGCTCGGCTCGTAGGGAACAGAACAGAAGCTGCTGCAGACTTGTTAACGTTAGCCTAGCTGGCTGCTCCCAGCCGATGACTACAGCATGACACCAGCTAAGGTCAGTTAAACAGCGACTCCTGCTGCCAGTTTGGAGTTACTGCAGGGTGATATTAAATCGCACCGATGTGTCTGTCTCACTGGTCTGTCGACTCTCTGGGAGATATGTTTTCACTTGAACCGCTTGCTATTATTAGGCAGCATACACTAAAACATTGTAGTAGCCTATCTGTAATATTTATCTGTGAGGTGGCATATTGCATCAGACACTGCGAAGACCATATGTGCAAAATATAAGGATGACATCTCGGTATTCCCATTTGCCACTTCAAAAACCCATTCTACCCACAGGAACCATTCATTTTCTCTACTTGCTCAATCATGTTCAGGGTCATGGGGACTGGATCATGTCGCAGCATGCGACGAGGCACGTCTCCAGTCCAGCATACAAGGCAGGCACAGATAAACACACTTATTCCTTTGGATAAATTAATCTCTCCAATCCACCTGTGAAGGGAAACCCAGGAGAGCACAGAGAGGGGAATCAAACCTGCAACCTCCTGGGCTGGCTGTGACACCTCTTGTTTATGCTCGACAATAAGCAAGTAGTAGGTGGAAGCTTATCAACGGTCCATGACGTGCCTTTTCTCATTCATTGTTTATTAAAAGATATTACAGAACATAACTTCTTGTTAATGTGGCAGTTGTACAATCACTTAATAGAAAGGAAATTCAGATTTGTATTGTGCATTCAGATGTGTCTACAGCACGCGCACACACACACACACATTCATTCAAACCAATGAGTCTGTCAACCCATCATCACTTATCCATGGAGGTGTCGTCTCCAGTGTGTTTAACAATAAAGAATCAAATAAGAGAGAATTATGGATTATAGATATTAGGGATGTAAGATGACATAGGCACGATATCAGTAGTACTTTAAGGATTCAGCACCCAGTTGTTCTATTATCGTGAGTGGAGTGCATTGCTAGCCTGGGTAAACCCAGCCCCCAGTGACCTGCTCTCAGGCTTACCCTGCTGAGAGCAGGTCACGTGGCGGCTGGGTTTACCCAGGCTAGTGCATTGCATCATATTTAGTCATCATAATTTGATAATTAACTTATTAAAGCCTCACACTGCCATTGCAAGCATTTGTTTGTGTTACTTATAGAACTTTATTTCGTCATAAACAAGGTTACCAATATAATATATCTCAATTAGCAAGTGCATTGTATGAATGAAGAATGAAGTATTTATTTGTCCGTTAGGAAAATTGGTTTGTACATCATGGTCATTGGCAAAAAGGACATAAAAAAACAACAGACAAGACAACAGCACAAGCCAACAAAAATGATTGGCAACATCAACACATCACAAGATTGGATTTACCATGGAGGAAACCTGATGTGCTCCTCAGTCCTCGTTTCTAATATGATTACTCACTATGGCTAAATATTAAAGTGAATCTAGAATATCATCAGTCCTCCTGAAGCCCTCCAGAGTGCGGCTGTTTGGACTCAACAAGCCACCAGGGGGCCTCATAGAGTTGTGAGTCATCTGCCTATCAATGAAAATGGAAGAAAATAAATCAACCGTCACCATGGTGAAGGACAGTGATCTGCTTTGTGTCGAGTTCAACGTGACACATTCAGATCCATACATCTTACCAGACAGAGACATTATGTTTTACTGTTCTGTTCAATAATAAAACTTATGCTAAAGCTTTTCCAAATCAGTCATCATTTTGAAAGTTCTCAGACTATCTATGCAACCAATAAATATAAAAACATGTGCCAGGAACATTCTTCAATACGTCCGCAGCCTCTGTGATTTGACACAAAACGGCCCGTATACTTTGCCATATTTCAGAGGTGTGACAGGTCTTTGACAGGAGTGTTAACCCTAACATACATGTCTCTGACAGGAGTATTAACCCTAACATACATGTCTCTGACAGGAGTATTAACCCTAACATACATGTCTTTGACAGGAGTACTAACCCTAACATACATGTCTCTGACAGGAGTGTTAACCCTAACATACATGTATTTGACAAGAGTATTAACCCTAACATACAGGTCTTTGACAGGAGTATTAACCCTAACATACATGTCTTTGACAGGAGTATTAACCCTAACATACATGTCTCTGACAGGAGTATTAACCCTAACATACATGTATTTGACAAGAGTATTAACCCTAACATACAGGTCTTTGACAGGAGTATTAACCCTAACATACATGTCTTTGACAGGAGTACTAACCCTAACATACATGTATCTGACAGGAGTGTTAACCCTAACATACATGTCTTTGACAGGAGTGTTAACCCTAACATATGTCTTTGATGCTGGGAGGAAATCTGAGCACCTGACCGGAGGAAACACACACAAACACGGGGAGAACATACAAACTCCACGCAGGAAAGACCTGGCACAGACCGGGGGTTCGAACCCGGGACTTTCTTTCTGTGAGGCAACAGTGCTAACTACTGAGCCACCGTGCCTCCCTTTCACTGACTGGGAGTGTGCCTACACATTTTGACAAATAAATGCCATCTCAATTAGAAGATGGATGCCATTTCTGCTTATATTGGTTCTAAGGTAGGCTAGCTACCTACAGGTATTTTCATATGGGGCTCTCTCTCTCTCTCGTCTCCTGCTCTCCTCGGTGCACAGATGCTGTATTGTTTCCATAGCAACGACCGTGTACTCTTTTTTAATTTTTTTGTAGTTTTTTTTACAGCTTACTGCCAGCTTTTCTATAACTAACTATAATTTCTTAACTATGAGCATAATCCTTCTAAATCCTGGGATACTTTCGGATACTAAAAACAATTTGTACCAGCTGGCTTCACTTCAAGAACAAACACAGGCAGTCCAGTTTGTAAAATTCAGAGTTTGTATATAAGATGTTGAAGAGGGGGGGGGTTACAACCGGTGGTGGAAATGTCCAGATGTTACTGGGGAAACCTACTTGAGGTGGGGGGCCTCCATCTATGGCTCCTCTCCTGTGTGGAGTCTCATGTGAGTGTTCAGGTTACTCTTCTGAACAAATCTCTTACCACAAAGTGTGCAGCAGAAGGGTTTCTCGCCCGTGTGGCCTCTCGTGTGCGTCACCAGCGCCCCCCTCAAACTGAAACTTTTGTTACA
Source organism: Poromitra crassiceps (assembly GCF_964638095.1). Classification (NCBI taxonomy): domain Eukaryota; kingdom Metazoa; phylum Chordata; class Actinopteri; order Beryciformes; family Melamphaidae; genus Poromitra; species Poromitra crassiceps. The sequence continues at coordinate 58,453,530 of NC_139642.1, forward strand.
GACGGAGCAGCTGAAAGGTCTCTCCCCCGTGTGACTCCTCATGTGTCGACCCAGTGTGCCACTCTGCCGGAAGGTTTTGCTGCAAACCGAACAGACGAATGGTTTCTCTCCTGTGTGGAGCCTCGTGTGCTTCTTCAGATCTTCATTGCGGAAGAATCTTTTGGTGCAAACTGTGCAACTAAAGGGCCTCTCGCCTGTATGTCTTCTCAGGTGCGCCTGCATGTTTCTCTTTTGATGAAATCCTTTGCCACAAAATGAGCAGCTAAAAGACTGCGGTTGCCACGTCTCCTTTGAATCATCATCACTGTCTTCAGTCTCCGCTTCAGAGCAGTGTGAAGAGAGGACCCGTCTGTCACTAGTCGGGTGTTGTGAATGACTAGCTGGCTCTAAGTTCCTGGCTGGTTCTGACACTCCACAGTCCTCTCCATCAGCTTCCGTTTCCATATGTTCAGTTGAGCTGCTGGCTAGAGGCTCTGCCTCTCGGTTCTCCTCGGTTTGGCTTTGATGAAGCTGTGAGGACTGAGGTTTCTCTTCATCATCTTCACTCCTCACAGGCACAGGAGTGAATGGGAACTCGGTGATATCGGCCTCCTCCAGCCCTTGAAGTTGCTCTCCCTCCTGACTGGTCCAGAGTTCCTCCTGGTCCTCTTTAATGTGTGGGGGCTCTGCGTCCTCCTGGTCCAGACTGGAGCTCCAGTCCTGCTGCTCAGGGAGAACCTCTTCCTTCCAGACCAGCAGCTGCTGGACGTCTGGAGGAAGGGCAAAGAATGACATCAGCAGTTACTATACAGTAGAAGTAGATGACCTGCAACCAACTGTTCTGTACAAGCTACCATGAACTAGAGCTGCATGACGCTAGAATTTGGACACTAGGAGATCATCAGTGTCACCAGTGGCGGTGTCAGCGGGCTGATACTATTTTTAAACATTTATAGCAGTAAATGGGGGGGCAGACTGTCACGTGACAGACCAGCTCCCCTATTTAGGAGTCAGTGCAAAAAGATTGATATGGGGTCTGAGCGCATCTCTTTGGCAGAAGTCTCTGGGGACCTTATTAAACTCCTCAGTGGCAAAGCACCAGGGCTGGATCATCCGTCCTGAAATACTAATAATGGATTTTGGAAACTGTACCTGAGCGTCGGTGGTCCTCAACTAAACAAAACCCTAACCCAAAACTAAACTAAACAAAACCCTAACCCAAAACTAAACCAAACAAAACCCTAACCCAAACCAAGAAAAAGGAGAGGAATCGCACTGCTCGGCTTCCTTGGGAAAGCCAATGTGCTGGAAAGGAGACTCGACGGTCAAATCAGAGGCTATTCTGGTTACAGCAGAGTGGACCATCTTTTTATCCTCTCGTGGATATTCAACAGTGAATGGGAGTTAGTTCGCTAATCTTCACGTGTTTTTGGAAAACCTACGACGCGGTGTGTGGGGTATGGTGCATGTCACAAATAATAAAGTATCAATAAACCTTTTTGTGTGTTGGGAGTATTTTAGAAACCCGGTGGTACAGAGGTATTCAAACTTGTTCTATGCGTAACACCTAAAATGGTGTGGAGTGTGTCCCATCTTGGCATCTTGACCGTATCCTGTATGGGTTTACTGGGGTCGTTCAAATATGCTCTCCCTGTATTACAATATTTCTGATTGCACCTGAAGGCCGTTTTGAAGTGCATAAGGTAATAAAAGTAAAAGTAAGTAAAATGTAAGGTAAATATTGTACTTTTGGAACCGGAGGCAGGGTTCGACTTAACCCCATGGCCCAGTACAAGTTTAGGGTAAGTTGATTGGTCAGAGCGAGTTTTAGGAGATGTCATCCATCCTTTTCAAGACGTCCCCTCCTCATCTCATTCACCACAACTACTCACAGAGGGGATGTGTGTGTGTGTGTGTGTGTGTGTGTGTGTGTGTGTGTGTGTACAGGGCCCTGGAGCAATATTAGGAGTTAAACGTGCAACCGTATGCCTGTTTATTTAGTGTTGACTTTTCATTGAAAAAGTATTTAATAAAAGTTGAGGTTGCACATGCAACTAATAACTTGGACTAATAACTTAAAAAAAGATCCATATAATAAATAAATGTAATAAATATTTTTTTTTACCGACGAGAAGGATTGCATATTTGTGTATCAACATTACATTATAACTAAAGGAAAACAAAACCAATCTAAATGTAACTTCACTGTTGTACATAAATAATAATAATAATAATAATAATAATAATAATAATAAATTAAAAACCAAAATTATGGGAAAACAACATATTTCAATGTTTCAGTTGTCAGGCCAATGATAAGATACAAGGTGCCAGTCATTGGTAAAACTCTGATCTACTGGCCGACTGGGAAAAAATGTGCAATGATTGTGCCTCAGAAACACTTAAATTATGCTGCAAGAGCTGTTGGAGTAGATTTAAGGTCATTTTATGACCATTTAATGAGACTCGATCGATTTCTTTATTTGTCATTTCCCACCTGACATTTTTGTCAGACAGAGATGACTGCATGTTGTAGTGGCATACCAGCTAACAGCTAGCATACCAGCTAACAGAATCCATGGACTGAGCTTGTGGGTTTCTTTCAGAAACTGCTGCCCTGTCCCATCCAAGTGAACAACTGCCCCAGGTGGAGGAGTTCAACTATCTGAGGTAGGGCTGTGCAATTAATCCAAATTTAATTTCAATTACAAATTTCTTATGAAAACAAGATAATCTAGATAAAACAATATATTTTTTTATATATATTATTTATTCTAGTTAGCCTATTTATTTAACTACATTATTTTCATTCATTTCTTTTTCAGTCAATATATTAAAAAGATAAGTTCAATAAACGATGTTACGAAAGTAAATCGCATTAAATAATCGTGATCTCAATATCAGTCCGTGATTATGATTTTTGCTGTAATCGAGCACCCCTAATCTGAGGGTCTCATTCAAAAATCAGGGATCCAGCTAGCACATTAATGCCTATTTAACTTAGCCTGTAAATTTCATGTACATTCAATGTAAACTCTTATTTAACTCTGACTGTTAATTCATGTAAATCCACTGCCTATTTAACGTCTATTTAACTCAGTCTGTAAATCTCATGTAAATCCAACGTAAACTCAGATTTATCATCCACAGAACACTTCACCACTCATGTACATATTGTATATATTGACTCGATTTGATTGCACTTGCAACTTTGCGATTGTCTTTAGTTATCGTCCTACTTCTTATCTCTGTATATTGATGTGACGGCTACGCTGCATAGCCTACAGACACTAAGACAAATTCCTCGTATGTAACTTGCACACTGTGGCAATAAGTGATTCTGATTCTGAGAAGATGATGAGCTTGGCTGCTGTCAGCTGCTTCATGTCAGTGCTGCTCTGTTCAACATCTAAGTTTTTAGATTTTTTTAAATTATGACATGACAATAATTATCACACTTAGACAATTATCTGAACTACCCAAATGTTTATTACGGGTGTACGTACATGACATTTAAAATAGGCAGTAATGCAATTAATCAAATTAAATTCCTAAAATACATAACAAATACCAAGAAAAAACAACAACTGTTGATCAATATAACCGTTGGAGACATTCTATCATGAAACATAGGCTACGCTTAAAACTACTCCTAAAGCACGAGGCTAATTTACAAGGCTGATGCACCGTTTACACACAGCTGGGGCAAAAGCTGAAAACCCTCGCAGTGCATTTTCCACAAACCGGCTTTTTGTACTCCTCGCATGTGATCCAGGTCTTGTTCTGTTTGCAGTCAGTGTTGACCTGGCACTGCCTCCTCTTCTGCGTGGTCGCCTGCATAGGACGTCTGATGTGCACACGCGGGGTCACCTGCATGGCTGTAGGTGGTCTGATGTACACACGTGGGGTCACCTGCATGGCTGTAGATGGTCTGATGTACACACGCGGGGTCACCTGCATGGCTGTAGATGGTCTGATGTACACACGTGGGGTCACCTGCATGGCTGTAGATGGTCTGATGTACACACGTGGGGTCACCTGCATGGCTGTAGGTGGTCTGATGTGCACACGCGGGGTCACCTGCATGGCTGTAGATGGTCTGATGTGCACACGCGGGGTCACCTGCATGGCTGTAGATGGTCTGATGTACACACGTGGGGTCACCTGCATGGCTGTAGGTGGTCTGATGTGCACACGCGGGGTCACCTGCATGGCTGTAGATGGTCTGATGTGCACACGCGGGGTCACCTGCATGGCTGTAGATGGTCTGATGTACACACGTGGGGTCACCTGCATGGCTGTAGGTGGTCTGATGTGCACACGCGGGGTCACCTGCATGGCTGTAGATGGTCTGATGTACACACGTGGGGTCACCTGCATGGCTGTAGATGGTCTGATGTACACACGCGGGGTCACCTGCATGGCTGTAGGTGGTCTGCACGGAGCCTGGCACTGCCTCCTCTTCTGCGGGGTCGCCTGCATAGGACGTCTGATGTACACACGTGGGGTCACCTGCATGGCTGTAGGTGGTCTGACGTGCACACACGGGGTTGCCTGCATGGCTGTAGGTGGTCTGCACGGAGCTCCTTGACCAGTTCCAGGACGAAGCTCCTCATGGAAATGTCCTGTCCCGTGCAATAGGTCTCGTTAATTCAATGTTATTGTAATACACTCTTGTCGGGGGTGAAAGCAGATGGAAGTTCTTGCCGGCGGTACTACTAGCCCAACCGTCATTGCTTCATATTGCTCTCCTCCCGCCCCCAGCTTCATGCATCGCTCAACACACATTCAAAGATTTTAACACCTGTATGTTGTAGAAATAAGAAACACTTTGATATCATGTACAGTGAACCATTTATTTAAATGTTATAAGGCTACGTCAACACGGACACGGATATTTCTGAAAACATTTTTTCCTCCGTTTGCAAAAAAAAATCCCATCCACTCCAATGGTGTTTTAGAATATATATATATAATATTTATAATATATCCACACCAATACAGGAACATTTTTCCAAAAGCTCCGTTTACAGTGAGCTAAAACTTCATGTGGATGGGAGGCTAAAATGCAGAGAAAATACTGTTTTCCAAAAACATCCGTGTTCCTGTGGACTAAATGTCACAAAATAAGTTGTAAATGTCAAAACATAACATGCAAACATAACAATTTGGTTTGTTTTAAAAATACAAGAACAGGACAACTATGGTAACCTAAATTCACCAACAGTTTCCAATTTCCATCAAAGCAAAACACAAAACAAAAGTGTGCACAATGCACATAACATGGCAGTCAAAGCCACAAGGTTTTAGACTATCATAAGCAAGTATTTGAAATACATTTTTCTAGGAGTCTGGGCGGTGTAGAGGTAAAAGCACACGCCTAGCACCGCGGGGCCCCGGGTTCAATTCCCGGCAGCGGTACGGGGACTAACGTGATGCTCCAGCGCGCTTGTCGCTATCAGGTGAAAAGAAGCAGCTGGCGATTGCACATGTATCAGAGGAAGCGCCATGTGCTAGTCTACAACCCTCTCCAGATTGGCAGAGGGGGGGTGGAGCAATGACCGGGGACGAGTACAATTGGGGAGAAAAACCTTAAAAAAATAAAAAATAAAAATACTTTTGATTGACAGCCCAGGTGACACAATGTCATTTTGTCCTGACCTGGCAAACCCCACCCACTTGGTACGCCCAGCAGGTTAAAACCAATCCATCATTAATTATGTGCAAATACTATGTGACTGAGATCTGATACAATATTGAGTATCAAGTAACAAGGAACTCTTAGGCTTAGAAAAGGGCTTAAACCAGGGCTTTGTACAGTCTGACACTTTGGGCTTCCCCTCAGACAAAGCATGGTCAAAGCCCCTCCCCCCCATGATTATTATGCTATTTGATCCCATTGCAACTTAATAGACCCTTTTCACGGGGGCCATTTTGTCACAAAAAGGCAGGGTAAACACAGGTGCAAGCAAAACACTAATGAGGGTTTCCAAATTCCAATCATGGAAGTTGGAACCCCTCATTAGTGTTTTGCTTGCCTTTTCGACACAAAATGGCCCCCGTGAAAAGGGTCTTACTTCAGACTACATCAAATACATGGAAGAGGTCTGTCTGAAGGCGTGTATTTGTTTCTGACTCTGGGAAAGTGGGAAAACTGTAAAATTCCCCCCAAAACTACTGTATCTCTGCACTATCTCTTTAACCAAATCACACACATTTCAGCTATTCTGTGATCTCCCGTTGATAAATGTAATAACGAATGTGTTTCCACTTCCATTCACTGAGCCTCCCCTGAAACTGTATGGAGCTCCGCCTGGGGAGGCCCAGCCTCCCACTTTGAAACCCCCCTGGCTTAAACCAACACTTAAAACAAACAACATAGTGTTCTGGCTAAGCCACGATCACAGATGGAGATCGTTAGCTTGTTAGCTATATTGATATGCCTATAGTCCCATGTTCATATGCCCGGCTGGGGGTTGTTGAGAGAAACATAGAAAGCCATTCAGAGGTAGACGTGGGCAAGGCAGGTCGAGGGAAAGTGGGCACACTTAAACACTTTTCCACAGTTTCCACAGAGGCTTCAAGTAGGTATCCTCGTCTTCTGGGTAACAGTGAGCCACGCCACATGTAGAGGGCGCTGCTCTTCCTTTGCCCAGCCACGTCTTCACATAAGGCAGTGGATCCCACTGTCTGCATGGTGGGCCCACAGAGCTGATGAAGAGGAGATTTGCGGCGCTACTCGTGGCCAGTTTGCTCCTGTGCTCGTTGAGGATGTTGTTCATGGCGCTGAAGCCCCGCTCACAATCCGCATTGCTGGCGGACAGCGTGTCCACGGCCACGAGCAACTTCTTCATCCTGTTGGGAACGCTTCTCCCTCCACTCGCCTTGTATTCAGTGAACCAGAGGTGGGCGTCTTGTTCATTCAGATGTAGGACACGACACAAGGCCCTCACCTCATCTTCTCCGAATCGAGGATCGTCGTGGTCCCAGTTGTCAGGGTTGAGGGCCGCCATTTGATTGATAAGGCTATTGCAAGCCTCTTTTCGGTTGGCTGCGACACTGCTGGCCTGTGCCTTGTTGGCAGTGACACTGCTGGCCTGTGCTCTGTTGGCTGTGACACTGCTGGCCTGTGCCTTGTTGTCAGTGACACTGCTGGCCTGTGCTCTGTTGGCTGTGGTTGTGAAGAGTCTTTCTTTCATATTGTCTGCCACTGCTTTGATGAACTGAGCAGAGTTAAGGACGGGAGACGTGGTGTCAACTCTCAACCGCTCCCCCATGAACTCCATCACTTTCTCGGCCTGGCTGGCATCAACCGCATGTTGTCCCGGGTACCTGCTGAGGCTTTCGATGCGCTTGACATTAGGGGTGGGGGAAAAAATCGATTCACCTAAGTATCGCGATTTTTAATGTCACGATTTTTTGGATCGATCTTTTATTCCAGAATCGATAATCGCAAATTAAAAAAAAAAAAAAAAAAAAAAAAAAAAATTTTTTTTTTTTTTTTTTTTTTTGGGTGCTTGCAGTCAGGCCACTCACTGAACAGCAGGCCAGGCGCCGCCTACTGGTTTACTAGTGGTTTTATTACTTTATTAGTTAGTCTGAAGTAATAATTACACTTCAGGGTTAAAGTGGGTGCATCTCATTGTAAAATTGGACCCAAATCTGGCTTCAAACGGCCCAAATTTCACGCGCGTTGGCCCATATCGGCCTGGCCTGCTTGGTATCTAATGCCCGGCCTGAATTATGATCCCAGTCCGCCCCTGTTTTTAACTATATCGCCCAGCCCTACTCATGATATATAATATACAGTCTCTAGTGTATGATTCAACTTTTCCCATGTTCTAATCTAGTGTAAAAAAGCAAACAAACTGAAAAAATAAAAGAAAAAAATAAACAAAAATCGCAATAAATCGTAATATCGAATCGCAATAATCGTAGAATCGCAATAATCGTGAATCGCAATATATATCGAATCGGCACCAAAGTATCGTGATAGTATCGAATCGGGAGATAAGTGAATCGGCACAGCCCTACTTGACATACATTGTCATGATGTCATGGGCCTTTGGGAGTGTGGTCTTCCTGTTCTGAAGAATTTCCGACAAGTTCTCGAGCTCGGTCAGAACGTCCGCCATCAGCGCCAGACTTTTCAGGAAGTTGACGGAGCACATCTCAGAAAGCAGACCGTCGAACTTGGCCCTCTCTCTGCTGTCCCTCGTGTCGTCCTCCGACGCCTGGCGGAAATGCTGCGCCAAGGCTGGATAAGACTGCCAAACTGCAGAGACTGCCCTGCATGAAGAAGCGACCCAGCGAAGACCGAACAGTCTAACGGTCCTGAGGGCGATGTCTAGGTTGTGAGCACGTTCACTCAGCTCCCGCGTGGTTTTCGGTGACTGGCTATATAATGAATATAGGCCGCCAAGGAACGCCTGGAAGCCCTTTGTTCCCCCGGTCACATCCAGGGCCTGGTCCACAGCAAGCTCCAGTCTGTGGTTGAGGCAGTGCCATAGTAGGATGCCTGGGAAGTCATCCTGGAGCAACTTCCCAACACCCGAATTCACTCCCAGCATTCCACTGGCCCCATCACTGCAAAACCCAATGAGGACTTCCCCCAGCAACTCAACAGTGAAGCCGTTCTTAAGCAAGCAACCCGTAATCTGTTCCTTGATATGAGCAGCAGACATGCCATCCAGCTCGACCAGGTCCAATGGAAAGGCAATGGGCTCCATGTCTCCATCAACACTAGCCTTCAGAAACACAATGAGTGTCGATTTGTGCCCGACACTGGTTGACTCATCAGCCAATACTGTGATTTTACTCCTGGTCTCCATCATCTTTTTCAGAAGCTCCCGTTTCATCTGGGATGAAACGTGATCGATGATATCGACACAGACCGTCTTGCTGTCCAGAACGCACCCTAAATCAGCAGAGTTGGCACGCTGCAGGTCAATGAGACTCTCAAAGTGTGTGAAAGGCTTGTTGTTCTTGGCCACGTAATACGCGGTCCTGAACACCTTGGCGGTCGACTCCAACGTAGACTCCTGACTCACGGCGTTCCTGTTCAGAACCATATAGTTCCTTTCCGTCTGAAGAATCTTGATTGCTTCGTTGTGCGCTGCCGAGTTCCTGTGCTCGTGGATCTTCTTGCGCAGCGATGAAAGCTGGACATCCCGCGTGCTACCAAACGGGGTTATCTTTCGCTCGGCCCACTGGACGGCAACATTGACCACGCCCAGCTCCTTCACGTCGTGGCACGAGGTGCAACCTAGCTTCCCGTCGCGAGCGCACAGCCAGTCGTGTTTGCGTCTGAACTGATCGTACTGTTCTTCTCTCCATACAGAAGGGTAAGCAGTAGGCCTGGGACCATCACCTGCGCTTGCTTCTGAGGGTCCCGCCTCTTGGTTTTGCCGAGTCCCTGCCTCCTCCCTCTGGCCCTCAACTGTTTTAGAAGAGAATTACAGCTAAAGTCATCAACAGTTGAACAGTTTACAAGTCTCAGTTTCAAAGTCTCTGTTTACAAGTCTCAGTTTACAAGTCTCTGTCTTGGAATTTTTCAGAACATTGGGCATATAAATGAAAGAACAGGTGAGTAAAAATGTCTCAAAATGTCTCTTACAATGTGCACAATAAAATGGGAAATAAATTCTACGCATTTTTCCATCAAAGCAAAACACTTGACGTTAAAACAAAGTGTGCACAACATAGTTCCACAATAAATCCAAGGCACCCTTCCAAGCGCTGTGTGTGTGTTTATGGAACTAATGCACGTGCACCATTATGCTAGCTAGAGTTTAGCTTGTTTGACCTGCTGTTCATGTTGTTGGAATAAAACTCATTTTAGTTGGGAGATTTATTATCCGAGAAACAGCTGTCAGTTGTCAGCCAGTAACGTAACTAAACAGTGTTGGAACTGATGTAAACTGATAACTGTTTGGCCTGTGTGTCTTAGTTTTGGACTGAAAACATAGCGTTGTTTGGTGGGTACTGGCCTGGGTATTACGAGCAGACCAGTACCATTCAGGGAAGCCAGCCACAATGGAGACGTGCACAGGCAGTAATCATGGTCAAACTCTGGGGAGGCTGTTGGACATATGAGGAGCTGGGTTTAAAATATAAATCAAGCAAAGCTGTATCCCTGAATTGCCAAGAAACTGAGAGGATGACATTTTCTTAAATTAAATTAAACAACTCACATATTCTTGACAACTGACAACAGAAGTAATTATACTCCCCTTGATAACCTAACCTTATTCAGACTCAAATGAATCTCTCTCTAGATTTATGTAATTTGTTATTTGCTGTTGATATGGTCTAAGTTGTTCCGTTTGTTTTTTTACATAGGGTTTTCTTATTTAACCATGACCATACCCACACCCTAACCAAATTGTTGCAATGCCTAACCCTAATAATAAAAAATAAATAAACAAATAAATAAATAAATAAATAAATAAAGAAGAAGAAAAAGAAGAAGAAGAAGAAGAAGAAGAAGAAGAAAAAAATATGAAAAAATATTGTTAAAAATGTGTGTGGCACTGGTTTGACCAGGAATCGAACCCGTTGTCAGATTGGAAGGCAAGCGCCGCCTTACCCATTAAGCCAAGAGCTGAACCCCCCCCCCCCCCCCCCCCCAAAAAAAACCAAACAAACAAATGAGTTTGGGGCGTAGTTTCATCTATACTAGGTTGGCAAAAGCATAGGAAGGGGTGGGGGTCCCGCCAAGCACGTGCACGCTGTTCAGTGCTCACGCAGTATGTGTGTCCGGGGCGTAATGTTACCTCAGTCTGATGCAGGGTGTACCTTATATGCACATTCACTCAATTCGGTTGTCACTACCAAATTGTGGCAGTGTCGGGGTGTACAGTACATAGCCTTAGTGACATTCAGTTATAAAAGTAGCTGGCCAGACAGAGGTGGGTAGACTGCTAAATAGCCGGCTGCTGGCGTTTGGGGAACCCCCTGATTTCAGCAGAACACTGAACTTAACATGGCTGCAGCTCATTTACATTCAAGTTGTTGCTACTCTATAGGAGCAGTGGTTCGCAACCTTTTTGAGTCGCGAGTGGCGACCCCCAAAAACCTTGAGGGTAGGGTTCCCCCCTCCCGCCGCTGCCCAGCCAAACGACGACTTCCTAGTGCGCACGCATTCACACACTGATTTCACTCACTAACTGAAATCTTTTTTTATACGGTTTATAGTTTATATAGCTTTATATACAGGAGATGAAATCATTGGTATGGGAGATTTAATCATCATGGGAGAAAAACTATTTTATTTTTTACAATCATCCCCCCCCCCAAAATAATCTTGCGACCCCCCGGGGGGTCCCGACCCCCAGGTTGAGAACCACTGCTCTAGAGTTTAATAATGAGCACACTGAAGACAACTTTGGTTTCGACTGGTTTTCATAGTGAAAATGGACAATTTATGAATAATGGAAACATTTTATTTGTACATACCTGTTCTTGGTAACCGCACATCAGCTTTACAATCAGCATCCAGTAGCTCACGTTGTCGGTCGTTCTCTTTTGAACAAGAAGAATCGAACTCCTTGTACTCTGCTATCGTTCTTTCAAACAGCCCAAAGATCTCCTCAACCGCTTCAGCCATTTGTTTGTTGACCAACTCTTTCAGCATTTTGACTCGGAACGTTTTCATTGAACGATAGGAACTGAACTTGTTCCTGACAGACAAACGTTGTCCTTCAACTCTCTGTCTCTTCTTTGATTTATGCGAGTCTAAATCTGACTGAGGTTCTCTACTCTCCTTTTCATAATCATCACTGTCTTCAGTCTCCGGTTCAGAAGCGGCTGAATTCCTGCCAGCACTAGTTGGTTGTAAAGGACTAGCTGGATCTAAGTTCCTGGCTGATTCTGATATTCCACAGTGCTCTCCAGCTTCTGTTTTCATGTGTTCAGTTGAGCTGCTGGCTAGAGGCTCTGCCTCTCGGTTCTCCTCAGTTTGGCTTTGATGAAGTTGTGAGGACTGAGGTTTCTCTTCATCATCTTCACTCTTCACAGGGAAAGGAGTGAATGGGAACTCTGTGATATCAGCCTCCTCTAGCCCTTGAAGCTGCTTTCCCTCCTGACTGATCCAGTGTTCCTCCGGTTCCTCTTTAATGTGTCGGGGCTCTGGGTCCTCCTGGCCCAGCTGTGGAACATCTAACAGGAAGGACAAAAACATGTAACTGAAGGTTGTGATCACATTTACAGTAAAAAAGAAGAAGAAGAAGACATACTATTTTACAATCTTGCCTTCAAATTTGAAGTTGGACAGCTCAGTACAAAACCAATTTACTGGATATAAACACTGATTTAGCTTCAGTGTGTCCTCATGTTGGGAAGACAATGGATTTGCAGTTAAATCAATCCTTTATTTAGGGGAATATTGTCTGCAATGCATCACATGTAAACAATCCCTCAGGACTAACTTTAATTAACAAACATCATAGATATTTTTGTAATTTTACATCTTAGTAGATGGATCAAATGCACATGGACAACACTGGTAATAAACAGAAAAGAGACCAGCCTTGCTACTTTAAACATATTAGGAAGAAGCAGACTAAACAAGAGGTACATGAACTTTCCATCACCTGGAGCTCCACTGACACAATCTGCACGATTCATCATCACTGAGTCAATATATACAATGTGACACCTTAATACATTTAGACTAGTCTTTACTTCGCCTGGTTTTGAATAAGATTGGTTTACATGTTATATGAATAGCCCTATGTGAGAAAACATGACTTAAGGCCTTGAATCTTTACGTTCTTCTAATGGGCTACATGCACAACTCCACTACTTCCTGAAATTAGTACAGCTTCTTTATTTCCTGTCATCACTATTGGATGAACTGATTAATGTCAGGTGTGCTGCAGTCACAACAATGATCAGGCACACCTGATTAATCAGTTCATCCAATAGTGTAGGACAGGAACTAAAGAAGCTGTACTAATTTCAGGAAGTAAAGAAGTTGTGCATGTAGCCAATTCGGCACATAGGATTGACAAAGCAACAAACTCACCTTGTGCTCCACACTGCTCACTACCGACCAGTGTTTTATGGAATACACTGGTGGAATTGAAAGCAAACTCCAAAAGTATAATTTTCAGGGCTCGACTACATTAACAGTTGCCATCTGTAACATCTGCCAGAACCAACCGGCCCAACAGCAGCAGCAGAATTCTACAGTTTGTTCTGAGCTTGTTCGGGACAAAACGTTTCAGTTTACTCAGGGATGTAGCAGTCCAGATAGGGGCTACTCAGGGATGCAAACTCACCAGAGTGAAAAAGGTGACAGATACCAAGGCAGACAGACCACTCAAACGCATTCAATGAAGTGCCCTATTTTGGGATCAAAGGGGTGACTGTCACCTAAAGGTGACTAGTTTGCATCCCTGGTTTACTGATCAGGAGGAAATGCTAGTTTCTGAGCTCCAGAGGGAAGCTATTGTTAGCTGCTAGCTAAGAAGAATGAAAACACGTGTCGGACTCTGTCCCTCCTGTCCTGTTCAGTCAGCTGCTTTAAAGGCAGGCGCTTGTAACATAATAGCGGCGAGTTTTAATTCACCTGACTGAAATCAGTGGAGTCAGTACATCATGTAGAAGACATTCTACACAGTAACGTTACACACCTGGCGTGTTGATCTGGATATCAGGCTTCACGTCTGCTAGCAGCCTGCGGTGGTGCTCAATCTCCTCCTCGTACTCTGCTATCGTTCTCTCAAACAGCCCAAATATCTCTTCAACTGCCGCAGCTAGTCGCTGCTTCACCGACGCTCTCAGCTGCTGGACTGAACACATTTTCTCATAACGTAATGTTGGCATTGCCAGTGGCACGAACAAGTCTACATCAGTACTTTCTTCTTCTTCTTCTTCTTCTTCTTCTTCTTCTTCCCCTTCCCCTTCCCCTTCTTCTTCTCCTCTTCCTCCTTCTTCGTCTGGTTTTAGTGGCGGTTGCACAAACAGCTTTTTACCGCCGCCCAGTGGCGGTAATGCACCCAGATCAGTGGGTGGCACCTACTGATCTCGTGTGGACTAAAATATATCCTCTCTATTTATACAAACCATTGGTATCAAACAATAAACACAATAGTCATAATCACATTCAACGAAATCAAAGTGCATTCTTTCAGCCTTCTCTCTCTGACATGTACTTCTGGCAATACAATAAAACATGACCCTGTTTATTCCTCTCCACAAGATTCACACCCCCCATTATTATGCTTTCCAATCCAAAAGAGGAACTAAAGAACTAAAGCAATATTATTATTAGTATGATTATTTAAAGCAGTAAATAATTCAGTCGTGCGACTCCTCTAGATGTCATTTCTTACAGCCCTGACGGAGTAGGCTACAGCGTAGCCTAGAGCAGTGGTTTTCAAACGTTTTGTGACCGAGGCAAACCAAAGGTAAGACAAAATCTCAAGGCACACCTATATATTAGTGCAAAATAGCTTCTATAGAGGCTATCACTCTTCTAGAGGTTATCACTCTTATCACTCTAAACGTTTATTTACTAATGCAAAATACAATTTGACAAACAACTATATTACCGGTACTCATGACATATTTATTAACAAAATCATTCAGGAATTAATTTGAAACTTTGTAAAATTACTACATCAAAGCAGCAACACACATTTAAACCACACAGAGGCCACAAATTGACTCCTAACTTTTTGTATAGTTTTAGGCTATATTTGCAATACTAATGTATGTTGTTATGTCACAAATTCCCAAGGTGCGCACTAGGCACACTAGTTACTTTTTGTAACTAATTAATACTTGGACTTGCCATTGCCGTATTTTCAAATGTTCATCAGAAGATAACTAACGTTAACCATGACCCTAACATCCAGAGCACTGGAATACTGTAGCTATATGTGTTGCTGTTAACCACGAGCAACACAAACTGTCCATTTTGCTGCAACTCGACAGTACTGCTTAACCCAGAACCTTACTTCCTGGAACTCTTGAGAGTAAAAAAACTGGTCCATTGGAGTGAATGGAGATGTCACGACTCTTCTATATACACGGTCTGGGTTTGCCCATTTATGTTTGTATAAAGAAGATGGGCAGGTTGGAGCGGAGACCCCTTCACTGGTCTCCCCCTGGTGGTCAGTCTTAACGCAGACATCCTATCTACTGCAAACAAAACTCACACTCCTCTTCACCCAGTTTACCAACACTCACATCTTCATGTCCCTCACTGCCTTTCGGTAGGACTCGTAGCAGCACGACGACTTGCTTTTTGACACATAGTCCTTATGCATAGCTTTGATGTTTATGTCAGATGGGAAACATCGCGGATTTGGAGCGCGGTCTCTTTGACCGTGACTGATCGGTGGATTGAAGGACGCTATGTGCTCAAAGATGGGAGCCATGTTTAATTTATTGGCAGGTGTGTGCCTCCCTCTGCGGTCCGGTGGAGGAGTGAGACTGTTTGGGTCGCCGTTTCCAACCACAGCGATGACCATGCGGTCATTTTTGGGATGGTAGCCCAAAGTCGTCAGGAAGAATGTTTTACAGACCTCCTGTTTCTTCCCTTCACCGTTGTTGAGGAAATAGCTGAAGGACCTCGCACGTCTGCTGGGACCCTCTGTTCTCACACGCTTCACCTGCCGCTGTTCCACATTGTGGAATATGAAGCTCCTTTTCACAGCGTAAGGGATTTGATAGTACTCCTCAAATATGGCTTTTCTCGTATCCTCTTGGATCTTCACGCTGCACTTCTTTCTACACAGAGGACCACATGGCTTTCCCAGTCGCAGGACCTTCTTCTGCGGACTCGCAGACGACTCTTCCTCTGGGGGAGCAGCTGAGGGAATATCGTTCGCTGTGCCACAATCTACAACGTGAACGCACCCATCATCATCGCTATCCCACGTGTCGGCCTCGGGCTCATAACTGACGTCTGAATCTGAACAAGCTTCTTCAGTCGCGTGATCCTCCAGATTTAAAAGGCTGTTGGCTGCCCATTCCTCTGTGTAAATGTCTTGCTCAAATTCAGCGTCCAGTGGTGCAAACGATTTCTCCGGTGTCGCTGGTGACGGTGACGCTGGTGGTGGAAACTTTGGAGGAATCTCCTGATCTTGTACTACAAGAGAAAATATATGAAAATTAACATTTATTTAGAGGAGTTGATTATTTATTTGACATTTATTTGACACAGTCCTTATGCATAGCTTTGATGTTTATGTCGGATGGGAAATATCGCGGATTTGGAGCGCGGTCTCTTTGACCATGACTGATCGGTGGATTGAAGGACGCTATGTGCTCAAAGATGGGAGCCATGTTTAATTTATTGGCAGGTGTGTGCCTCCCTCTGCGGTCCGGTGGAGGAGTGAGACTGTTTGGGTCGCCGTTTCCAATCACAGCAGTGACATCACTGGTCCACACTAACTCAAATTAATAACTCATTAACTCGAATCAACTCTCAATAACCATCAAACTATTCATCATTCATCTAGTTTGACAGTTATTGAGAGTTGATTTGAGTTAATGAGTTATTAATTTGAGTTAGTGTGGACCAGTGATGTCACTGGTCCACACTTTAACACTCAATAACTGTCAAATTAAATGACAGATTTCAAAACCGTTTACAGTTTTCTGATATACTACTGATGTTCTAATGATACAAAGCTGGTTGAAAATGGGCGGAGTGTTCCTTTAAGATTAATCTAGCTCTAGCAGAGTGTTGGAGAGGAGACACATTGAAATAAAGAGTTCATTGAGGAGAACACGTTGTCTTTCGTATTTTCTGCCATAGGCATTCATTTTGTAAAAAAAAGAAAAAAGAAAAAAAAAGAAAATATTATTTATATGATCGATAATCGATAATTGATCGTTAATTTTCCCGATTTTCGATTATGGAAATTTTTCAAAATGAACATCCCTAACGTATACACACACACATATATATATATATATATATATATATATATATATATATATATAATGTTCTTTATAGGCTATAGCCTGTTATCAATTGTTTTTTAGCTCAATAAACACAGATCTAATTGATTGGAATTTATCCACTTTGCTAGCACACTGAAGTCTGCTGCCAAACACAAATATCTCCTCACATGGAGGATCTGTCTTCTGATATCAATAGTATATTGCATCAAA
The DNA here is from genome assembly GCF_964638095.1 of Poromitra crassiceps. Classification (NCBI taxonomy): domain Eukaryota; kingdom Metazoa; phylum Chordata; class Actinopteri; order Beryciformes; family Melamphaidae; genus Poromitra; species Poromitra crassiceps. The sequence continues at coordinate 58,470,642 of NC_139642.1, forward strand.
ATAAGTAAATGGTTTCTCACCAGTGTGTATTCTCATGTGTGTCTTCAAGTGATCTTTACGACAAAAACGTTTAGCACAGTCTGAGCACCTAAATGGTTTCTCCCCTGTGTGGACTCTCATATGTCTCTTCAAGTCTATTTTAACACCAAAACCTTTACTACAGAATGAGCAAGTAAATCGTTTCGCCCCAGTATGGACTCTCATGTGTTGTTGCAGATGTCCCTTATGGCCAAATCTTTTACCACAATCTGAGCATGTAAAGCGTTTCTGCCCAGTAGAAGTTATATTATGACTTATGAGTGAGGGTAATCTGGACTGAGGTTCTCTAGTCTCCTTCCAATCATCACTGTCTTCAGTCTCCGTTTCAGAAGAGTCTGAAGTCCTGCCAGCACTAGTTGGTTGTAAATGACTAGATGGATCTAAGTTCCTGGCTGGTTCTGATACTGCACAGTCCTCTCCTCCAGCTTCTGTTGTCATCTGTTCAGTTGAGTTGCTGGCTAGAGGCTCTTCCTCTCTGTTCTCCCCCTGAAGCTGTGAGGACTGAGGTTTCTCTTCATCATCTTCACTCTTCACAGGGACAGGAGTGAATTGGAACTCTGTGAGATCAGCCTCCTCTGGCCCTTGAAGCTGCTCTCCCTCCTGACTGGTCCAGAGTTCCTCCTGTTTCTCTTCAATGTGTAGGGGCTCTGGGGCCTCCTGGTCCAGAATGTGGCTCCAGTCCTGCTGCTCAGAGAGAACCTCTTCACTGACCAGCAGCTGCTGGACGTCTGGAGGCAAGGCTGAAATACACACAGAGTGAGCAGAAATCATAATCTATTTCTCATCATCTCTATTTCTCTGTTCCTCATGTTAAGAAATCCAATTGGCAAAAGTGCTTTTATGTTTAAAGCACCAGCTGACTGGAATAATTTACCTGTCGATATTCGATCTATCTTCTCATACTGGTATGTTTAAGCGTGCACTGTCTTCTTACTATGAATCATGATAGACTCTTTTTGTTATCATTGAAACTGTGTGTGTGTGTGTGTGTGTGTGTGTGTGTGTGTGTGTGTGTGTGTGTGTGTGTGTGTGTGCCGAATTTAGGAGAGGAGAAGCGTCCCAGTCCCAGTACCGAAAGGGACCTCTGGAGTTTGAGTATTTCATTACATGTTTTGCTTCCCAGGTGTGCTGATGGATCACTGTGCCGCCGTATCCATGTGACTGCAATGTTGTTTGCTCACCGCGCAAGTGGTGCACCATGATAGTAATATATACACACCCTGCTGTAGATTCAGCACAGGCTGTGGAAAAAGTGCTTTTAAACGGTTGTTCCACGCAGGAATATCATTTTAACACGCTTGACCGTACTACTGGCTTCCGTAGGGAGATTATTAAGTCTTTGGATCTGCGATCAGACGTAGGAGACAGGCAGGAGAGCGTTTTAACCACTTGATGATACCCCCCATTTCGTTATGTGAGGTTATGTGTCGCTGTTTCGGAATAATGGAGGGATACAGCAGAAGATTATGGGACTACCTGAAAAAAAGAGGAACCAACAAAGTTTACTCCTCCTTTCATTTGACTAGAGCTCCATCTTCAACATATTTATTCCTTTTATATTCACTTTGTTCCCCAAAAACTGATATTTTCGTTGATAGGCTTTTATTTTGAAAGCTGTGACCTGACCGGAAGTCACCCCATTGTATTGTGTGTAGCTAGCTTGATGCTGCTACTAGCTAACGGTCCGGCCTCCAGAAGGACTAACCTGCTCTGTGCAGCTTCACTTGGGGTTTCAACAGGACGTGGAGCAGCTTCCTCTGGCGGCGGATCTCCTGCTCTGACCGCTGAACTTTGTCTTCGTACTCCGCCAGGGTTTTCTCAAACAGCCCGGAAATCTCCTCCGCAGCCGCAGTTAGCCGCTCTGTGAGCAGCGCTCTCAGCTCCTCCGTTTCTGTTGCTTTTTCCAGCAGCAGCAGAAAGTCTTCAGCAGCACAGCTGATCCGCTCCTGTACACACAGCCTCAGCAGCTGCACGGCCCCGCTGCTACCACACATTTTACTCCTTTCTGCTGCAGCACGTCAGCCTTGCTTTCGAAGAACAGTGTCAGTACGTCCGTACGTCCGTGGTACCACCACCAGCTACGGCAATACCACTTGGACAAAGACGGGTAGGCGTGCGGGGGAGAGAAAAAAGCAAAGCAAAGAGAGGACGAGAGAGAGACTGAACAGGGTGTGTCCAGGGTACAATGAGGAATAGTGGATAAAATAATGTGGAAAAAAGTAAAGTGAATAAACTGACTGTAAATGACGGTCAGTGAGTTAAACATAAAAGCTTAAACAAATGAGCCCGGACCAAGTATACATTCTTAAGGAAAATGTGTTTTTGAGCCCAGTAGATAGAACAGTTATATAATGACAGATTCAATTATTACAATGATCCTACCTGCTTTAAGAAAAATTATATAATAAGTGTCTGGGAAGAGTAGCCTAACAACTGTATAACTCAGCAAGTCCAATTGGAGTGAATTTAATTCACAACGAATGAGTAGGCTACACTGAATTAAATCAGACAGGAATTCAATTTCAAATATAAAATCAATTGTTCATTGCTGATTGTATTTCAATGTGGACAAATAATGAAAAAGATACAAAAAGTACAGCAAACCTTTTCTGACAGATGAGCCATTTAATGTTGAGTCAGAACTTTGCCTTCATCCTGAACAGCCTCCACTCTTCCGTAACGTCACATAGACCTTCATTCAAATCATATTCCCTCATTTGTTTCATCTCATTTTGCAACAATAATTATTTGCATTTGATCACTTAGAACAGAATTATGAAAATCACTTGATCAATGGTCTGTGTTAATATGTTTCCATTGACAATTATAATACTGAATTATTGTCCAGCCCAATATAATTGACCTCGGCTGCTGTGTGGCCTAGCATGTGCTTCTTCATGGTGGGTTTATGGCCAAAACATTTCCCACAGACTGAGCATTTAAATGGTTTCTCTCCTGTGTGGACTCTCATGTGTTCTGCCAAGTGTCCTTTATTACCAAAACATTTCCCACAGACTGAGCATTTAAATGGTTTAACTCCTGCGTGGACTCTCATGTGTGTTGTCAACTGTCCTTTCTGACCAAAACATTTCCCACAGACTGAGCATTTAAATTTAAATGGTTTAACTCCTGTGTGGACTCTTGTGTGTTCTTTCAAGGTTTCTTTACGGCCAAAACTGTTACCACAGACGGAGCATTTAAATGGTGTATCTCCTGTGTGGACTAGCATGTGTCTGGTCAAGTTGCTGTTACGACCAAATCCTTTACCACAGATTGCACATGTAAATGGTTTATCTCCTGTGTGGACTAGCATGTGTCTGGTCAAGTTGCTGTTATCACCAAATCCTTTACCACAGTTTGCACATGTAAATGGTTTATCTCCTGTGTGGAGTCTCATGTGTGTTGTCAACTGTCCTTTCTGACCAAAACATTTCCCACAGACTGAGCATTTAAATGGTTCATCTCCTGTGTGGAGTCTCATGTGTGTTGTCAACTGTCCTTTCTGACCAAAACATTTCCCACAGACTGAGCATTTAAATGGTTCATCTCCTGTGTGGACTCTCATGTGTTCTTTCAAGTGTTCTTTACGGCCAAAACTGTGACCACAGACTGAGCATTTAAATGGTTTCTCTCCTGTGTGGACTCTCGTGTGTTCTTTCAAGGTTTCTTTACGGCCAAAACTGTGACCACAGACTGAGCATTTAAATGGTTTCTCTCCTGTGTGGACTCTCATGTGTCTGGTCAAGTCTCTGTTATCACCAAATCCTTTACCGCAAAGTGAACAACAGTGTTTATTCGCAAGAATTTCCCAGTTTTTCTGTGTATCTAAGATAGACTCACGTTCACTAGATTCTGTCCAATTGTCACTGTCTTCAGTCTCAGAAGAGTCTGAAGTCTTGCCAGGACTAGCTGGTTCTGATACTCCCCAGTCCTCTCCATCAGCTTCTGTTTTCATCTGTTCAGTTGAGCTGCTGGCTAGAGGCTCTGCCTCTCTCTTGTCCTCAGTTTGGCTTTGATGAAGCTGTGAGGACTGAGGTTTCTCTTCCTCATATTCACTCTTCACAGGAACAGGAGTGATTTGGAACTTGATGATATCAGCCTCCTCCAGCCCTTGAAGCTGCTCTCCATCCTGACATATCCAGAGTTCCTCCTGTTCCTCTTTAATGTGTGGGGGCTCTGGGTCCCCCTGTTCCTCTTTAATGGGTGGGGGCTCTGGGTCCTCCTGTTCCTCTTTAATGTGTGGAGGCTCTGGGTCCTCCTGAAGCTGCTCTCCCTTCTGACTGGTCCAGAGTTCCTCCTGTTCCCCTTTAATGTGTGGGGGCTCTGGGTCCTCCTGAAGCTGCTCTCCCTTCTGAGTGGTCCAGAGTTCCTCCTGTTCCTCTTTAATGTGTGGGGGCTCTGGGTCCTCCTGGTCCAGTCTGGGGCTCCAGTCCTGCAGCTCAGGGGGAACTTCTTCTTTAATGACCAACAGCTGCTGGAAGTCTGGAGGTAAAGCTGCTCTGTGTAACAGCACTACAGGATTTAAATCAATGTCCAGCAGTGTCCAACAGTGTTGCTCATTCTTTTTGGAACGAGAAGATTCTAGCCTGATATCAGACTGAATTGTTAACTTGTTACACTCCATTTCCTTTTTCAGAACGAGTCAACTCAGTGGAGTGGAAAGATCTGAACTCAGGCAGAGAAGCTTCCTCCTCGTACTCTGCTATCTTCTTTCAAACAGCCCAAATATCTCTTCAACAGACGCAGTTAGCAGTTAGCTGCTAGTTCACCAACGCTGTCAGGTTTTGGACATTAGACATTTCCATACAGTGACACAGGAAGTTTTCCTCCTGAATGTTTTACTGACACGTTGTTCTCCAAAGCTCCAATAAACGTTAGCTCCATTAGCTTCACAGCTAACTAAACCATCTGAGTCGATAAGAGAGAGGAGCTTCTTCTTCTTCTCTGTGCTAAACGGAGCCTCGGCTCCAGTTTATATATTCGTGATAATATCATCCATACATACAGAGTCTTCTGTTGCTCAATTACAGTTGTAAAAAAAACTATACTAATGAAGAGGAAAATCGGTAAGCTACACCTTTGTCGTCTCTGCCACGGTTTTCTCAAACAGCCCGCAAATCTCCTGCGCAGCCGCAGTTAGCCGCTCTGTGAGCAGCGCTCTCAGCTACTCCGTTTCTGTTCCTTTTTCCAGCAGCAGCAGAAAGTCTTCAGCAGCACAGCTGATCCGCTCCTGTACACACAGCCTCAGCAGCTGCACGGCCCCGCTGCTACCACACACGTAAAGTGTGGCGAGTCTGTTGTGACCACTAGTGTCCACGACTCTGGTCCGTACCACCCATGCGTACCACCACCAGCTACGGCAATACCACTAGGACAAAGACGGGCGGGTGTGCCGGGGGCAAGAGAGAAAAAAGCAAAGCAAGCAAAGAGAGGACGAGAGAGAGACTGAACACGTGTGTCCAAGGTAACCCCCCCCCCCCATCTCATTGACACACAAAAACAATTCATAGTATTCCCATGATGTCACAAGCATTTGTCCTACCAATATGGCGCTACAATACACACAGCTCATTGGCTGTAAGTGTCACTTGATTGTAATCACCTGTTAATTGATCACAATCACATGTTATTTTCCTACCAAGATGGCCGTGTGGTGATGTAACAGAATGCTAGCATTAGCATGGTACAAAATAAATGAACATTTCCAATCCAGTCAACAGACGAGCCTAATTTAAAAAGCAGAAAAGGGGACACACACACAGAGAGAGAGAGCGAGGTGTGTGTGTGTGTGTGTGTGTGTGTGTGTGTGTGTGTGTGTGTGTTTGTGTGTGTGTGTGTGTGTGTGTGTGTGTGGTGGGGGTCATAGGGGTTCTCTCTGCAAGTCTCATCTAACTAAATTAGTAGGCTAAGTCAGTCTCACACATAGGGCCCACATTCTTCTTCTTCATACATGTAAGGGATAGGAAATAATGACATGGTTCCTTGTAAAAACAAAAGTAAAAGTGTAAACATTTGGTTGTGGCAATCAAGCACATAGTGAATCTGATGAAGCAGTATGTGAAACGCATAGTTCGCTCCTTCTTGTTTTTAATATAATCTAATAAAAGTGTTTATTCCATCCTGGTGTGTGCTGGAAGACTTCTTTTTGGGGTTCAGTTTCATATACGGTTGGAATTTTCACGTATGCCTAAATCGCCAATACAAAAAAATACTGTTTTAATTAAAAGCAATAGGATTTTGTGCGCCCTGATGGCTCCCCTGGTAGCACACGTATGATGGAGGCTCTGTCCTTGGTCCTTGTGCAGCTGACGCGGGTTTGAATCCGACCCAAGGTCCTTTGCTGCATCTCATCCCCTCTCTCTCTCCCCACCTTTCCTGTCTGCCTACTGTCCCATCTGAATAAAGGGTAAATACCCCTCAAAATAATCTAAAAAAAAAGAGCAATGGGATTTAGATGAGAGCATAAAACATTGAGGTACAGCTGCAACACTAGTACATGCACAAACCAAATAATCACAACACCTCTGAAAATAACACATTTAATATATTAAATGGGTTATTTTCAGAGGCGGAGACTTCCATCTCCGCCTCCTATGGCTCCTCCCACGGCTCCACATCCATCCAAGGCAGTTGCCTATGGATAGAAAAGGGCACAAGCCCTGAGCTATCCCATGATCAAGAACTAACGAACGAACGAACAAGGCTTATAAATGAGGTGAAGGCGGGACATTGTAATCATTGCTGTGACCAAGCAGCCTGTGCCAATCTCTAACCTGTGGTTTTGTAGCTAATGACTTAGAGAAAACTCTAATCTGTCAGTTTCTACAGGACAGCTTGGAGACAAATGCAGCTTTTACCTTTATGAAGAATGCAGGACCTGCTACAAATCTAATGAATGCCATTCTCAAGCTATTGGCTGGGACAGGATGTGGATTTCTCAGTGATTGCTGAGTGCAACAAAGGGATGCATAAGCTTTATGTTATACTAGCAGTATTTACATAGTCAATTTTATTTAAACTTGGAAGTGGGGAAGATGTCAAGCAAAATGTTGGTGAATGGAGGATCTAGCATTGCTGTCAAAACCCAAATGATTGACCACAACCTTGAATTGTTTACCTCTGAGAACCCCACAGAAAATTTAGTTTGAAAGGGAAGGGTTTTCTTTATTCACCTTTAATTTCACAAGTGTATATGATATATGTTCATGTTTTTAAGCTTTCAAGTTTTCAGCAGTTTCAGAAGCAAAAGCTGTTACAGGTAGACATTCCCCCCCCCCCTTCCAGGAAATGAGTCCACCCCCTTGTTTTTTTTACCAACGTCATCAAGACAGTTATTTGTATTTTCCATTTCAAACATAAAAGTATAATGTGATTTAAAAAATAAAAATGTGGAAAAAAGTAAAGTGAATAAACTGACTGTAAATGACGGTCAGTGAGTTAAACATAAAAGCTTAAACAAGTGAGCCCGGACCAAGTATAGATTATTTTTGTGCCCAGTAGATAGAACAGTTATATAATGACAGATTCAATTATTAGAATGAGCCTACCTGCTTTAAGAAAAATGATATAATAAAAGTGTCTGGGAAGAGTAGTAAGTTAACAACTGTATAACTCACCAAGTCCAATAGGAGTGAATTGAATTGACAATGAATGAGTAGGCTACACTGAATTAAATCAGACAGGAATTCAATTTCAAATATAAAATCAATTGTTCATTGTTGATTGTATTTCAATGTGGACAAATAATGAAAAAGATACAAAAAGTACAGCAAACCTTTTCTGACAGATGAGCCATTAGATATGTTGAGTCAGAACTTTGCCTTCATCCTGAACAGCCTCCACTCTTCCGTAACGTCACATAGACCTTCATTCAAATCATATTCCCTCATTTGTTTCATCTCATTTTGCAACAATAATTATTTGCATTTGATCACTTAGAACAGAATTATGAAAATGAAAATCACTTGATCAATGGTCTGATAATGTTTCCGTTGACAATTATAATACTGAATTATTGTCCAGCCCAATATTAATTGACCTCGGCTGCTGTGTGGCCTAGCATGTGTTTCTTCACGGTTTGTTTATAACCAAAACATTTCCCACAGACTGAGCATTTAAATGGTTTCTCTCCTGTGTGGACTCTCATGTGTTGTGCCAAGTGTCCTTTGTGACCAAAACATTTCCCACAGACTGAGCATTTAAATTGTTTAACTCCTGCGTGGACTCTCATGTGTGTTGTCAACTGTCCTTTCTGACCAAAACATGTCCCACAGACTGAGCATTTAAATTTAAATGGTTTAACTCCTGTGTGGACTCTTGTGTGTTCTTTCAAGGTTTCTTTACGGCCAAAACTGTTACCACAGACGGAGCATTTAAATGGTTTATCTCCTGTGTGGACTAGCATGTGTCTGGTCAAGTTGCTGTTATGACCAAATCCTTTACCACAGATTGCACATGTAAATGGTTTATCTCCTGTGTGGACTAGCATGTGACTGGTCAAGTTGCTGTTATCACCAAATCCTTTACCACAGTTTGCACATGTAAATGGTTTATCTCCTGTGTGGAGTCTCATGTGTGTTGTCAACTGTCCTTTCTGACCAAAACATTTCCCACAGACTGAGCATTTAAATGGTGTATCTCCTGTGTGGACTAGCATGTGTCTGGTCAATTTGTTGTTATGACCAAATCCTTTACCACAGATTGCACATGTAAATGGTTTACCTCCTGTGTGGACTAGCATGTGTCTGGTCAATTTGTTGTTATGACCAAATCCTTTACCACAGTTTGCACATGTAAATGGTTTATCTCCTGTGTGGACTCTCATGTGTCTTGTCAACTGTCCTTTCTGACCAAAACATTTCCCACAGACTGAGCATTTAAATGGTTCATCTCCTGTGTGGACTCTCATGTGTTCTTTCAAGTGTTCTTTACAGCCAAAACTGTGACCACAGACTGAGCATTTAAATGGTTTCTCTCCTGTGTGGACTCTCATGTGTCTGGTCAAGTTTCTGTTATCACCAAATCCTTTACCGCAAAGTGAACAACGGTGTTTATTCACAAGAACTTCACTGTTTTTCTGTGTATCTAAGATAGACACACGTTCACCAGATTCTGTCCAATTGTCACTGTCTTCAGTCTCAGAAGAGTCTGAAGTCTTGCCAGCACTAGCTGGTTCTGATACTCCCCAGTCCTCTCCATCAGCTTCTGTTTTCATCTGTTCAGTTGAGCTGCTGGCTAGAGGCTCTGCCTCTCTCTTGTCCTCAGTTTGGCTTTGATGAAGCTGTGAGGACTGAGGTTTCTCTTCCTCATATTCACTCTTCACAGGAACAGGAGTGAATTGGAACTTGGTGATATCAGCTTCCTCCAGCCCTTGAAGCTGCTCTCCATCCTGACTGATCCAGAGTTCCTCCTGTTCCTCTTTAATGGGTGGGGGCTCTGGGTCCTCCTGAAGCTGCTTTCCCTCCTGACTGATCCAGAGTTCCTCCTGTTCCTCTTTAATGTGTCGGGGCTCTGGGTCCTCGTGACTGATCCAGAGTTCCTCCTGTTCCTCTTTAATGTGTGGGGGCTCTGGGTCCTCCTGGTCCAGTCTGGGGCTCCAGTCCTGCAGCTCAGGGGGAACTTCTTCTTTAATGACCAACAGCTGCTGGAAGTCTGGAGGTACAGCTGCTCTGTGTAACAGCACTACAGGATTTAAATCAATGTCCAGCAGTGTCCGACAGTGTTGCTCATTCTTTTTGGAACGAGAAGATTCTAGCCTGACATCAGACTGAATTGTTAACTTGTTACACTCCATTTCCTTTTTCAGAAGGAGTCAACTCAGTGGAGTGGAAAGATCTGAACTCAGGCAGAGAAACTTCCTCCTCGTACTCTGCTATCTTCTTTCAAACAGCCCAAATATCTCTTCAACAGCCGCAGTTAGCTGCTAGCTGCTAGTTCACCAACACTGTCAGGTTTTGGACATTAGACATTTCCATACAGTGACACAGGAAATTTTCCTCCTGAATGTTTTACTGACAAGTTGTTCTCCAAAGCTCCAATAAACGTTAGCTCCATTAGCTTCACAGCTAACTAAACCATCTGAGTCGATAAGAGAGAGGAGCTTCTTCTTCTTCTCTGTGCTAAACGGAGCCTCGGCTCCAGTTTATATATTCGTGATAATATCATCCATACATACAGTCTTCTGTTGCTCAATTACAGTTGTAAAAAAACTATACTAATGAAAAGAGGAAAATCGGTAAGCTACACCTTCGTCGTCTTCGTACTCCGCCACGGTTTTCTCAAACAGCCCACAAATCTCCTGCGCAGCCGCAGTTAGCCGCTCTGTGAGCAGCGCTCTCAGCTCCTCCGTTTCTGTTCCTTTTTCCAGCAGCAGCAGAAAGTCTTCAGCAGCACAGCTGATCCGCTCCTGTACACACAGCCTCAGCAGCTGCACGGCCCCGCTGCTACCACACACTTCACTCCTTCTGCTGCAGCACGTCAGCCTTTCTTTCGAACAAACAACAACAGTCAGTACGTCCGTCCGTAGGCCTACTAGTGTCCACGGCTCTGGTCCGTACCACCACCAGCTACGGCAATACCACTAGGACAAAGACGGGCGGGTGTGCCGGGGGGAGAGAGAAAAAAGCAAAGCAAGCAAAGAGAGGACGAGAGAGAGACTGAACACGTGTGACCAAGGAAGGTAACACCCCCCCCCCCCCATCTCATTGACACACAAAAACAATTCATAGTATTCCCATGATGTCACAAGCATTTGTCCTACCAATATGGCGCTACAATACACACAGCTCATTGGCTGTAAGTGTCACTTGATTGTAATCACCTGTTAATTGATCACAATCACATGTTATTTTCCTACCAAGATGGCCGTGTGGTGATGTAACAGAATGCTAGCATTAGCATGGTACAAAATAAATGAACATTTCCAATCCAGTCAACAGACGAGCCTAATTTAAAAAGCAGAAAAGGGGACACACACACAGAGAGAGAGAGCGAGGTGTGTGTGTGTGTGTGTGTGTGTGTGTGTGTGTGTGTGTGTGTGTGTGTGTGTGTGGTGGGGATCATAGGGGTTCTCTCTGCAAGTCTCATCTAAATTAGTAGGCTAAGTCAGTCTCACACATAGGGCCTACATTCTTCTTCTTCATACATGTAAGGGATAGGAAATAATGACATGGTTCCGTGTAAAAACAAAAGTAAAAGTGTAAACATTTGGTTGTGGCAATCAAGCACATAGTGAATCTGATGAAGCAGTATGTGAAACGCATAGTTCGCTCCTTCTTGTTTTTAATATAATCTAATAAAAGTGTTTATTCCATCCTGGTGTGTGCTGGAAGACTTCTTTTTGGGGTTCAGTTTCATATACGGTTGGAATTTTCATGTATGCCTAAATCGCCAATACAAAAAAATACTGTTTTAATTAAAAGCAATAGGATTTTGTGCGCCCTGATGGCTCCCCTGGTAGCACACGTATGATGGAAGCTTGGTCCTTGGTCCTTGTGCAGCTGACGCGGGTTTGAATCCGACCCAAGGTCCTTTGCTGCATCTCATCCCCTCTCTCTCTCCCCACCTTTCCTGTCTGCCTACTGTCCCATCTGAATAAAGGCTAAATGCCCCTCAAAATAATCTAAAAAAAAAGAGCAATGGGATTTAGATGAGAGCATAAAACATTGAGGTACAGCTGCAACACTAGTACATGCACAAACCAAATAATCACAACACCTTTGAAAATAACACATTTAATATATTAAATGGGTTATTTTCAGAGGCGGAGACTTCCATCTCCGCCTCCTATGGCTCCTCCCACGGCTCCACATCCATCCAAGGCAGTTGCCTATGGATAGAAAAGGGCACAAGCCCTGAGCTATCCCATGATCAAGAACTAACGAACGAACGAACGAGGCTTATAAATTAGGTGAAGGCGGGACATTGTAATCATTGCTGTGACCAAGCAGCCTGTGCCAATCTCTAACCTGTGGTTTTGTAGCTAATGACTTAGAGAAAACTCTAATCTGTCAGTTTCTACAGGACAGCTTGGAGACAAATGCAGCTTTTACCTTTATGAAGAATGCAGGACCTGCTACAAATCTAATGAATGCCATTCTCAAGCTATTGGCTGGGACAGGATGTGGATTTCTCAGTGATTGCTGAGTGCAACACAGGGATGCATAAGCTTTATGTTATACTAGCAGTATTTACATAGTCCATTTTATTTAAACTTGGAAGTGGGGAAGATTTCAAGCAAAATGTTGGTGAATGGAGGATCTAGCATTGCTGTCAAAACCCAAATGATTGACCACAACCTTGAATTGTTTACCTCTGAGAAACCCCACAGAAACTTTAGTTTGAAAGGGAAGGGTTTTCTTTATTCACCTTTAATTTCACAAGTGTATGATATATGTTCATGTTTTTAAGCTTTCAAGTTTTCAGCAGTTTCAGAAGCCAAAGCTGTTACAGGTAGACATTCCCCCCCCCCCCCCCCCCCCCCCTTCCAGGAAATGAGTCCACCCCTTGTTATTTTTTACCAACGTCATCAAGACCATTATTTGTATTTTCCATTTCAAACATAAAAGTATAATGTGATTTAAAAAATAAAAATGTGGGGAAAAATTAAAGTGAATAAACTGACTGTAAATGACGGTCAGTGAGTTAAACATAAAAGCTTAAACAAGTGAGCCCGGACCAAGTATAGATTATTTACAACTGCATAACTCACCAAGTCCAATAGGAGTGAATTGAATTGACAATGAATGAGTAGGCTACACTGAATTAAATCAGACAGGAATTCAATTTCAAATATAAAATCAATTGTTCATTGTTGATTGTATTTCAATGTGGACAAATAATGAAAAAGATACAAAAAGTACAGCAAACCTTTTCTGACAGATGAGCCATTAGATATGTTGAGTCAGAACTTTGCCCTCATCCTGAACAGCCTCCACTCTTCCTAAAAGTCACATAGACCTTCATTCAAATCATATTTGATTCATCTCATTTTGCAACAATAATTATTTGCATTTTATCACTTAGAACAGAATTATGAAAATGAAAATCACTTGATCAATGGTCTGATAATGTTTCCGTTGACAATTATAATACTGAATTATTGTCCAGCCCAATATTAATTGACCTCGGCTGCTGTGTGGCCTAGCATGTGTGTCTTCACGGTTTGCTTATAGCCAAAACATTTCCCACAGACTGAGCATTTAAATGGTTTATCTCCTGTGTGGACTCTCATGTGTTTATCCAAGTTCCCTTTCAGACAAAAACTGTGACCACAGACTGAGCATTTAAATGGTTTATCTCCTGCGTGGACTCTCATGTGTGTTGTGAAGTGTCCTTTGTGACCAAAACATTTCCCACAGACTGAGCATTTAAATGGTGTATCTCCTGTGTGGACTCTCATGTGTGTTGTCAACTGTCCTCTCTGACCAAAACATTTCCCACAGACTGAGCATTTAAATGGTTCAACTCCTGTGTGGACTCTCATGTGTGTTGTCAACTGTCCTCTCTGACCAAAACATTTCCCACAGACTGAGCATTTAAATGGTTTAACTCCTGTGTGGACTCTCATGTGTGTTGTCAACTGTCCTTTCTGACCAAAACATTTCCCACAGACTGAGCATTTAAATGGTTTATCTCCTGCGTGGACTCTCATGTGTATTGTGAAGTGTCCTTTGTGACCAAAACATTTCCCACAGACTGAGCATTTAAATGGTTTATCTCCTGTGTGGACTCTCATGTGTGTTGTCAACTGTCCTTTCTGACCAAAACATTTCCCACAGACTGAGCATTTAAATGGTGTATCTCCCGTGTGGACTATCATGTGTCTGGTCAAGTTTCCGTTATGACCAAATCCTTTACCACAGACTGAACATTTAAATTGCTTATCTCCTGTGTGGACTCTCATGTGTGTTGTCAAGTGTCCTTTCAGACCAAAACATTTCCCACAGACTGAGCATTTAAATGGTTTATCTCCTGTGTGGACTCTCATGTGTCTGGTCAAGTTTCTGTTATGACCAAATCCTTTACCACAAAGTGAACAACGGTGCTTATTCGCAAGAACTTCACTGTTTTTCTGTGTATCTAAGATAGACTCACGTTCACTAGATTCTGTCCAATTGTCACTGTCTTCAGTCTCAGAAGAGTCTGAAGTCTTGCCAGGACTAGCTGGTTCTGATACTCCCCAGTCCTCTCCATCAGCTTCTGTTTCCATCTGTTCAGTTGAGCTGCTGCCTAGAGGCTCTGCCTCTCTCTTGTCCTCAGTTTGGCTTTGATTAAGCTGTGAGGACTGAGGTTTCTCTTCCTCATATTCACTCTTCACAGGAACAGGAGTGATTTGGAACTCGGTGATATCAGCCTCCTCCAGCCCTTGAAGCTGCTCTCCATCCTGACTGATCCAGAGTTCCTCCTGTTCCTCTTTAATGGGTGGGGGCTCTGGGTCCTCCTGAAGCTGCTTTCCCTCCTGACTGATCCAGAGTTCCTCCTGTTCCTCTTTAATGGGTGGGGGCTCTGGGTCCTCCTGAAGCTGCTCTCCCCTCTGACTGGTCCAGAGTTCCTCCTGTTCCTCTTTAATGTGTGGGGGCTCTGGGTCCTCCTGAAGCTGCTCTCCCTCCTGACTGATCCAGAGTTCATCCTGTTCCTCTTTAATGTGTCGGGGCTCTGGGTCCTCCTGACTGATCCAGAGTTCCTCCTGTTCCTCTTTAATGTGTGGGGGCTCTGGGTCCTGGTCCAGACTGGGGCTCCAGTCCTGCAGCTCAGGGGGAACTTCTTCTTTAATGACCAACAGCTGCTGGAAGTCTGGAGGTAAAGCTGCTCTGTGTAACAGCACTACAGGATTTAAATCAATGCCCAGCAGTGTCCGACAGTGTTGCGCATTCTTTTTGGAACAAGAAGATTCTAGCCTGATATCAGGCTGAATTGTTAACTTGTTACACTGCATTTCCTTTTTCAGGAGTCAACTCAGTGGAGTGGAAAGATCTGAACTCAGGCAGAGAAGCTTCCTCCTCGTACTTGCTATCTTCTTTCAAACAGCCCAAATATCTCTTCAACAGCCGCAGTTAGCTGTTAGCAGTTAACATGCAGTGTCTTCTGTTGCTCAATTACAGTTGTAAAAAAACTATACTAATGAAAAGAGGAAAATCGGTAAGCCACACCTTCGTCGTCTTCGTCCTCCGCCACGGTTTTCTCAAACAGCCCGGAAATCTCCTGCGCAGCCGCTCTGTGAGCAGCGCTCTCAGCTCCTCCGTTTCTGTTCCTTTTTTCAGCAGCAGCAGAAAGTCTTCAGCAGCACAGCTGATCCGCTCCTGTACACACAGCCTCAGCAGCTGCACGGCCCCGCTGCTACCACACACTTTACGACGAGTAGTGTTGCGAGTCTGTTGTGACCATGGATGTATTAAAAGAACTGGATAGGGGACGTGCCACGCCCACCCATGCATTCGGACGGAGCTTGCTCATTGGCGCATGAAGCCATCATGGGGGCTTTTTCTTCCTGGTTTTACTTCCTGACAATGCAGCCCAAGGCGAAGTGCGCATGTGTTCCATGACGTCTCCCACCCCTCCCACCCATGGATTGTATTACAAGAAAAAACAATTCATAGTATTCCCATGATGTCACAAGCATTTTTCCTACCAATATGGCGCTACAACACACACAGCTCATTGGCTGTAAGTGTCACTTGATTGTCACCTGTTATTTTCCTACCAAGATGGCCGTGTGGTGATGTAACAGAATGCTAGCCTTAGCATGGTACAAAATAAAGTAACATTTCCAATCCAGTCAACAGACGAGCCTCATTTAAAAAGCAGAAAAGGGGACACACACACAGAGAGAGAGAGAGGTGTGTGTGTGTGTGTGTGTGTGTGTGTGTGTGTGTGTGTGTGTGTTTGTGGTGGGGATCATAGGGGTTCTCTCTGCAAGTCTCATCTAAATGAGTAGGCTAAGTCAGTCTCACACATACATTCTTCTTCTTCATACATGTAAGGGATAGGAAATAATGACATGGTTCCTTGTAAAAACAAAAGTAAAAGTGTAAACATTTGGTTGTGGCAATCAAGCACATAGTGAATCTGATGAAGCAGTATGTGAAACGCGTAGTTCGCTCCTTCTTGTTTTTAATATAATCTAATAAAAGTGTTTATTCCATCATGGTGTGTGCTGGAAGACTTCTTTTTGGGGTTCAGTTTCATATACGGTTGGAATTTTCATGTATGCCTAAATCACCAATACAAAAAAATACTGTTTTAATTAAAAGCAATAGGATTTTGTGCGTCCTGATGGCTCCCCCTGGTAGTATGCGTATGATGGAGGCTCGGTCCTTGGTCCTTGTGCAGCTGACGCGGGTTCGAATCCGACCCAAGGTCCTTTGCTGCATCTCATCCCCTCTCTCTCTCCCCACCTTTCCTGTCTGCTTACTGTCCCATCTGAATAAAGGCTAAATGCCCCTCAAAATAATCAAAAAAAAAAGAGCAATGGGATTTAGATGAGAAAATAAAACATTGAGGTTCAGCTGCAACACTACTACATGCACAAACCAAATAATCACAACACCTTTGAAAATAACACATTTAATATATTCATCCAGAGCAACTCTGTGTGACTGGGTTTTTTTCTGTAACATGGTACAACAAACATGGTACTGTTCACTGCTTACAGAAACAGGTTTTTTCACAGAGAGATCAGTCTTTGCTGCATTATGATATTTGCATTATAATCCATAAAATCAACAGACTTCTGCCATAGGAAGCTCATATCCTTTCCAATCCCCAGAGGATACAGCTTGACATGCTTTTCTTGTGTCGACTAAAGGTCCTTACACATCGGGAGCGTTTTATTTTGTGCGATTAATTCGCACGTCAATAATATTTTCCGTCAGTCAATGCAACCGTGCATACCAACGGCAAAGTTTCGCTGAGCGTTATTGCGGCGTTTATTTTTTCAGACCAAGGTCGATTTTTCAGAAAATCGCTTCCGACGTGTACACATCTATTTGCATCGCAATTTCGTGGTGAATATTCGCATCGCTCTTGGTGTGTAACAGCTTTAAGTCTAATAAATTCTGCAGACTCAGAGGTGTGACCAAGTCAACTCTGCTTGAAACCGAGTCCCATGTCAGTCTCAAGTCTAAATGCAGATTATCAAGTCAAGTCAGTCCAGTATCAATTTAATATCTTCAAGAAGACTCAATATCTAGGAGAGGAAGAGGGCACTGAAAGAGAAGAGGCTAGAGGAGGAGCAGCACGAGAAGGAGGAGGTCACCAGGATGTGCCAAGAAGATGTCCATAAGGCTCAGCCAATCAGATATTATAGGCCATAAGGCTCAGCTAGTGTCCCCTAGAGAGAGAGTGGCGTCAGCGGAGGACCAAAATGCGAGACTCATTAGCCAATGAACAGCCAGGAATGGGTCTCGCGCTACTTTCGCATGCTAAAATAAAGCTGATAATGTACAATTTGATTCAAGAAAAAAAAAAAAACTTTCAAAGTACAACACAAACTGTCCATTTTGCTGCAACTCGACAGTGCTGCTTAATCCAGGACCTTACTTCCTGGAACTCTTGAGAGTAAAAAACTGGTCCATTGGAGTGAATGGAGATGTCGGGACTCTTCTATCTACACGGCTCTGGGCTCAGCCAATCAGATATGATAGGCCATTGGCTGTGAAGAAGAGTGACATTGCTCTCACAGTGCCCCAGTCGCCCAACTTCTCTAACTGCTTCCGACTGTGACCAACCAAAAGTGACTGGTATTTTAAATGAACAAAGCATTATGGGTAAACTAATAAGTCAGAGTCAAGTCCAAGTCATGTAACTCAGGACCCCCCTCTGCTATTGATAGATTCTGTCATTTCTCTGCGCACAGTTGATAATCTGATCATAATATTAGTCTGTGTCCAAGGCATCACGCTGAGCTGAAGGTGAGAAGCGATTGTTCCACACAGCACTTAAGCGTCTGCCTGAGCAGTCTGTTCTTCTTCCAGTGATTCCATTGGCTCTTGTTCTACGTGGCCGCCCTGCTCTGCCGCAGTTGCGTTGACGACTTCCTCCTCCTCCTCCGTCTCCAGCGGCAGCCACGACCCTTTGTGCGAGCTCTCGTTCCTCTCCACCTCCTTGCACCCGAGAGAGGGCGTGGCCTGCATGTGCGCCGGCAGGTGCTTGAACTCTTCCTCGTTGACGTCGTAATCCTTCATCTTCCAGTCCAGGACCCACCAGCGCCCCGCGAAGCCCACGTCCTGCACCCGCTCGGGGAGCTCCCTCCACGGCACCGACAGGTTGGAGCAGCAGGCTTCGTAGAGGCTGGCGTCCGGGTCGTAGTCGGCGCGGCAGACCAGCGTGAGGAGGCCCAGGCTGACGTGGCGCAGGCGGCCCTCGTTGCGGAGCGCCACCAGACGGAGCACGTGGCCGTCGGAGGCGGCGCTGCGGACCCAGGCGGACAGCAGGCCCAGCTGGTTGGCGCGCTCCAGCAGGGCCTGCTGGAAGGAGGCGTCGTCGGGTTTGGTGTGGAAACAGGCCCAGGCGCCGCCCAGGAGGCCCGCGTACACCGAGGCTTTGAGCGGCCGCTCCCAGGCGCCCACCACCACCTCCCGACACGCCTCTTTGTAGTCTGAACACAGGCTGCGACACCACACACCTACACACACACACACAGAGAGAGGAACACACAGGGACAGCGAAGGGAATTAGCTGCTTTGACATGCGAGGAATAAACACCTGGATCAGGATTAGTGTGTGTTTACGTGCACACGAATAAACCGGTTATTATCGGTTACCCGATGATCAAGTGGTCATGTAAACAGCATCCTTTACCGGATAAAGCCCGTTATCGGTTTATGAGAAAACCCATGAACACACCTTTCTGCTGAATCATCATTGCAGCGAGTGAATTGTCCACTCACAGACTTTGAGGTGAGTTACTGCTATTTAATACCAAGTGCATGGAAACGCGGAAATCCGATTATTGCCGGTCACCCGATTATTCTCAGTTATCTGTTTATTGTGTGCATGTAAACGCACTCAATGTGCCACGGTGGCCGGGGGGGGGGCCAAGACTGAGTCTACTCTGCATGTTTTCATCCCAACCAAACACCGTCCACAGCAGCTCCTGTCTCTGAAGAACACACCTCCAACCAGAGAGGAGGAGCTGAAGAGTCCAGTGAGACAGAGAAGGGCTGGGCGATATGCACCAAAAGTCATGTCTCGAATCTAGGGCAGGGTGATAATTCCATTATTATCGTTTATCGTCTTTCAGTGGAATAACATTGTGATGATATGAAGATGTATTAATATCGTGACACAATTCTGCTGTCTGAATTCATGATGACCGGCATAAGTTATTTAAAAACTCTGGGAAAATGACGTATGGTTGGTAGGAAGGAATATTATTTGAAAATGTCAGTATTATCGACACCACGCCAAACATTACCATTTGGTTCAATATGATGAACAATGAACATTAATTTGATTATTCAATGTGATTTTGCATAGATGAACCATATCATGACGCATATCGACTGCGAAAAATACTTATGATTATCATAATTTCGATCATATCGCCCAGCCCTACTCAAATGGATATATACTGTAGCTCAGTATTTTCGACGAAGTGGGCTCAATGTTCAGTTGTAACTTGGTGCTTTCACAAAATGTTAGAGATTTTTGATAACTAATCATCAGTGATGTGGATTTAATGATTAAGTGGGTATAGGTAAGTTCAGAGAATGACTTAACTTGACTGTAATGCAGACAGTCTTTAAAACCAGGAAAAGACAACAGTGCAATCATCACAAATCTAAGCTATCTAGTCTCATATGGATAAAATGTATCCATTATTGTCTTAGTCCATGGGCCAGACCAGATATCGGTACCATATGGGTGGGCAAAACTTTACCTATACTAAATTGTTTATAGGGTCAATATAAGTAAATTAATATATGATAGCCTTTCCACAGGAGTAGCTTTTCATATTTATTGGACATTTTCTTATTTTCCCCTATTTAGTCCATGGGCCAAACACAAAAATTGCACATATCGGTACAACTCAAGTGGACAAATTCTAATCATGATTTTTGAACAGGTATATATCCATAGATGATATTTTAGTATGATAGCCTTTGCAGAATGGCAGCTTTGTCACAGTTATCGGCTCATGAAGTTAGCCAACCCCTACAATAAATTCGATTCTAGGTGCTGATGCATAACCTATTTTAGGCTCAGGACCTTTAACCATGTTCTATGAGAACATGTTTGACAACATTTTAAAGGCTAGCTTCTTAGCTTTCATTTGAGCAGTTGTGTGTCTGTCTGACAAATAAAGAGCTCACATGGGCTCTTCAAAGTGTCAGTGACATTCATTTTTCCAGTTTTCGCCTAAATTATAGTCTTTATTTCAGCACTGTGACATCTAGGAACATCAGAGACACAAACAACAAACACTGGAATACTCATATAGGACTATAGGCTAAGGATTCAGAAAAGGTATAATGAACCCATACTATCCCATCGTGAGGGGTGAATTTGGCCCTTTGAATTTGGTAGAAGAATGCCTTCTCGAGGGAAATGGGCCAGAACCCAAAATGTAAGATATCGGTACCATCCGGGTGGAGAAATTCTACTTGTGATTTTTTTTAATT
The DNA here is from genome assembly GCF_964638095.1 of Poromitra crassiceps. Classification (NCBI taxonomy): domain Eukaryota; kingdom Metazoa; phylum Chordata; class Actinopteri; order Beryciformes; family Melamphaidae; genus Poromitra; species Poromitra crassiceps. The sequence continues at coordinate 58,491,302 of NC_139642.1, forward strand.
CCTATTCATCCCTAGATTATCTTTTTATATGATAGACCTTGATGACCATGGTAGCTTATTAGTGCTTAACCACCCCTCCTAAATTATGGACTTATGGGAATTATGGGAAATCATCTTTCTTTCATTATATCCTCTCCCTGGGGTGTCTGGACTACTGACTGTTAATATTACATGTCTAGATATAGGCATGCTATCCTATGATACTATACATACCATACTATACTATACTAGATAGATATATATGCTATACTTAATTGTCTACTAAATTGGCACATTTCCCAGTCAAAAAGAGGGTAAATTGGCACGCTTTTCAGTCAGAAATTGTTTTATTTGTGTTACGGTATATGTACAGCTACATTCAAAATGTTTCCAGTCTTTCAACACAATATTATGACAATCTACCCTTCCTGAGACCATGTCATCCACGAGGGCAACACCATCATCGTCATTCACATCTGAGTCTATCAGCTGTGCAGCAAGCTCTTCTTCACTGTGTTGGTTGGCACATGTTTGTAGTTTGCACAGGTTTGTGCATTTCAGACCGTTATTGAGACATGTGCACTCTGGTGGTTTGCACGACCTCACACACTTGCAGGAGAGCAACTGCAAGACGGCACCTGGTGCTGGGGAACCGTGCACCCACTGGATTTCAAGCTGCCCCTCATCATCTGTGGTCCACCTATGGTCCTTAAAGTACACTCCATTGTTGATATCATGGAAAACTCCTTTGTGAATCCACTCAGTCCAGACCAATATGAGTTTGTCAGCTTGTCAACTGCAACTGTTGCCCCGCCAGATGTAGCCAACCTGCATGATTCCAGCCACAACATCCAGCAGTGGAGGAAACTGCTCTACAGCACTGCCAGCAAAGCCAGTCTGATCAAATTCTTGTTTGAGGAATGGAAAGGACCCAAACACAGATAGAAACTACAAGACAAGGCCTTATATGTTACCTGTGAAGTAATCTGCTTCAAAATCAACAAGAACCAATGGGAGGAGGTAACACAGCTCAAATCCTCTCAGGAAGAAGCTGACACCTGCATGCTAATGCATGCTCTCCATGTAGCAGAGTCTGGCTTCAAGGCAGTGATCATCATGGCAGACACAGATGTCCTGCTACTGACTCTGGGTTGGAGCAAGGACATCCCATGCCCAATGTACCAAAAATGTGGAACACAGAACAAGACAATGTTCCTGGACATCACCAAACTATGCAAATCACGCGGCGATAGTATTGCTGGTGCCTTGATTGGCATGCATGCACACGTTCACTGGCTGCAACACTGTCAGCGCTTTTGCAGGACACGGAAAAGTGGGCACCCTGAACAGACAGGACATATCAAGAAGCCTTCCTTGAGCTCGGCCGTGCTTGGGATGTCTCTAATGAGCTCTTCAAGAAGCTGCTGGAAATCATGTACCACATTATGTACCCTCTACACACATTACAGATGTCAACCTCCTCCGATACCAACTTTTCTGCACCAGACGTGGGGAGGTCGAGTCCAGCCAGCTTCCACCATTTTAGGATTGGCTATTAATGCATTCCATTCATGCAAACGATCAGACTGCAATCTCTAGACGGTCTCTTCAAACCCAGCCATCTGTACCAAGCCCCAAGGACCATGGGTGGACCACAGACGATGAGGGGCAGCTTGAAATCCAGTGGATGCGTGGTTCCCCAGCACCAGACCGTTTTGCAGTTGCTCTCCTGCAAGTGTGTGAGGTTGTGCAAACCACCAGAGTGCACAGGTCTCAATAATGGTCTGAAGTGCACAAACCTGTGCAAACTACAAACATGTGCCAACCAGCAGACTCAGATGTGAATGACGATGATGGTGTTGCCCTCGTGGGTGGCATGGTGTCTCAGGAAGGGTAGATTGTCCTAATATTGTCCTGAAAGACTGGAAACATTTTGAATGTAGCTGTTCATATAATGTAACACAAATAAAACTATTTTTGACTGAGAAACGTGTCAATTTACTCTGTTTTTGACTGAGAAATGTGCCACTTTAGTAGACAAGCATAGTATATCTAGTATAGTATAGTATAGTATGTACAATATCATAGGATAGTTTGCCTATATCTATGTAATATTAACAGTAGTCCAGACACACCCTAGGCAACGGATAATGATAGAAAGATGATTTCCAGGGAGGGCACTTTCCTGGTTTTGAACGACAGCAGTCCATAATTTAAGAGGGGATAAGCACTAATAAGCTACCAGTCATCAAGGTCTATCATATAAAAACATAATCTAGGGATGTATATGAATTTAAAAAATCACAAGTAAAATTTGCCCACCTGGCTGGTACCGATATGTTACATTTAGGGCTCTGGCTCATTTCCCTTGAGAAGTCACTCTTCTACCTTAAGGGCCAAATTCACTCCTCACGATGGGATAGTATGGGCACATTATACCTTTTCTGAATCCTTATAGTCCTGTGAGTATTCCAGTGTTTGTTGTTTGTGTCTGTGATGTTCCTAGATGCCACAGTGCTGAAATAAAGACTATAGCTTAGGCGAAAATTGTGGAAAAATGAATGTCACTGACACTTTGAAGAGCCCATGTGACCTCTTTATTTGTCAGACAGACTCACAACTGAGCTCAAATGAAAGCTAAGAAGGCCCTTTAAAATGCTGTCAAACAAGTTCTCATGGAACATGAGTAGGTAGGCTACTGAAAATCTGCATAGAATAGGGTATGCATCAGCGCCTAGAATCCCATTTATTTTAAGGGCTGGCTAACTTCATGAGCTGATAACTGTGACAAAGCTACCATTCTGCAAAGGCTATCATACTAAAATATCGTCTATGGATATATACCTGTTCAAAAATCATGATTAGAATTTGCCCACTTGAGTGGTACCGATATGTCAAATTTTGGGGTTTGGCCCATGGACTAGTAGTAGCGTTTGTGCGCACGCACGCACGCACGCACGCACACACACACACACACACACACACACACACACACACACACACACACACACACACACACACACACACACACACACACACACACACACACACACACACACACACACACACACACACACACACACACACACACACACACACACACACACACACACACACACACACACACAATACCCGTATGTGACAAGCTAGCTACTAGAAGCTATATAACGGTACATTTGAGAATTGAGATGAACACACTTGACACGTGATATGATTGAGAAGTGAACCAATGAATGTCTGCACTCTGCAGTGTGGGATAAAGTCACGACACGTCACATTATTACGTTTGCTCTCGGCAAGTGAGGTTATGTTATGACATGTGCAGCATGCTATGCTAACGTCATTTAGCTTAGCCTGTTAGTGTGTGTGTGTTTCTCACCGGCTCTGCTGTTCTTCAGCCTCTCCCAGCGGCTGCTTCTGAGCGGAGCTGCGGCGGCGGGCTCTGCCACAGCGCAGAACAGCCTCCTCGTCACCCACCACACAGACATCGAGCTCCTGTAAGGTCCCTTCACACAGGAGAAAACACCAAGGACACAAGCAAGCTAGTACCAGCAAGCAAGCCTAGCCAACCCGTGTCACCATAATACCCAGAGTGCCTTGCGGCACAGAGACGAGCCAGAGAAGGTACGAATCGTGCATTCCTTTATAACTGGGAACTGGTAATCTTACCGGTTCAAAGTTCATGAGCTGGGACGTGACGTCACTAGAGCTGGTATTTCCCATTCCAAACTCGTAGGACCCTCAGCAGCCCCGACCTAAAAAAAAATCCCAGATGGCTGATCCGCGCAACAACAGTAGTTATAATCGTATAAATGCTATTTAGCACTTCCGTCTTGTTTGTGTCTCATTAAATCAGCTGTAGGCTACACACAGCACGGCCTACTTCTATCTGTGTGGACATGAGGCTGCACTACCATTGGTAGAGATGTGTCACCGCAGGCAATGGTAGCTACTAGCAACTCTCCTGAGTGGGCCTGTGTGGAAAACCATGGGCAAAACCCACGTGACAAAATTACAGGAAGTGAGTTGAAGTCGGGGTGTCTTGCTTGAAATCCCATCGTCTTTGGCCGAGCAGTCGAGAAAACAGTAACAACTTAAAAAGTTAAACTGATTTAAATCAGTGTCTGTTTGTCTGCGCACAATTGCTCAACTTTGCATCACTGATGACATCACTCACTGATGACATCACAATGATTGTGCACAGACATACACTGCTGGAATCTTTTTGACATCATCAGTGATGCAAAGTTGTATGTCTGCGCACAATAGACCCTTCTCACGGGGGCCATTTTGTGTCGAGAAGCCAGGGTAAACACAGGTGCAAGCAAAACACTAATGAGGGTTTCCAACTTCCATGATTGTAATTTGGAAACCCTCATTAGTGTTTTGCTTGCACCTGTGTTTACCCTGGCTTCTCGACACAAAATGGCCCCCGTGAGAAGGGTCTATTGATCAACTTTGCATAACTGATGACATCACTCACTGATGACATCACAATGATTGTGCGCAGACATACATACAGACACTCCTGGAATTATTAGATATAGATATTATTTTAAATGCATTTTGCACTATCAGCCCAACACAGTCCCAAACAGCTCTTTGGCTTGCTCGATTAAATATATATTTCTACTTGAAGACGGAGTGCCTTAGTTTTATTCCATGGTAGTCTGCATCAAAACCTGGGGACTGACATCATGCAAGCAAGACCTCCTGGATTCTGTTTGTCTAATACTATTACCTGCACCACTAATGAGCACCTGTCGGATGAGCCATCAGATCCATGCAGCGCTTCCCTCTTTACTACTAGCTCTTTGGCTTGTATTTGTCTGTTAAACCAAATTGCCTTGATGGATTAATAAAGCTGTATTGAATTGAATGGAGCCTCATGGTTTGAATGAGAGCTTAGAATTAAATTCTTTCTTATAACGTGGGCGGTGTGTTTATCTATTTTTTCTATATGCATATATATATATTTGATGGTCCACATATATATCTCTTTTAATATATATGTATAAATTTATTGGTCCACACATATATATTGAAATGCTTTTTACTTTTCTATTATAGCCTACTTTATGGCTTAACATGTATTGTATTTTGACTGACTCCCTGGTGTGGATGTTTTCTCCTCACTTTAGACATCTCGTCTCTTATCATTGTGTGAATTTATATATCTAAGACAACTTCGAAGCATTAGTCTTCAATCTTTATTATTAGTATGTCTTAACTTGTTTTTTTACAATAATGTGTATGTATAAAATATGATCTTTTGTAATCTAGATGCCTTTAATACTGGTAGAGATTGTGCACCGTTCAAGACTCTGTCCTGTTCCTTTTAGAACTGATTGACTGATTGATTTATGCGTTCAGAGGCGGGCCGTTCTATCACACGGCCCTACAAAGGTGTGTGTGATCACTCATTTTCATGAATGAACCTGATGAAGCATCTGCGAATGCGAAACGCGTTGTACCTGTGAGCTGTTGCAAATAAATGCCACGTGAAAAGTTGGTCCAAGTCTGAGGAGTTTGTGCGGTCCGCTGGACTCTTAGTCTAGTGTTTGTTTATTTCTTATTCAGTGTAATTTTTCTTGCTGTGACCAGCACCTCCCGCTCTGGATGTGCACGAGTGCTCTACTTCTGTATTGAATTGAGTTGACGTTTCCTGCGTCTGCTGCTCGGTGTGCGAGATCACACAGCATCCTTGTGCCGCTGAATGTTCCAGCGTTGTCAAGTAAATCACTGTATAATAATGAAAAACCAAAAAACTTCTGAACACTTTTAATAGTTGGTTTCAATATAAACTATTATGAATGTACACCAACAAACATGAACATTACTCACTGTGATGTTGCCAATTTAACATGTCCAATCAATGTGCTGGTTCAAACAGTGAGATCAACAGTAGAGAGTAACAGAATTATAGTCAAGAGTCTGACTGTAGAATTTACTTTAGGCCACCAATGATAGTATTGCATTTTGAACCAAACAGAAAGTCTAATAACTTTAACTTATCTAAAAATATTACATTTTCAGTGTAAATGTGCAAAACTTGTATGGCATCGTATCCACTGTTGGTATCCAGTGTCTGTAGATCTCTTCTTTATTTCAAGAGGATGTGGATTTGGCACTTGGCCTGAAAACAGGAGGGAGAAAAAAAGACTTAAATTAAGTATAACCTTCACAAGCCAAATATCTTTGTTGTTATTAAGCTATCTTCTGTACAGGAATCCAGTCTGCATATGTTATGAGTATGGCATTAGACAGTCATCTAGGTTTCTCCATTAATCAAATCTTTACAAATCTGTTTTATTCTAAAAAAAAAAAAGCGTAAAGCTGCACCAGGCAGGGGAGGAGGCGGGTGGTTCGACGACACACACTCTTTGTAAGTTAAGGCTTATTTATGCTTGATGACAGTGCCTGGTGTGTGTTCCTTACCTCATGCCAGCAGTGTGATGAGGGGCAGGGCCAGATGACGGTGCCTGGTGTGTTTCCTTCCTTACCTCATGCCAGCAGTGTGATGAGGGGCAGGGCCAGATGACAGTGTCTGATGTGTGTTCCTTCCTTACCTCATGCCAGCGTAGTGTGATGAGGGGCAGGGCCAGATGACAGTGCCTGGTGTGTGTTCCTTACCTCGTGCCAGCGTAGTGTGATGAGGGGCAGGGCCAGATGACAGTGCCTGGTGTGTGTTCCTTACCTCATGCCAGCGTAGTGTGATGAGGGGCAGGGCCAGATGACAGTGCCTGGTGTGTGTTCCTTACCTCGTGCCAGCGTAGTGTGATGAGGGGCAGGGCCAGATGACAGTGCCTGGTGTGTGTTCCTTACCTCGTGCCACCGTAGTGTGATGAGGGGCAGGGCCAGATGACAGTGTCTGGTGTGTGTTCCTTACCTCGTGCCAGCGTAGTGTGATGAGGGGCAGGGCCAGATGACAGTGCCTGGTGTGTGTTCCTTACCTCGTGCCACCGTAGTGTGATGAGGGGCAGGGCCAGATGACAGTGTCTGGTGTGTGTTCCTTACCTCGTGCCAGCGTAGTGTGATGAGGGGCAGGGCCAGATGACAGTGCCTGGTGTGTGTTCCTTACCTCGTGCCAGCGTAGTGTGATGAGGGGCAGGGCCAGATGACAGTGTCTGGTGTGTGTTCCTTACCTCGTGCCAGTGTAGTGTGATGAGGGGCAGGGCCAGATGACAGTGTCTGATGTGTGTTCCTTACCTCATGCCAGCGTAGTGTGATGAGGGGCCGGGCCAGATGACAGTGCCTGGTGTGTGTTCCTTACCTCGTGCCAGCGTAGTGTGATGAGGGGCAGGGCCAGATGACAGTGCCTGGTGTGTGTTCCTTACCTCGTGCCAGCGTAGTGTGATGAGGGGCAGGGCCAGATGACAGTGGGGGCAGGTGCTGATCTGGTCTGGGTCTCCTGTCTGTCTCCAGGGCTCCCTGCTGGGCCTGCCAGACAGGGAGGCCGCCTTCAAGGAGCTGCTGAGCCCACTGGCCTCCTCCCTGTACAGCTGACCCTGCTCCTCCACCTCCCTGTAGATATCACCATCCACCTCCCCGTCTGCCTTCTCCTCCTCAGCCTCTCCCACGGGAACACACTCCAGCTAGTTGTTGGGTTAAAGACAGAGGCGTTACTTGAGTAGCACACGTTAATAACCTGATGTCAGATATGGCTCCCCCGCAGGATTGGGGGATGTTTTATCCACAGTGGAAGTGGTCCCTCGGAAATGTGCTTTGGTACATAAGAGAAGCTGCATGAAATAGGCCACGCCCATCACGGGGGAAAGCTCTCCATTCACTCCCAGACACCAGCGTCATTTTCCTTGAATTAAACATAGCTAAAAGCTGTTGTGTGGTGGGGCTGCGCAGACAACAAATGTAAAACATCGCCAATTAAAGTTTTGTTGTACTCCCGAGCAAAACAAGGAAGCCATTGAGAATTGGCAAGAAGAAAAATGTGGCTCTAGCTGTCAAGGAAGTAAGTTGGAGTATTCATGTTCTGTATATATGATCTTTGTGTGCAACACCCACGCACGCGACATAGAAGAATGCCAGGATTGGGGGGGAGTTTGTGCTTCCCCCCGTTTTGGGGCGTGGTTTCTGAATGATGACGCGCTCTGCAGTGTCTCTATAGCTTGGTACTTGGTCTGAAAAGTGTGTGAACCCCTGGTCTAAATTATTAATTGTAAAAAATAGTTGGCGATTCATTTTCTGCTGATCGACTTAATCAGGTCTAACAGGAAAGTGCTTAGAAAAAGATTGTACCTTGTGTTCGTCTATATCTTCAGCTGGGAATGATGCCTTACAGCCACTGCAAGTCATTGACGTTTGCCCTAGGGAAATAAAACAGCCAAGGTTAAGACGAGGGAGAAAAGTCTCTGGGATAGTTAGAGGTTTTTCTGCTGAATCCTCATGACCTTACTTACTCTCGTTAGGCCCGCGGTTGGCGGTGATGAGCGGAGGATCTGAGGAAGCGGCTGCAGTCTGGGGACAGGTGTAGCCGTGCTCCAGCTGGTCCTTGAGGATGACGTAGCGGCCGCAGTCTGCGCAGCGCTCGGTACGGCTCCCGCAGGCCTGGCGGTGCTCGGCCAGCTCTCTGCACGGCGCCTCCAGCTGGCAGAACTCACAGCACTGCAAGCGCTCCGCACACACCTCTGCCTGGGGGGGGGGTGGGAGAGACAGGTGTGCAGCGGAGGGCCAGGGTCAGGCTGATGTGAGGGTCAGGATCATGTCAGGGTCAGGCTGAGGTGAGGGGTCGTTACTGGCCTTTTAATACCTCTGATGTGATGGATACTGTATGAGGCAGTTTGAGCCAGATTTGTTCTAGGCAGTCGTGGCCTAAAAGGACAGCCTGGATCTCAGGATACAGTAACCGCCCCCCTTCTTAAGTCATCTTGGCATCTCAGGGCTTGTGGACACTTGGATTACGGCAGGTGAGGAGTAAGGGCGTGTGTCCACCTAGAGTCTTTTCCTCAGGTCCAGCGTCTTTTTTCAGTTGTTTCCAATGGGGGGAGAGCGTATGCGAGCGCACACGGACGTCTATAGAAAGTGCGCTGCGCCCAGCGTCTATTTTCAAAGCGCTCCGGTGTTTTTGTGCGCCGGCTCCCAGCGCTCCCAGCTGAGAATAATTTAACTTTTCAGAAAGACGCTGGTGTCGGGTGCTCGTTTTCTGGCAACTAATCATATGGAGAAACTATCGCAACAGAGACAGAAAGGCTCAATTGTGGGAGCAGATTGGCTACACTTAATATTTCTGGTGAGTGTTGTTGTTTTTTACGTTTGAAAGTTGGACCCCATCCACTTTAATTGTTTAGGAGGATTCTGTAACAGTGTTTTGCTGTGAAACTGAAGGTTTTGTGGACTTATCAAACTTCACCCGCCCTTCCATCAGCATGAGGGTGAGTAGCTAATGACTGAATTTTCTGAACTTATCTTTGAAGTAACCCTGGACCTTAACTTACCTCATGATCCATCAGGTGGCACCGCTCCATCTTCTGGTTACATTTGGAGCATCTCACCTGCCAGAGAAACAGTTATAAAGCTCAGTGCTCACAGAGACGCCCACACATGACCTGTGCGCGCACGCGCGCGTGTGTGTGTGTGTGTGTGTGTGTGTGTGTGTGTGTGTGCGTGCGTGCGTGCGTGCGTGCATGCGTGTGTGCGTGCGTGCGTGCGTGCGTGCGTGCGTGCGCGTGCGTGCGCGCGTGTGTGCGTGCGTGTGTGTGTGTGTGCGTGCGTGCGTGTGCGCGTGTACCTGGGTGTGCTGCTCCTCCCTGTGCTGGTCCAGTTGCTCTCTGGGAACGGACTCGTCACAGTCGGGACAGAGACACAGGAAGCGGCGGCAGTGGGGCTCGTGCAGAGCGAAGTTGGACTCGGCCACCTCCTTGTGGCTTAAACAGACAGAGAGGCTGGCTTATACTTATTGAAATATTCACGAGACAAGGGTCTATAATATGATTTTCACACCATGGGGTGGCATTAAAACTGTCCAGCATTGTCATCGAAGGCCTTTATTGACCTCTACTGGTGACTTGTGGGAATGACAATAACACTGACAGAATTAATTTATTCCCACACCTGAATTGATTGGCAGTTGGAAACTCTCACACGTGTTTACCCTGCCAGACACAAAATGCCTGCTGTGAAAAAGACCCATTAGACTCAAATTAAGTAATTAGTAGAATATTGAAAAGTAACACACATGTCCTGTCCCCAATAAAACTATACAGCCTTTAAAAAAGGAATTATCATGTGGTGTGAGTGGTTTAAATGGAGACGACAGCTTTCCGCTGCTGAGAAAAAACCTCAGAGGTGGAGGATGATGAAGCATCGTGAAAATGAAAGCGTGATTGTTGCAGTTTAAAAGTAGGCCTACGTGAAGTTCCACACGGTCCTGTTTCGAACAGAGCATTTCAGCTAGGCTATGTTGTGTTACCTCAAGCTAAGTGAATGGCGATTGATAATTGAGAACAATTAACGTTTAGAAGTTGAAATTGTATCATGATGTTGCTGTAAATGCACGCAATACACAGTGTATTGACGTCATGCAAGCATGTCGAATTGAAAGATAGGTCGTAGCAAAAGTGTACAAGCAAAACCACATTTCACTGATATTTTGAATAGAGTTTGGCGTGGCCACCACTATTCGTCACGTAGGTGACGTGCCGGCGGCGGTGTCCGCAAAGTCCTAGCCTGGTTTACCAGGCTAGCAAAGTCCTACTGTCTACTGCAAATCAAACCAAATAAGATCATTCCCTCACCATTGGCCGCAGATGCGTGTTGCTGCTTTGTTGTCCATCTTGGAGAGTGTTTGACTGGTGGTCCAGTGACAAAACCAGCGGAATCTGATGTTCCTGAATCCTGACAGTGTTCCTTGACTTTCAGTTGACCAGAAATGAAAGTGAAATTATCACGTCTGCTTTTACGTCAGTCACAGGTCACAAGGTCTGTGTGTGTGTGTGTGTGTGTGTGTGTGTGTGTGTGTGTGTGTGTGTGTGTGTGTGTGTGTGTGTGTGTGTGTGTGTGTGTGTGTGTGTGTGTGTGTGTGTGTGCGTGTGCGTGTGCGTGTGCGTGTGCGTGTGCGTGTGCGTGTGCGTGTGTGCAGCGCCGCTGCTGGCCATTTGGCGTACATTTTTTCATTGTGCCAATGAAACACCCCCCCCCCCCCCACACACACACACACACACACACACAAGAAAAAAATCACAAATGCAATCTTGCCAAAAAATAATGTGTGAATGGCAGTCATGTGATGTCCCTGTGTGTGTGTGGTGTGTGTGTGTGTGTGTGTGTGTGTGTGTGTGTGTGTGTGTGTGTGTGTGTGTGTGTGTGTGTGTGTGTGTGTGTGTGTGTGTGTGTGTGTGTGTGTGTGTGTGTGTGTGTGTGTGTTGAGAAATCTGGTAATAGTAATTCCGTTATGTTTTAAGATGCCTGAATTATTTCATGTTAGAAGCAGAGCCGCTTTATTTTGAAACTCCAAGAAGGAAGTATCTGCCCTATGCAGGGAAGTAGGCTACAGTAGCTTAACTACGATCAAGTGTCTCGCAAGATGGACTGAAAAGTCTGCTGTTCATCTCCCTTTCTGCTGCACCATGTTGAAGAACTTAATGTTCAATTTGAACAACACCCGTTCTGATCATTATAGAGCAAGATGATGGCTTCACTACACAACACTGTATTTACTAGGGGGGCACACTATTTTAAAGTGAGAGCAAAATTAAGAGGCTAGATCTATAAAGACATATTATATTAATATCCTCTTTACTGTGCTGTTGCTTTACAATGATACAAAAAATAAATGTCTCCCCGCATAATATATATTCTGCATACAGGTCACATGGCAGAATACTGCTCAATTCAATACAATGGCTCATCTACACAAACATCACTTAGCCTACAGGGGAGTTACTTACCCATTCACTTGAATAGAACTGTCCCCAAAGTCTAGCCCCAATCTAGCCCCAATGCAAAATGTGAACGTTGTGTTGAAGTTATGTCTCTTCCTTCTATATAGCACACAGAGAGGAAGCAAATTGTTGCATTTCTGATCAACTGTGTCATATATCATGTTATTTATGAGGGCTTTAAAACATCAATGACAGATGAATAGATCTGGGGGCCGGGGCTATTTTTCAAATTTTCTTTTTTTTTTTTATACCGAGGTCACGGTGTCCTCAATGGTAGTTACGGGCATGGATGCGGATGAAAGATTCAGGAAGACACCCGAGACACAGAGGAGAAAACAAGAAGGCAGAGTAGGCATGTATGTATTTTATATTCCTCCTTCTGATACTTGGTTGTTGTCCTTCTTTTCTCTCCCTCTTTTCCCCTCTTCCTCTCTTTTACCAGCCGGACATGATCCAGAAAAAAGGTCAGCTGCTCTGGGGAAACTGCAAAGTGGAGACCGGCGGCTCTGGTGGGATCGTGCTCCGGCAGCCTCGCCTGGCCCCGGCCTCGCCCGCGGCCCTTAAAGCTCCACAAGTTCCGGAAGTCCGGAACCGGCGCCAGAAGGAAAATCAGTGGCACTTCCCTCTCCATTCTCAACTCCTACCCCCCCCCCGCATAGCCCCACACCCCAGCAAGAAGCCACCGGACAAGACTTCAGCGAGCGAGGACTCCCAGAACCTGAGCAAGAGGGTGTGCACCGAACACAACAGCGCCGGCTGTTCTGCCACCAGCAGCCTACTTGAGAAGCAGCTTCGTCAGCAGCCTGAATTTGCGGTTTCAGGCTGTTCAAACAGCCGTTCCTCTAGTCCCACTGTCTCTTCCAGCCGGGACTCCCCACCCGCCTCCCCTCTGTACAACTCCTCTTCCTTCCTAGCAACTACAGGGCCTCATAGAAATGGCGTCTCTAGCACAAGCCACCGCCCTTTCCTCAACACGTTAGAAATGCTCAGGCAGTCAGGTCTGCTGGACATTGCGCTGCGCACTCGGGCGCTGCTGCGCCGGAGCAACGACGGTGCCGCGTCTATGTGCCGACAGGCCGCAGTGCCGACAGGTCGCAATGCCGATAGCCCACAAGCAGAACCAGCTGAGCGAGGCAGCGTGCAGCGTGTCGGTGGAGCTAACCTCTCCCAGCCCCCACGCCAAACCTAACCTCCCCCATGCCTAAACCTAACCTCCCCCAGACCCTAACCCAAAACCTAACCTCTCCCAGCCCCCACGCCAAACCTAACCTCCCCCCATGCCATGCCTAAACCTAACCTCCCCCAGACCCTAACCCAAAACCTAACCTCTCCCACCCCCACGCCTAAACCTAAGGTCGGCATTGCGGGTGGTCGGCATAGCGGGTGGACCCCAGCAACGACACCACGCGCCGCATCGTCCAGCTGCGGCAGCACACCCAGCGACTGTGCCAGGCCGCCATGCAGCCCACGGGCGGCAGCGCGGCCTGGAAACATCTCCACCGGGCCATGGCCGAGTCCGGCAGCTACCCCGACCTCAGGATACTGCCAAATGAGCAAGTGGCCTCTCGTCCAGATTCAGCGAGTCATCCGGAGAGCCCTTCCATAGGAGGGACCAAAGGCAGGGAGCACAAGGCTTGTGGAAAACCCTCAGAGAAAGTCACCTTTGTGCCTGCTGACAGTTCCACCGGTTAGGATGTTCTCCAGAGGACGAGTTCTCAGGGGCTGCTCATTGGAAGACCAGAAACTCCATGGTTTTAGCAGTTGCGGTCATCTTTTTTGGCTATTATATTTGGCTTTAAAGACCCCCTAAAGTCCAAAATGTGTTTTTCTTAATGTTTATGTACCCTAAAAAGAAACATCCTTACGATACTGACTTGTATCTGTGCAAAGTTTGTCACTAGAGTAGAGAGGTGTTTTTACACTCCTCAACTGAAGTTGAGGAGAACTGAACTGCTGTTTGGTGGTTGGTGAGGTGGGAGCGCTAGGCCTGGAATATTTGCATATTTGAATATTCATAGAATCCAGAATTTCTCAATGAGGCAGAAAGAATAGATGCGCTTCCAGCCGCCTTTTCAGATTTTTTTTTTCGTTTTTACTTTATAGGCTATGTGGGAAAACCTTGTCAAATAAAATATTAATAATTTTAACGTGTGTTTTTTTTTTTACATACTGGTGACTTTGGGGGGTCTTTAAAGGAGTATCACTGGCTACTTAGGCCCAGTTTGATCAGGATCACACAATTTCTCTGCAGGTCAATAGAAATCCAGTGGTGACTGTAGTTTTTGTATCTATTGTAACATGTTTCTGTCCACGTGTAAAACTTCTGGTCCCGGCCGCCCGTTGCATTTCACTGGAGTAAAGTGTCGGACATCTGGAAGCCGAGCCCTGATTAACACGCAAGTGCAACCTAATAATCCTCTGACTGTATCCAATATCACATTGCGTTCTTTCTATATTAAAAAAAAGGATTGTGAACCACTTGAAGGATAGTGATGACTTTAAAGTCTTTCCCAGGAGATACAGGGACTTGGTTTACACAGTGACAACTCTGATATATTGTTGTTATTTCTATTATTGTTCAGCTCTCAGAATCTTTTGGTTGTCATGTCAGCTCACATCCATTCAGGGTAAAGGTGAATCAAACCCATCTCTTCATAGAAGCTGAACTAGTTTGTTTCCAACACCCTGCTTCATCACCAGAGAGCTAGCCGCCCCCAAAAATGTCGTGCCTTCGGTGCCTGCCTCAAAGACATTGCTGAACACTGAAGCGTGGCAGTTGAAGGGAAAGGGCGTGGCGGAGGCCATATTGGTGCTTTATGTCGCAGGGGAGCGCTCCATAACATCATAGACTGTGCACTACTACACTTGAACTCGGTTCCTTTATTCAGTTCACATGTAACATTTGTGGGAATGGACGCAATTTACACTCTTGAAGATAATAATTTGTACTATTTCCTCTCATATGCCGAATCTTTGTACCTACTGTATGTCGACTTTCATGGTATTATAGTTTTATTTGCACCAAGCCTCAAATATGTGGTGTTCTGTTAACTGGCCATCTGTTTTACTCATTAGATGGACCACAGTTTATACTGTAAGTTGTTTGAGAGAGAGAGAGAGAGAGAGAGAGAGAGAGAGAGAGAGGAGAGAGAGAGAGAGAGAGAGAGAGAGAGAGAGAGAGAGAGAGCGAGAGAGAGAGAGAAAAAAGAACATGTTTGATGATATCAAGTAGGTGTATGCAGATGAAGTGGTTACTGTGCATGTGGTATTTGTATGAGCTTTTTTCTCTTTTTTACTTTTTTGCTTTACATTTGATAGCCAACAAGGCACATGTTTCCGAACAATAAAATGATTTATACAATGTTCATGCATGTAACTTTCATTTATTTTACGGTCAGGGTTCCTACGCAAGTATGAAAAAGTATGGACTTTGATTTTAGTATTTTCCAGGTCTGGAAAAGTATTGAAAAAGGAAAAGAGTATGGAAAAATATTTGTTTACGGACTATAGACTATTGTGACTAACTGACTATATATAATACAATTCTGAATTTAGACTAAATAAATGAATACAAGCAAGTGCTTTATCATGCCATCAGAATGTAACATACATGTTAACAGATGGATTTTAAAACCATTTAAATTAGTTACATAATAAACATCTAGCTGTATTCCCAACCATGGTCTCACTCCCGGGCAGTCAAAATACGATTTGTCACACCCCCTCAGCATCATTATTGCCAACGCAAAGCCCACTTGTAGACAATACAGACACATACAGTAGGTATTCATATAGGTATATATATACAGTAGGTATTCATATAGGTATATATATACAGTAGGTATTCATATAGGTATATATATACAGTAGGTATTCATATAGGTATATATATACAGTAGGTATTCATATAGGTATATATATACAGTAGGTATTCATGTAGGTATATATATACAGTAGGTATTCATGTAGGTATATATATACAGTAGGTATTCATGTAGGTATATATATACAGTAGGTATTCATATAGGTATATATATACAGTAGGTATTCATGTAGGTATATATATACAGTAGGTATTCATGTAGGTACAGTAGGTATATATATACAGTAGGTATTCATATAGGTATATATATACAGTAGGTATTCATGTAGGTATATGTATACAGTAGGTATTCATATAGGTATATATATACAGTAGGTATTCATGTAGGTATATGTATACAGTAGGTATTCATATAGGTATATATATACAGTAGGTATTCATGTAGGTATATATATACAGTAGGTATTCATATAGGTATATATATACAGTAGGTATTCATGTAGGTATATATATACAGTAGGTATTGTGTCACTGTTCAGCCTAAAAATACAGATATGATTATTCTTCCATGATATTATTGTCCATAAGTGGGTTGTAGCTCACCCAGATAAACATATGGATGTGGTGCAGAAGGTTGTTGGTTCAGTCCCTGCATCAGGCTCGGGCTTCAGAAATGTTTACATGATGCAGTAAGCTGCTGGCTGTAAGATGCCAGCAGTGATGCTTCTTTATCATCAGTAGTTTGAACACTGATAGAAATAAGCTGATGAAGGAGACGGGATAGTCTCGGCCTCTAGCTCAGTGAGATAAACAGTTGCTTGGTGTGTAGGTGTTCACTGGTTCAAATCCTTCAGCATTCTGTGGTTTCCTCCCTCATCTCTCTCGTCTTCACTTGACCTGCTGTCTCTGTGTGAATCTCACAATGTCAAGTCATTTCTGTCACAGCTTTTCAGTCTTCACTTGAGAAGTTCTTCAAAGCCCACAACTGAGGCTCAACCCCAAAACCTCCAAATTGTGGTGTAACCATAGGTGTCATTTACAATGGGGACATGTCCCCACCACCTTTCAACACAAAGTGATGCCCTTGAGTACTCAGATGTCAAATATGGTCTGACAGAGAATTCTGGAAATTTTAGTCTGCAAAAGTATGGGATTTTGAAATGGAAAATGTGTAGGAACCCTGAGAATTTTAAGCGTTCTTGTGAACATGACAGAGAAGTCTGGAAAAGTATGGGATTTTGAAATGGAGAATGTGTAGGAACCCTGGTAGCCTATAGAACTAGAACAACGTCCTATTTGGGGGACCTGGCCAAGAAGAAAAGCAGCACAAAATTACAGACGCTACCAACATTACATTAAATAACATTACTTTTTTATTTAAAAAGACAAACATAACAAATAAACCCTCATATCAAACAGATAAAACAAACAAACGCCCCCCCCCCCCCAAATAACAATAACAACTTTAAAGCACATACTGATAGAAAAAACATCTGTGCAATTGTCCAACCACAGGCACGTCCAACCACGCGTCCCACCACGCGTACGAGCCAGGCAAAAAATATTGAATAAAAAATATCCTAGAGGAAACACTGGTCCTGATCTGATCACACTTGTTCATAGCGGCCGGTCTAGATCATGAGGCCACAGATTATGTGCCTTTACACAACGTATGACAAACAATTTACACTTTACAAGCTGTTGAGGTTTATTTACAAATGTTCACATTCTCATAAATGAGCATAAATCTTATGTAGAACTCTGACTCTCTCATTGCACTACCACAAATGAAAAGGGGGCTGGAGATATTTAAAGGGACAGCTCATGCTAAAATCAAAAATACATATTTGTCCTCTTGTAGTAAAAACATACACTTGAAAAACTCAACAGCAATGTCTCTTAATCATGACCTGGTTATTCAAGATAATCCACAATCCTTGTTGTGAGCAGTTTCATGTAGGAACTATTTTATTTAGACTGAACTACACCCACTAGCTGCTAGCTAATTCCTACATGAAACTGCAGCGGGCTAGCAGCTGTGGGAGTATAGTTTAGTTGAAAGAAAACAGTTCCTACATGAAGCTGCTCATAACTAGGTCTGTGGATTATCTTGAGTAACCGGGCCATTATTTCTGGAAAGAGACAATGCTGTTGAGTTTTTCAAAATGTATATTTTTGCCATTTTGAGCACCCCACACCGAGTGCCATCCAGTTCCATTGTATTGGAGAGAAGGCAGACATCACTAGGGCTGAGCTCTCCAAAACTCAGGCAACTAACACAAAACTATGTATGGATAAATAGCACGACACGTAAGTAGTCTTTTGAAATCCATGGACGACTAGACCTAAAAAATACATTTACAACATACATGTTCACTTTTCCTCGACTAAACTGAGGATCAAAGTCTCTATTTTCTAAAGAAAATAGTGTGTTGAGTGTTAGGAAGGGAGGAGATCTAGTACAAGACTTTCATAAAACACTCTACCCAGAGCTGGAGTAGCTACCACAGTTGATGCTGGGTTCAGGAGGTGAACTGTCCCATCTCATAGAGGATCATCATTGATAAGAATGACACCGTTATTATTCCTCGATGTTAGATAAGACTCTCGGGCAGCATGGACATTTTTCAGATTTAACAAGCTTGGGAGATGAAGCACTGTTTCCCTTTACTGCAAGCCTGTAAGGCGAGTGCATTACCTACTGACTTGTAGTTGTGCTGTGCTGATCGACTGCTGACACATTGACACGTGCTCTCTGGTCAACTGTTTTGACTTATTAGATGTTAGAAATTCTAACAATTAGTTATTTAGACTGATGTTCTAGATTAGGAGTAAGTCGTTTCTGACTTGAACTGATTGACGACCGTCCACGCAGTGACAAGTTAACTGGGGAGATGACTCGACCCGGCCCGACTGTGAAACCATCGTTTCCCTCGTAGTTTCCAACACCGTCGCTGGGAAAATGTAATTTATCAGTTTGTGTCGGGGGTTGATGAAGTGGGCTCGAGCCTTGCCGTCTATCATCTTCTGAGCCGGGGGGACGGGCACCACTGGGCTGGGCAGAGGGGATATCAGCTCTACCTCCACCGAAGCCCCAATGCAGCTTTAGGCCTGGAGGAAGACAAACGCATGAGTTTCTTCACTCTCAACATGGGACCAAAGGCTATTACAAAAATAATGCTCTTGTGAGGTGGGGACCGACCGTTATAGGTCTCTTGACACAGGCAGATCTTCAATCTGGTTCTTAAAAGTGGTTTTGTACCATGTAAAGAGCTGAGATGAGCACTGAAGTTTGGATTTGTCATAATACAATATATTCATGCACTGAAGATCAAAATGTGTTTTCTGCATATAAATAACATGAGATCAGTCTTGTAGAACTTTAGTTAAATCCATGTGCATGATGCAGATATTATCCCTACAGCTTATAGATAAGCCACAACCAACATTAGGAATTTCAGTCTCTTCTAAGGAAAGATCCCAATCTCCACACCATTACAAAATAAATAAAACACACAGAGATGATCTGCCTCTTTTGGGTCCAAAGTTATAAACTCCCACTATTGGTAAAAAGCAACAAATAAAATAAGAAAATGTATCTTACTTGGCCGTTGTTCGTTTGCTAGTTGTTCTGGTTTTAGAACCGACTGCTGCCTTCGCCCTCACCACATTATCTTCTGAAGAAATTTCATCCTGAAAAAAAAGAAGACAGAAAAAAAAAGTGCTTTTTAAAACAAGTGTTGTTGTTTATTGGGCATCTTCTCCATGCCCAATTTATGTTGGTAACCATTACCGCCTCCCGCACAAAAACACAGGCAATATGCCCCCCCCCCCAGTTTGTGAGGACAATGTGATACAGCCCCTATCAGTTACTGGCCTGTACTGTACTCCATAGTGGAGTGGGAGGTAAACAATAAAAATGTCTGTCAAAACAGGTTATCACTTTATAGATCGATTTGCAGCGGCTGGGCTTAGCTACTGCTATGTATCTGGTGGAAAACCAAATATGAATCCAACAGACCAAGTTGAGCTATGACAGACCAAGTTTAGTTATGAGACAAAAATGAGCAATGGTCTCACTGCTTGTTTCTTCTTTCTAGCCTCCAGTTTGCTCCTCTGCTCCGGCTCCTTGTGACGTTTCAAAGCCACCTTCTTCTTCTTGGCCTTCTGCTCTGCCAGGCACTCGACCTGAAGCTGGGATCAAACAGGCACAACGGCAAAGATCGTTAGTCCAAAATCCCCCTGCTGGTTTGAGGTGGATTCTCATATGCAATTACTGAAGAATCAGAGTAATCACATTGATTACACACCTTGGCTGGGTTTCCCAAAAGCTTCTTTGCGCTAAGAAGCTAATTTAACCCTTCTTAAGGCCCCCTTAAGAAGCAAACGCGTTTCCCAATTGCTTCTTTACGAAGGCATGCGTTTCCCAAAAGCTTCTTAGCGCTAAGAAGCTTCTTTGACCCTTCGTAAGGCTCCCGTAAGAAGCCAACGAAGCCAACGTGTTTCCCGATTGCTTCTTAGCCTAAAATTATCTTCCAATTATCTTCCGTTAAGAAGGCTGCGTTTCCCAAAAGCTTCTTAGCGCTAAGATGATCTTTCGTTAAGAAGGTTTTGTAAGAAGGGTCTGGGGCATTCTTAACACCTTCTTAATGACAAAACACTGGCAGATCCAGCCGCGTCAGGCAAAAGGAGATACTTGTGTCCACTGTTCCTCTTGTGTTTTTCCCTTTTTCCTTTCTTTCATGCACCCTTTAGTGTTTAAAATTGGGGAACACTTGAAAATCTCCCCTGTATGTACTGTATGGTTACTTGTGTTTTAAATGTTTTACCGTAGGCTATATTGCTCTAATCAGAATGGATTCCTTTTGTAATGTTGTGGATTTATATAGCACCTTTCACAGAACCCAAGGTCGCTTAAATTCTGTAGTGTTTCTCGCAATTTTGTTGTATGCTGTGTATATAAAGCAATTTGAACTGCAGTCCATGTCTGAAATAAATAATGTTTAATAGAAGAAGCTCTTGTTTAACATGACCACGATTAGGTTATTCTACAACAGTGTTTCTCAACCACTGGGTCGTGGCCCACTGGTTCTTAACTCTTAAGAAGCTTCTCTTAAGAAACTCAGCCCTTATCGTTTTTCTCATCAATCTGTTTAATGCTGTGATTCTTTCTTTAAATTCAAACTTTCAAAGATTTCAAGGACCCGTGTGAACCCTCAGTAGCCTATGTGGAAACAGATGACTTCCCGAAACAAAATACAACACAATCCTGGCATTAGCTTAGGCAAAAATCCACCCAGACATAATTTAGTTTATTGCTATGTTCTTACAGAGTTCAGTGGAGATGCGTGGTTCTGGGAGCCTAGAACTTACCATTGAGTTGACCGGGCGGTGTTGAGGGTCTAATTCAACAAAACATCTACGATAGGTGTCAACTTCATCTTCGCCACCCACCCAACACTCATTCTCATCTACCCTTTCCTTTCTTCAACATCCAAGCTAGATTCATACATAGAAGCTCACCCATATGGCACAAGGGACAGTGACATCCGCTGTGTATTTCTAAAATATGCCACAAAGCTATAACGCATGCAGTCATGGTTATATTATAGTGTGATTTCCTCTAATAGTATTCTCCCAAAACGGACTCCATCCACAAGAAACAGGATGATAACCTAGCGGACCATGTCACAGTGCTCTTGTGGAATCATCTTATATATTGAACGCTCCTGGATCATTGCAACGCATCTTCTGTTTATAGATGGATCTTCCATTCTACCTACTGCAAATCACAAAATGTGTTTTAAAACACAGTACATGGTGATGTTATGGTAACTATTTAAAAGGTTGTTGTTATATCAAAATGTGTTTTAAAACACAGTAAATGGTGATGTTATGGTAACTATTTGAAAAGGTTGTTGTTATATCAAAACACTGACTGAAGATTAGGGAGCCATGAAATCAAAGACTATTTCAGAGTCAGTGTACAAGTGTAGACAGACAGGTGAGGCTCAAGTGGTCAAGAAGTAAGTGGTGTTTGAGGAGACACAAGTTGCCCAGCAGACTATTAGAGGCCCCCAAATGCCCACATATTAGCATAACCGTACACTTACCACAGCTTGTTTCAGTTTCACATTGTGGTTGTCAGTTGGTTGACAGTTGTCAGACAGCTGCTGGCTCTCACACTGGAACCTGCAAACGCACACACAGTGATCAGAAGTTTCAGAACAAAACATACGATTCTATCAAAGAAACATTTCATAGATAGAGTCTAACCCTTAAACACAATATGCACAATACAGATGTGTGCACACACAGACACAGACACACACACACACACACACACACACGCGCACAGCAGCAAGTGTAGGAAAGTGATATGTCAGTGAACTAGACTCCTGGGGCCAGTTGCACCATGTGGTCTTACGACTGGTTTTAAGCTACGCCGGTCGTAACTTTACGACCTAACAGCTACGCCGGTTGCACCAAGAGGGCTTAAGCCTTCTTTTCCACTAAGCCCAGGCGTAACTCTTACGCCTGGTCAGGAGGAGGCGTAGTGCCTGCCTGTAACAGAGATCTCCGTGTCTATCCAGCGGAGACCTTTTTGAGTCCTTACCGTCATCGTCACCGTCATCGTCGTAACGTCGCCATCGAAGCATGATGTTAGATTATAACGAACTAGTTGTGTGGCTTAGCCTTCCCAAATGTTGCCGTTAGTTCTTTAGAATTTAATACATAGAATTGGGAACGTTACATTCAATTTCATTCAGACTGTCTGGCGCACTCAATCGCCGCCATTTTTCCCCCGGAGCGAGGGAGGGTGGGAGGAGGGAGGGTGTAGTGATGCACATACAGTAGTGGCTGATAGAGCGTAGTGGCACAGTGACGCTCCAAGCAGGTCGCGAGGCACATTTTTGCAACATCATCCAATCAGGGTAACCTGATGGATCTGGTCTGCCGGATGGATGTAAGTTCGTTCCCATTTGTTTCACACAACCAACATCCATCTGGGTTCAGCCAAGCTACATTGCTGAAGAGGGCGGTCCCTTTTTTCAAGCTACTAGGCAGGTGATTGGATGGACCGTCTGTCCGTCACCGTCTGGGCTTGCCAACGCCAACCAATCAGATCGACTTCCCTTCATGACGTAGCAGCGTGTGACTTGCGTGAATGGCTAACGGCTATAGCCATTCACTAGCCTTACAGCTAGCTGATGCGGAGTCAGGCTACAATCAGGGTGCATTCCCTGGCAATTCACATGGACGTGCATTGCTACGACCGGCGTAGTTAAGACCAGAGGTAAGCCGTGTTGGTGCAACAGGCATAAATCCACTCTAAAGACTGGTCTTAACTAAGACCGACGTAGGAGTTACGACCAGGCATAGTTAAGACCACTTGGTGCAACCGGCCCCAGGGGTCTCGTGTCAGCCTTCGGGGGCCAGGGGTCATCTGTAAAGGATTCAGCATTATTATGGCGCGTGCGTGTGTGCGCTCTAGTCTGTATTCTCATGTTACTAAGTTCTAGTAATAGTGAAGAATGATGGTTCATTGTAATGAGCGTTGTGAATGCTAATTGGTTGCCTTGTGTAGTGTCAAGTTGCAGGGGGAGATACAAATACTGGCCAGTAATAATAGTATGTGTGTATCTTGTTTGCGAGTGTGCAGTACAAAATAGCTTGTCCTGTTAATGATCTTGTGTGTGTGTGTGTATGTGTGTGTGTGTGTGTGTGTGTGTGTGTGTACCTGTGCAGCTCCTGCCTGAGAGCCTCAACTTCCAACCTGCTGCGCTCCAGTTCCTTCCTGCTGCGCTCCAGCTCGGCCAGCGTCTGGGCCAGTGTCTCCCGCAGCCGCTCGTTCTCCTCCTGCTTGTCTGGAGGAAACATCAAACATGTTGGGAGGAGGTCACAGTCAATACTGGCTCAATGTTCCAGAGCAGCCATGCTGCGGGGGCCCCAATTTGAAAGGTGAAAATGTTACGCGCATACGCGGCCTATCCAACCCTTTAATCACAACTCTGATCAGCACATGAGACTAAGATAAAAAAATATATATATAGCAGCTCCTGTTCCCCCCCCCCCCACTCCTCAGTTTGTAATCCATATGATATGACGTTATTTCAGCTCAAATAAATACGGGCGGGCGGCCATTGAATTAAAATGCATTGTCCATAATCTCGTAATCAGATCAATACCAGCGGTGGTTACCATGCCAGGCTACATACAGACTGCTCAAGTCGCCCTGCAAGTCCCCGCATGTGCTTTCAACTCGCCCTGTTCAGAGACTTGCAGGGCGACTTGAGCGCTCAGGCCAGTCAATCTGTAGCCTAGCATGGTAAACAAACAGCGCTGACAGAGGAGCGGGGGGAACAGGTGCTCTCTCTAATGTGATGGACAGGAAACAGAGCAGGCTGAGCACGCTGGACCAAGGTAAATACATTGTTCATTTGTCAGAAAATAAGCTATTTACAGGACATAAATACACGCATTACACACGCCCCGTATTCCTCATGTTTCCAGGTGGCAGCTCAAAGCATAATGATCGTTTCAGTGCATGGATGTCAAACCAAACTTATCAGGGTGAGTTGAAAATCATAATTAAAGCTGGAAATAAGGTCCAGGTTGTAAAAAAAAACCCAGAATTCTCCTTTAAAGACACACAAGCCTACCTACACATGAAGAGACAAAACCACTTGTACGAATACTTTCTCTCTGTACCTTTGTCAGAGGTGTGTGAAGAGACGCCGCTATCACTACCAGAGGAGATGCCATCATCTTCATGCAGTGAGACATCCGAGGAGGTGGAGGGCTGCGAGAAGAGGCTGCTGCTGGAAGACCCCAGGACCGGGGAGGAAGCATCCAGCGGGGGGGAGTGGAGGTGGGCGTGGCTCAGCAGGGGTCCAGACAGCACATCCTCCTGAGAGTTTAGGAGGTGGGCGTGGCTCAGCGGGGGTCCAGACAGCACATGCTCCTGAGAGTTTAGGAGGTGGGCGTGGCTCAGCAGGGATGCAGGCAGCACATCCTCCTGAGAGTTTAGGAGGTGGGCGTGGCTCAGCAGGGGTGCAGACAGCACATCCTCCTGAGAGTTGAGGAGGTGGGCGTGGCTCAGCGGGGGTCCAGACAGCACATCCTCCTGATAGTTGAGGAGGTGGGCGTGGCTCAGCGGGGGTGCAGACAGCACATCCTCCTGAGAGTTTAGGAGGTGGGCGTGGCTCAGCAGGGGTGCAGACAGCACATCCTCCTGAGAGTTGAGGAGGTGGGCGTGGCTCAGCAGGGGTGCAGACAGCACATCCTCCTGAGAGTTGAGGAGGTGGGCGTGGCTCAGCGGGGGTGCAGGCAGCACATCCTCCTGAGAGTTGAGGAGGTGGGCGTGGCTCAGCAGGGGTGCAGACAGCACATCCTCCTGAGAGTTGAGGAGGTGGGCGTGGCTCAGCGGGGGTGCAGACAGCACATCCTCCTGAGAGTTGAGGAGGTGGGCGTGGCTCAGCGGGGGTGCAGGCAGCACATCCTCCTGAGAGTTGAGGAGGTGGGCGTGGCTCAGCAGGGGTGCAGACAGCACATCCTCCTGAGAGTTGAGGAGGTGGGCGTGGCTCAGCGGGGGTCCAGACAGCACATCCTCCTGAGAGTTTAGGGACGCCCTGCTAGTCGTTGGCTCTGTGAGGAAGAGAAACAAAAGGCGGGCATGAGCAAATACACAGGGGATATACATTGCCATGGCTTATTTATGTGATAGCTCAAGGGACTGATTGGATCTCTCACCTGTGTTAATGGGACTGGGGTCTGGGGGGTCCCGTCCGTCAAGGGCAGGAGGTCCCTCCTCGCTGCCGTTGGGCTGGCTGTTCTGCTCTGTCCCCTGCACAGCCCCTCCCCCTTCACCCCAACTGATCATGCTCAGCTGCTGCTGACAACGTGAGAAAAGACAGACATTTTCCTCATATAACATATTGTGGCTCATATATATATATATATATATATATTTATATATATATTATCATATATATTGTGGCTCGCAAGACAGAAACAAGACTGAAAGCCCAAAATAATGTATCTAACCTGTGGAATCTGCAACTCCTGTTTCGCCCCACAAGTTGCCACACTTTGTGGACCATGGCTCTGCAAATCTAAAAGTAAGAAAGATGGTCATAAAAATCATAAATCAATCGTAAAAATGGACCAACTACGCCCACTAAGTTTGACCTAGAGAATGAATCAAACATACACTCAATAGTTTGATACGATTTAGGAAGTGGACTCAGAACTCTACCTGGGGAGCGCTCCTCCTGGGTAGGAACCAGCCATTTCCCACCAGCTTTAAGGTTACGCATGGCTACCTCTAGCATCTCGCCTGGACTAGGATTTGAGGCCTGGGCTGTGTGCAGAATTTGAGCTGCTTTGTCCACATTACCTGAAGGGAAACCAGGAAGAAAAGTTTGCATATACATTATACAGTACACGACAATGTGGTACAATAGGTAGGATTTACATAACCATGCTCATATCAAATGAGCATTATTGACTGTAAATAAATAGTGGGTATAATGCATTGAAGTCAAATATGATATGTGCTATAGTGTATCTATTCCACATATCAGCTTTCTGTCAAATAACTACAATAGATATAAATACCTCGAGACAGCTCGAACTGGGCGGATGCCACATGGACAAATGCAAAGCCTTTGCAGTTGCCACGTGCAACTGTGAACCAATTCCGTGCTCTGATTGGCTCGTCTCGCTCATCTCGCTCTTCATCTTCAATCCTACAGAAGAATGGAAAAAAAAGAAAAGAAAAATCATCTACTCTGAGAGAACTAGTGACAAGATGTTCAAACAAAAGACAACATGTTCTGGTTGCAACAGCCTCGCTCACGGTTACATGATAGCATCCATATTCTTTGAACCTACAGAACAAGTCAAGATCCAATCAATCCAGTCACACAGACGTGTATACGAGGGATCAGGATGTTGGTAAACAAACGGCTTTAACAGACTTCCGGGTGCAACTGCTGTTGGCTTTAAACAGCAGTTCATGGTGAAACCATGCTCTCTTTGAACTAAACTGCTCCTTCATACTCCCCCCCCCCGCCCCCGATTTTTTATCCCATTTTTATCCCCCATTAGTGCTAATTAATTAATTTATCCTGGTTGCTACTCCACCCTCTGCCGATCTGGGGAGAGCCGAAACTGGCTCCATGCTTCCTCCGAGACATGGGCAGTTAGCCAGCCGGTTCTTTTCACCTGACAGAGGAAGCTTCACCGGTAGGACATAGCACGTGGGAGGTTCACGCTATTCCAACCAGTTCCCCTCCCTCTGAACAGGCGCCCTTAACGACCAGAGGAGGAACCACATTAGGAACCAGGATATTGCATGTTTTTGGTGTGGGGTTCCTATATGAAGGAAACCCCCGGGAGGCACGGGGAGAACATGCAAACTCCACACAGAAAGGCCCTTTTGACGACCCCACCCGGGCGGTGGACACTCGAGGACATGCGGACGGGCACGCATTCCTTCAGCGTTCACAGCGTCCCAGGTGGGAATCGAACCCAGGACCTTCGAGCTGTGAGGCGACAGCGCTTACCACTGCACCACCGTACCCCCCTTCCTTCATGCTTTAAGCTGTGATTGTGAGCTACGATTATCACCTTAATTCAGCTTTAATTGATCTTTTGCACTGTTTGAGAAATCACAGTTTATGTTTCATGTTTTTTTCAGCCTTTATAATGGGACCCTATGGAGCCAGCCTTGAGTGTGTCTCACTCTAGCAGGCTGTACTTTAGACTATTTTCACATTTTAAAACTGTGACAATTCACACAACTTTAACACTACACGTACATATATGATACATCAGACCCTTGAGCTACTTCCGCTACCACTCACAAAGTCTAAATAGAAGCCATGTGATGTATAGTTTTTCAGATATTAACGCTTGTTTGGCACAGATTTTTCAGCTTCATTTCCTGGTGCTGCAGTGGCACCCGGGAAGTGCTTTTTTGTTGTTGTGATGTCACGCGGATTCGTCCTATATCTGAGGCTATGTATGAATACATGGCATGCATTTGAACTTTGAATGGATAGTAGCACACATAGAATTGATACTTCCCCCACAAAGCCACCCCAAAATGCCTTTTCTATCATGTGGATCATTGCAGCCACACTCACCCGTTAAGTTCAGCATATCTGACCAGTATTCTGGCGTAGCTCTCGTCCTCTCCGTATGGAGCATTCTCCATTGACATTCCGTTCATTATTTTAATATAACATTCCTTCAGCTTGTAAAGGAAGTTCACATCTGTGTGAGGGTCGCCCGTCTTCTCCAGGTTCAGCATATACGCCCAACACGACTCGGGGGCGCTTGAATTGATGACCTGGTCAAGAGTGGGAGTTGTATCTGCACATGGGAAAACAAAATGTATCAAAATGACAAACTGATTGTAAATGTCCCATTGTGTCCCATTGTCCACACAGCTCTGCAGTGAGAATGTCCTCTCTCAATGATATAATACCTTCCATCCTAGAGGTGTCTCTCTGGTCCTGCCTGTGAAGGAGTGTGGTGGTGGGGCCCACCAATGGCTCATCCTCACAGGGGCGAGGCACCGGACTGGTAGTTGTTGGCTGGGAAGAAAGCAGTGCAAAAAATTGATTTAATGGAACACTGCCATTTTTTTTTGGACCATATATTGGCCATCACTAATACAGTATATCAGGGGTGCCCAATACGTCGATCGCGATCGACCGGTCGATCGCGAAGGTAGTGTGGTCGATCGCGTGGCATTGGGGAAGATTTTTTTTTTTTTTTTTACTGTTTTTCCAGTTTACACTGTTTTTCCACTGTTTTTCCACTGTTTCCACTGTTTTTCCACTGTTCCACTGTTTTCCACTGTATACTCAGTGTATATATATATAAATAAATATGTTTGGTAGATCACTTTGACTTGGTCATTTTAAAAGTAGCTCCCAAGCTGAAAAAGTGTGGGCACCCCTGCAGTATATGATATAAGACAGCATCATGTCCTATGTACTCGCTCTGTGTCTTTGAGACGGGCTGTGGGACGTCCCAAAATACAACAATCTTTTTGAATTTGCATGTATTAGTGAGGACAAATTAATATAGATATGGTTAAAAAAAAGTGTGAAGTGTTCCTTTAATATTTCTTTGGCCAACTAGTGTCATGACACTAGTCACCAAAACCAGTAACCAAGAAAAGAAGAAGCCCACGTTTTACTCACTTTAAGCCTGAGGAAATCTCCATCGACAGCAGTTTTCTTGGAGGACGATGAAGCAAACACTGAGCTGGTAGTTGAAGCAGATGTTTGCCTGAAACAAAATGAAAGCAGTTCAGATTCAACACGTGGCCTACATGACTACAGTCACAACTATAATTCCACTTTGTAACAACAATGCAATGCCATGAAAAATGCATTACAATACTTTCAATAATTACACAGTGGAGTGCAGGGATGCAAACTCATGGAGAGTGAAAAAGCTGACAAGATACCAGGGCAGACACAAAACCACTCAGAAATCCTATTTTGGGATGAAAAGGGTGACTACTAGTTTGCATCCCTGAGAGTGATATACTTAGGAATTACAATGTAAAGTATAGTAAGCCGTTTGAGACAGCATACAAGTGCCTGTGTGTCCTCCATCAGTGATGAGTATTTTCAGCCTAGGTTTCAGTATCCTGCTACCTCCCCACCTCCAGTACAGACAGTTCTGTCATTATGTACAAAGCCATAGCTAACAACAAACATCTTCTCAGATGCCATTCCTCAGGAGAAAATCTAATACAACACAATTCCATGGTGGAATGCCTAACTACCTGTGGGTCCTTGTCATGAAAATCCCCGTCCTACATAATTACCTGGACTTGCTGCTGTGGATGGGTGCACTTGTCAGCTGAATATTGAGGTTGTGTTCTGTAACAAAAACATGTTCAAATCAGTTGATCCCATACTGACAAATGGAGACTGATGAATTTTCATCTCAAAATGACAATTGGGTCGTCAGCACTTACCTTTATTGACACCTGTGATGTATCTGTTGAGATGTTGATAAAACATGGCAAATTGTTGCTGTCTGTCCATAGGCTCCTCTTTGGATTTGGACTCAGCGGCCGGGCCAGAGCGAAGAACCCCCATCTCACTGTGGACGAGACGCTTGGTCAAAATAACATCACCGCAGACGCCAAGTCAAATGCCTTTTGATTTTTGGGGGTCATTTTTGCTTTATTTGATAGTTGACAGTACGGATGGGACAATATATCGAAATTCAGCATCGCAATACAAAAATGGGACAACAGGTATGGTGGGACAGAAAAATGAATTGCGATATTAGCTCCATGTTATTCTGCTGTAGTAATCACAAAACAGAAGTCCATGGTGGAATGCCTAACTACTGTGGGTCCTTGTCATGGGAAAAAAGGGGGACACCCCCGTCCTACATAATTACCTGGACTTGCTGCTGTGGATGGGTGCACTTGTCAGCTGAATATTGAAGTTGTGTTCTGTAACAAAAACATGTTCAAATCAGTTGATCCCATACTGACAAATGGAGACTGATGAATTTTCATCTCAAAATGACAATTGGGTCGTCAGCACTTACCTTTATTGACACCCGTGATGTATCTGTTGAGATGTTGATAAAACATGGCAAATTGTTGCTGTCTGTCCATAGGCTCCTCTTTGGAGTTGGACTCAGCGGACAAGCTGCTGGGGATGGATGCACCTTTCTTTGAAGGTATCTCGTCGCCGTCGTCAACATCCGTTTCTGGGATGGGAACTATGGGAACTCTCCCTTGCTGCAAAGCAAAAGATCAGAGCACAACTTCAAAGACTGATCAGTAATCAGTTTCATCCACTCTTTGACAAGTAGGGGGAAAATACTGGCAGGAAGAAATCCAACTCTCACCAAGCCAACAGCTCTCGGCTGAGATTCAGACCTGCATCCTGGCAGCTGGTCATTTGATGATCCGCTCAAGTGCTCTGTCCTGAGGGCCGGAGAAGAGGGATTGGATGTAAGATTTTATGTTTTAGAACAAAATTAATACCTGGTGAAAATTGAAAGCAGTTGTTTTATTCTTACCCTGACACATTTTCCTCATCCTCAGAACAGACAAGTTGTGCTTTTCCTGTCTGCAGGCTTTGTAACGCAGCCTCCAGCACTTCTTTTGGTTTGGCGTCCAGTTCAATTGCCCTCTGCAGAATGTAGATGGCTGTCTTGGCGTTGCCTGGTGGGATAAGACGGCAGACAGTGAAACATCTCACATCATACCACAAGTCATGAGAATAAGTTGATATATTCCTTCATATTTTTAACAACAACAAAATGACATCTCTCTTTACCTTGAGAATGTTCAAAGTGTGCATAAGCAATGTGGACAAATGCAAAATCCTGGCTGTGACATCTCGCCACATCAAAGTGGGCTCTTGCCTCATTAGCATCTTGGACCCTAGTAGAAAAAAAGAGGGGAGGGGGAAGAATTGATATCCACCAAACTGTTCTTTGATAAGCATATCAAAATGACTGCATGCAATCAGAGGCTGAAAGAGGTTCAAATAGAAGGTATTAAAAGAGTAGGTTAAACATTATAGCTACTCACGCTTTCAGCTCTGCAAATCTGACCAACATCCTGGCATAGCTCTCATTTCCACAGTGGTTTTCCAGTGGCATGTTGGAGAACAGTCTTCTATAAAAGTCCATGAGCCTGTCGAGCTGGTCACGATCCAGGGCAAGGTCACCTTTTTCCTCCAGGTGAAGTGCAGCGGGAGGCGGACACTCGGGGGACTTGATGGGGCTGGAGGACTGGAGGAGGATGGAGGACTCCCCGAGCCAGAGCTCGTGGAGTTCCTCGATCAACCGAAGCTCCTGGTCCATTCGATCAACCTGCCGAGGGTCAGACGTCAAACGTCACACAAGCTGGCTTCACAGTCAACAGGTCAAATAAAAATAAGAAGATAGAGGCAGGGAAAACAAAACACACAAAACTCACACAATCGAGGCCGTTTGGAATTGAGGAAAAAAAAAAAAAAAAAGATGGTGTAGTAAACAGATTAAATTATTACCTTGGTTTTCAAGGAGGCGTAGCAAGAGTCGGACAGCTCGTCGACAGCTTTCTCCAGTAGCTCGAACTTGGCCAGCTCCATCTTCTCCATCCAAACCCATTCCAACTCCTGCAGCTCCTCCTTGAACGACAACTCTAAGAAATCCTCTGCAACTGACCTCAACTGCTCCTCCAGCAGCTCCTCAAAAAACGTCTGCTTCTGACCACTGTTAGGCTCGATGGGCCTGGAGACAGACACACACACACACACACACGCATGCACACACACACACACACACGCACGCACACACACACATACACGCACACACACACACAGACACACAGACACACACACACACATACACGCACACATGCACACACACACATACACGCACACACACACACAGACACACACACACACACACACACATACACGCACGCACACACACACACACACACACACACACACACGCACGCACACACACACACGCACGCACACACACGCACGCACACACACACACACACACACACACACACGCACGCACACATACACGCACACACACACACAGACACACACACACACACACACACACATACACGCACACGCACACACACACACAGACACACACACACACACACATACACGCACGCACACACACACACACACACACACACACACACGCACGCACACACACACACACACGCACACACACGCACGCACACACACACACACACACAGACACACACACACACATACACGCACACATGCACACGTTTGACACAACACACTCATACACAAGTGTATATAAACTAGACTAGACACTTTGAAAGTGAAACACAACTGCTGCTACAACTCCATTAAACTTTCAAACTTGTGTGTGTACATACATGGCACAACAATCAAACATTCTCCAACATGTCTGACAACATTCATGTTGGCAGTTGCTGGAGAATGTTTGATTGGTGTGCCATGGGCTAAACATGGACAAACAATGATTCAACATGTTGAATCTGACCCAAGGACAGACAGCCCCATGTCACACCAAACAAATGATAACTGGTGATAGTCTGTCCACTGTTTGAATTGAAAATAGTTCAGTCAGAGCAGGGGTGTGTTGGTAAATACAGAGCTGGGTAAACTATCCAAGCTGGTGTTTACCAGAGCATCTTCACAAGAAAACACATCAATCAGGGCTGAAACTGACACCTTTAACGTGGGTATTTACTAGTCAGCTACCAAGAACCATGATAATTAGCGTTCTGTAACGAACATTATAACTGTAGCCGAGTGTTCGGGTCCGGTTGACACTTAACAAAACAGCAAAAGAGAGAGAGAGAGAGAGCCTGTAACGTTAGCAACCGCTTCAACATTATTCAGACCACACGACAAAATGTGTCTTCCCCCCAACACAACACACAACTTTCGAGGGACACATACACACAGTTAGCTACCTAACGTAACTGAGCTAACCGCGCACATTAAAGACCCATATTCCGCACGACGAACGTTATAAGGAAACTGAGCTAAGCACTCAACCATTACTGAAATTACACACATAAAGACCCATGCTAACTAGCTAGCGGACATTTGTGACTTTACCTGTTGATGTCATCAGCCTGCCCGTCGACAGAATCCACCATCATCGCAATCTTCTCGGCTGTTTCTTTGCTCACGGAGTAACTCACGGAGATGCTCTACTCTGCGACTGCTGCTGTAAGTGACTTAACGGCAACTGCTTCACTGTGACGCCAGTTCAGGAGTTCAAATCCAATCAGGTCACGCCCCTACACGTATGCGCACGCACCATTGAGTTATTAAATATGTCGATGTCGCACGCACACGAAAGTAGCATTATGTTTAGTAGGCTCTGATTAGCCAGCGAGTTAGCGTTAGCTTCTTACACATTAGACAATAATTAGCCTACAATATGTCACGGTAATACAATGCCTAATAATCTACTGCAGTCAAGCCAGCCCCCTCACCTCGGAAAGCACTGTCATTCTAGCCCCCACTTGTTTTGTGGTGCGTGTATATACTAGGCATTACTGTAAAACCGTGCGAGAACTGATTTCAAAATAAAAGCGCACTCCCAGAACAAATCTATACTAATTAAATGTTCTAATTTTTACATATTATAATTACAATTGCACGCTATGAGAGTTGATGTACAATTTCAAAGTAAAAGCCTACTTTTTTTTTGTTTTCACTGTTTTCTGAACATTCAAATGGATAGTTAAAGGAAACTGCCTGTTATTACAAAATAATTATACTTCAGACTGATAGTACTCAACCCCAGGGTGTCATCCAGACAATTTCATAACAATCTGTTGTAGCATTTCAGAATAAAAGCCTTCTAAATATTGATTTTTCACTGCATTACATGTACATTTGGAGTCATATTGATAGAAAACTACCTGTTATTATTGAACCATTCCACTTCAGACTCATAGTACTCCACCCCAGGGGGTCACCCAGAAAATTTCATAACAATCTGATGTAGCATTTCAGAATAAAAGACTTCTAAATATTGATTTTTCACTGCATTACATGTACATTTGGAGGAATATCGATAGAAAACTACCTGTTATTATTGAACCATTCCACTTCAGACTCATAGTAGAGAATAAGTATTTGAAGTGTTAGCATTTAGCACACACACACACACACACACACACACGCATGCACGCACGCACGCACGCACGCACACACACACACACACACACACACACACACACAATGTGTGTGTGTGTGTGTGTGTGTGTGTGTGTGTGTGTGTGTGTGTGTGTGTGTGTGTGTGTGGACAGGTGTGAACGTGAACCTGTGAACATGGGTGTGAAGAGAAGAAGCATAACCTGACGCTGCCAGATGGACGGGTTACTTGGCTTCACATTCTGTTTCATAGACTGAAACATGGACTGCATGGGAAAACCTCAGCTTGCCCACTGCACTGGTGTGAAGCCAGGGTTCGCTGCTTGCAACAGGAGCTGTTTTCAACGTGGAAGCTGTTACCATGGTTACCATGAGGCTGCACTATTTACAGTCCATGGGACGCACAAGTGGTCATAAAATAAATAAATAAATAAATAAATAAGGGACTGTTCATTATTTAGAAGGGGGGGGGGGCGGTTCACTGGAGGGTTTTGGGGCGCTCTGAATTAAAAAGCTGTGACCCTTCTCTGACCGAAATATATTTTTCCTTGAACCTCCACAAGTTATTGTAAACATATGATTGACACTCCCCAACAAAATGTTATATTATATATGAAAATATAATAGACTACAAAAAAGCACAATGCCAGCAAAAATATGCCTCTCAATTGAGTTTATTGCAATAGTCGACACCCAATATATTCAATATATTAATATATTATATTAATATAATATAAAAAATATATTATATTTTTGTTGTTGTAAACAAATCTGGGTTCTTCTGGGTTTTGTTTTATCAGACAAATCAACAGTAAAGACTTGACTACGAGTGGTTAAGACACAAAAAACCAAAACGGGAAACCGTGCTTATGCCATAATGAGAGAGAATCAGGCTCCATTCTCAAATAGTTTATTTCTGCACTGATTTATTTCATTTATTGAAATGTGGGGGAAGAGGGGGGGGAGGGGGGTGCAGGGAAATGTATTTCTTTGCGGTCGCTGTCCCATCAGAAAGTGCGTATGATAACGGGCTCTCTGAGCTGGGCGCACACGACCTCGTCGATGTACAGAGACTTGGCCTTGATCTCCACGTTTTCCTGCAGCTCCAGCTGGCAGCGAATCAGACTCCTCTGCTCCATCTGTGACTGGGCTGCTGCCTCACGCATTCTGACGGACAAATACAGAGATGTCATATTGTCACTTTGTACATGTTTGACACTTTTACATCTTCTCATCTGTCTTAGAACTGGCTTGCCCTGAGCCTTCACATGAGAGCAGAGCTTACTTGTTGATGAGAGCAGTGAGCTGTTGGACCTCGGTGCGGAGGTGGGAGTGGACCGGGTCGTGGCACAGCTCCTTGGCGGGCCTGTGGCTGCGGGCGCTCAGCCGGGCCTCAGCCACGCTCCGGACAGTCTGCTTCTCCTCCACGGCCGCCTGGAGAGCCTGCATGTTCCTCTGCTGGCTGCCCCACTCACACAGAACCTGCCGGGGACAGAGACGCCACACCGCACCAGGGTCAAGCAGACGAGTTTAGCCAATCACGGCAAATCTTTTGAGGCATTTTAGCATACTGTTCTATGGTTTACAATGTACTGTATGTGATATTCATATCTCCTTAATATGTAGTGAACTCCACCCGTCTGGTACTTTACAAGGTTAAATAAAATGCTTAACGTTACTCCTTTCAGATAGGAACCACGATGATGTACTAGAGTCCAATGGCAGATTTGAGTTTAAAGATTGCCAGCTGGAGCTCTAACAATTATTCTTAACTTCTCTGTGGTGAGGTCTAACCCTAACCCTAACCCCTCTCTGTAGTGAGGTCTAACCCTAACCCTAACCCTACCCCTAACCCTAACCCAAACACACCAGACGCGTATCCGACGCTGAAGCAACAGCTTGCGGAGGCAGTTTCATTTCGGCGTCCTTCTTAACAGAGGAGACCGATCACACGGGCCGCAGCGCGGCACCTCGCCTTGCGACGCGTGCAGCGAGAGTTTTGGTGTCGGGGGTCTATTTTTGACACGACGCGAGCAGCCAGGCATGAAGTCAATAGAAGTTGTGAGCAGCGCGGGGCAAAACAGAGCAAGGCGTGGAGCAAAACAGAGCCTTTCTGGTGTGAATGGCAAGGATCCTGCTCGATGTTTCCGTGACACGCTGCTTCTGTGATGCTTCTGGTGTGAGGCCAAGCATAAAACCTAGACTCACAGTGAATAGTGTCTATATATCAATCAGTATCAACATATACAGATGAAACCACTGAAGAAGTCACTTTTTTGTTTGACCACTTCTCACCTGCTGCTAGATTGTTGCTCTGCACTGCAAAAATGTGTGACTGGCTATTATCCAATTATTAATAAAAGGCCTATATAGATTATATATAATATATGTATATATACTATATAGATTGTTTTTTAATCAAGTTTTTTTCTCCCCAATTATACTTGGCCAATTCCCCCTGCTGTCCCGGTCGTTGCTCCACCCCCTCTGCCGATCTGGGGAGAGTTGTAGACTAGCACATGCTTCCTCCAACACATGCAGTCGCCAGCCACTTCTTTTCACCTGACAGCAAGGCGTATCATCGGCAGGACCTAGCGTGTTGGAGGATCACGCTATTCCTCCAGTTCCCCTCCCCCTGAACAGGTGCCCCCGACCGACCAGAGGAGGCGCTAGCGCAGCGACCAGGACACACATACCCTTAATCCAGCTTCCCAAGCGCAGACATGGCCAATTGTGCTTGTATGGATGCCAGACCAAGCCAGAGGTAACACAGGGGCTCGAACCTGTGACCCTCGTGTTGGTAGGCAGGGAATTTACCACTGCACTACCTGGTCGCGCCTATATAAATACTGCATCATTGTCTTCACGTATTTCTCCATCTGTGCCAAACACGTAATTTGGTACGTAGCAGATAGTAACCTAGCCTACCTTGGCCAGCTGATCCTCCAGCTGGCTCTTGGCGTTCTTGATCTCCTGGACGTTGAGCTGAAGGGCTGCTGTCGTGGTGCGGACCTGCCTCTGCATGTCTGCAGCTGTCTGCTCCAGCAGAGACTCCACCAGGGCTCGCAGAGACAGAGAGCTGGTCTTCTCCTGCTCTGCCTTGGCTATGTTGACGTCCGAGAAGAACTCCCACTCCTCTGGACTCACCGCCCGGCTGAGGGGAGGGGAGGGGAGGGGAGGGGAGGAGAGAGGAGAGGAGAGGAGAGGAGGGAAGAGGAGAGGAGAGGAGGGGAGAGGAGGGGAGGGGAGAGGAGAGGAGAGGAGAGGAGAGGAGGGGAGGGGAGAGGAGAGGAGAAGAGAAGAGAAGAGAAGAGAGGAGAGGAGGGGAGGGGAGAGGAGAGGAGAGGAGAGGAGAGGAGAGGAGAGGAGAGGAGAGGAGGGAAGAGGAGAGGAGAGGAGGGAAGAAGAGGAGAGGAGAGGTGGGAAGAGGAGAGGAGAGGAGGGAAGAGGAGAGGAGAGGAGAGGAGAGGAGAGGAGAGGAGAGGAGAGGAGAGGAGAGGAGAGGAGAGGAGAGGAGAGGAGAGGAGAGGAGAGGTCAATTGAGAAGAGGCGAGTTTAACACAGGTAAAGAGAAAGAGACAGGGCTCCTGCACACACTGTTTTGGCAGAGCTTCTTCAGTATTCTTTACAACAACAAAATATCACAATATAGGACTGTTTGTAGCACAGCGATTTATGATGGTCGCCGCCGATTATGATCATATTCTGCTGTCGTGGCAACGACATAATGTTTATACCGGTACTTCCAGCACAACGGGCGATGTGTCATCGTTGCGATGACGGTTGCACCCGTCACAGAGATTTAAAGACCATGCATTTGTAGAAAAAGTAATAAAGACAGTATGTAGCCTAATTATAGGGAATATTTTTCCATCCTTTTCCGAAACTTGATTCTACAATTTCCAAAACGCTCAAGTCTTTTCCCCACACATTTCCAGACCTGTGTAGAAACCCTGAGGAGGAGAGAATCCTCCCAATTCATGTTGAAGAAGGTGGGTCAAGCTCATCAGGAGAGGGAGAGCTACACACCTGACACCCACTGAAATAATGCTAGCAACCAAAACCCAGTCCATTAAGAATACATGAGCTACATAATATCAGTCATATTGTCCTCCTGTGCTCATATCATAGCTCACCTTGGCAGAGTGATGTTGGCGTGTTTGGACTCGTGGTGGTTGTTGATGGAGTGGTTGGTCATCGAGGCGCAGGAGTCGTCGATGCACTGAGCCTCAAACTTCTCCCTCAGATCCTTCTCTAGTCGGTACTTGGCTGCTCGGTTCAGCCTGGCACGCACGCACGCGCACGCACGCACGCACGCACGCACGCGCACACACACACACACACACACACACACACACACACACACACACACACACACACACACACACGTTAGTGTCTACTACAGTGCATATTAGGAGATTAGCCCAATTTCCATAATATCTTAAAAGGATGATGTAGAACAATGTTACACATGACCTAAATCTGTACAGATTGGGACCCAATCATCTCTAGGCGTCTGTCCAATATACACTTTTGGGTCAAATAAAAATTACGACATCCTTGAAATGTACACATACAAGGGGTTTTGTTCATTTTTTCTTCATCATTATTATTATTATTATTGTAATAACAGACAATGTATTTCTGTGGATGAGACATCTTGACATAATTGAAACACGGTGATGATTTTACCTTGACTTTGAACACAGAGCACAAAACAAGATGATCTCAAACCACCAAAGTCAATATCAAGAATTAGTCAAATCAAACTAAAAACAAAATGCAATAACAAAATTATTTCTCGCATATATAACGTAAAAACCTTTTTTTTAACTCTTTGGTTGCACAAGTGTGCACAAGACTTGGGCCGATATCTGGTCATATATAGCAATACTGTAATGACTGGCCAGGCAATTCCCCCCAGCAATATATTCTATATCGCAATATTTTGCTATATCCAAACCAAAGTGAAAAATATCCCTTTGAATTTTCATTGAAGATGTCTCAGAGTG
The DNA here is from genome assembly GCF_964638095.1 of Poromitra crassiceps. Taxonomy (NCBI): domain Eukaryota; kingdom Metazoa; phylum Chordata; class Actinopteri; order Beryciformes; family Melamphaidae; genus Poromitra; species Poromitra crassiceps. The sequence continues at coordinate 58,530,696 of NC_139642.1, forward strand.
TAGTAGACTTTTGATATCCGCTATGCTGTACACAGCATATAGAATTAAATGACACGTCGTCCCCCTCTCCCGTACCGTATCTGCTCAGTGATCTGCTCTGCTGTGCGCTGCAGCAGGGCAGCCACGCCCTGGATCACCTCCCTCTCCCTCAGCAGCTCTCTGTCCACCTCGTCGGGCAGCCGCTCAGCGGGCGAACGCTTCATTCTGCAGGGAGTGAGTGAGTGAATGAATGAATGAATGAATGGACAGTGAGATGATCAGTGCCACCTCCCCTTTCACCTGGAGGTTTAACATCCCTTTTTTCCTCAAACTCCTGTGCTCATTGAAAATCCTAATTTTTCTTGGGGTGGGCCTGCGGAAAGGATTTGTGACATCCGAAATAGTTTGACATCCAATCCCTGTCCAATATTCAACTCAGCGAAAATGGAAGCCTCCAGTGCACATAATATATACTGATAATGGACTTTACAGTGAAGTATGAGACATCTTGTGTTCAACAGGAAAACCTTTGAGATTAAATATATTTGCATATTCATAGACTCTGAAATTTGTATTGGGAGTAGATGTCATTTTAAGGATTTTAACAAGATAATTTAACTTTTTTTTGTGGGAAAACCATATAAGCCTATAATACTGTATAGTGCATTTCCCCTCTTAATGTTAAAAAACACCTTCCAATCCTTTCTCACCTCTCCTCCTGGCAGAGTGTGGTGACTCTCAGAGGCTCCTCGCAGGCCTCCAGGGCCTTCTCCACTCGGCTCCTGAACGTTATGAGGACGTCGATCTCCACCACGATCTCCTCCAGCTTCCGCTCCAGCTCCTTCCTCTGGAACTGGATGTCTCGGATCCGCCGATCTGAACAGAAACACCATGGGAGGAATGAGTCTCTAAAGCGGAGTCTCTAAATGAGTCTCTTCTCCTGTGGGAATCATATCTTACCCAGTCTCTTGTTGGCGTCTTGCTGCATGCGTTTGGAGGCCTTCTCACTTTCCAGGATCAGCCTCTGGCTCTCGGCTGTGAGAAGCTCGGAGCTGGTCCGCATCGTCTCGATGTTCACCAGGTTCAGCCCGCCGGCCTGCCCAGGATTGGCGTCCAGGAGAGACATCGTCCTCCACTGGTGCTGCTCAGCCTCAGACCGTCACTGAGAATATACAGACCGTTTGTTTCAACTTGACATTTGACAACATGAAGATTCTAAATTGGTCCTAGCCATACTTCCTGTTGCAGTGTTTCTAATAGAATAACTGACAGGAAATAAACTTGAGTTCAAACTGTTCCCATAGCAACATCATTCTGATGAAATGATCTACATGTAGAGTAGATGAAGAGGAAGGTTTAGAACACTTCAATCATTATTTATTCTCCATAGGGATCTCGAATGTTCTTCTAATTGCATTCACAATGTGTGTTGAACTGAAATCAGATGAGGTGACCGATTAGATTAAAACCAGGAATAAGGAAAAGTCCAACAAATATCACACATTTTGGAAGGTTTATCCCATGCAGCACCGAGCACCCCATTTGATTTTAACATGAAGGAATTAGATAATGTAATGTAATATAGCCTACTATTGTTGACACAATTACCGAATAAAGAAAAGTGAAGAATACTTCCAGAGTATCTTTCCAACATTTCTATCCAGTACTAGGGCTGCTAGGCTATTGCTAAGCAAGCGCTATCATCAACTGAGAATAGACCTGTTGCTTTTACCGTGGGCTAGCGTTAGCCAGCACCAACTGAAGGGTTAAAATAGCCTACTTCAAAAATTCCAAGACAGACACATAAATAGACGTCTTTTCTCTGACCATACCTTTTTTCTGTGCTACTGGAAACCCCTCCTTCTCGGCTCTGGTGTTATGGTTGTATGATGTATCCGTTTCTTCACTTCACACAGCTGACTGCTGGGATGTAAACAAATGGTTGTCGTGGCTACATGAGGTGGCAAGTGTTGCCAGATCTCGCGAGAGAAACAAGCAACCAAGGCAGGGGTGTATTCAATTTGAAAAGTGTGTGCAGTCTGTACACCGTTTGTAGATTCCTGCTTTAGCTAAAACTAAGGAATTCAAATAATTGACTGTATTATCCCCACTCCTTATGAAAATACAGCATTGATTAGATTACATTAGTAGACATTTCCTTAAAGACCCCCTAAAGTCATGTTTCAAGATGTAGCCTATATAAAATACTCTACTTTGAATAATGATGGGGTCTGATGGTTTCCCCCACAAAAAAAGTTAAATTAACGGCGGGCCCCTATGTACCAAAAAACAAATAAATAAAGATTGTTCACAAGTCTCAAACCTCAAGTCGCAAGCCTTTGAGGACGAGTCTCAAGTCAAGTCTTAATGCCACTGTGTGCGACTCAAGTTCAAGTTGCAAGTCCCCATTCCTGCATGTTGTGAAAATGTAATCAATAAACCACATCATATGCATCACACCAAAGTGAACAACACAGAATGATAGCTTGAATGACAATATCGGACATAATCAATAATCCGTCATCTCTCAAAAAGAGTAGGTTACTACTAATTAAAAAAACAAAGACACAAAGGATAAAGTGTTTTTTAAATATATATATATATGCTTTTTGCAAAGCTATACATTTGTTTTGTTACAGTACATTACATAATTCCCATATACATTGCTACTTGAGAAAATAGATCACCATTGACTTTTACAACAAAAAAGTGACACAACTGGGCTAGTTTTAACTGTAGTACACAAGTGATTCCAGCAAAGCCAATAATAATGACATGGAGTTGAACAGCTCTTCTTATAGTGTAGCTGAAGAGTGAAGGTGTCAAGTAGCAACATTTAAAACCAAGATCAATCCAGAAGGGGCCATGAGCATCACATCCTGCTATATGATCATCACATGAATATTGATCACAGGGTACAAAAGTTGAGTAGCATAATAGTAGGCTACATAAAATGTAAAACGACAGTCATTTGAAAGGCACTTGCTGAATCCAGCTTTTCTGAAAAATAAATGTATTTTCTTTCTCAATAGACACTAATAATATGACACATAACCAGCAGAAAACGATCACTTAAGTCAAACCTATAAATACTTCTATCCAACAACAATACAAACAGTGCAATATTTATTTTACATCTTGTATAGAAGTTTCTTTTCTTCTCCATTAGACAATTAGCAATGAAATGGAATGACCGATGCTAAAAAGCGGCACAACGCTGTTGAGTTAATGGCAAGTTGAAAAGGAGTGTTAATCTGCACTATGAAAGTAAAGATGAGAAAGAGATGTTTCTCGAGTCCATCAGGAGCAATTGAAGTTCATTTTTATTATATTACTATGAGCAGAAACAACAGGGGCAATTGAAGTTAATTATTATTATTATATTAACTATGAGCAGAAACAACCCAACTGGAAAATCTCTTATCTTCCTATAGGAGCTCATTTACAGTGAGAGTTACCAATAGACAATTCAGTTACCATGTCTGAAATGGTGGTAAAATTGATTATAAAATTAAAATAGGATTCGAGTTGTATATGTGCAACAAGTATTCCTTCAGAATTGGTCTGTATGTTAAAAAAAAAAAACCTGTCTTTGACTTTTGAGACGGGGTGGGGACTGGGGAGTTGGGCTTTTATTGTCTAATGTAACTGCTGAATACATATATGAGTTCCACTATGACACAAATATAATGGTAAACATCTAAGAATAAGAAATGCATTATAAAAGACCTAAACTAAAAGCCACAGGTTTCAAAAGACCGGTCAGCATTAAAATCTGCTGTTAGGCAACGAGTAGGTTAGCACAGCTATGTAATGCAAAGTGGGGTAGCATAGCATGCAGTTAGCAAGTGACAGAAGCTGTTTAAGGTTAGAATATACACATGCCCAGTATTGTTGTCATTTTCTTTCCTTAAATAACTCACTCCCGATCCAGCTTGGAGCAAACAGCCCTCAGTAATCTGTCTCAGAGGTTGGTTGTCAGGAGGGACAGTACACAGATTAAGCCTAGTCTAGATTCAGAGGTTGGTTGTCAGGAGGGACAGTACACAGATTAAGCCTAGTCTAGACGGATTTACACTTCCTAGTACAGTTGTAAGTATTCCTTTAGAATTGGTCGCATCTTGTTTTTAAAGGAATAGTTCACTTTAAAATTTAAATTTAGGCATTATCTACCACCACCATCATCCCAACATCAGTGAAAACTCCACTGACGTTTGTAGGCGGAGTTACAGTAGGTGGGCCATCCTTCTATCCCACGGAAAGAAAGAATCAAAAGGCCGTCACATTTCACCTAACAGCTTGTGCAGCATAATCCAAGTGTTTTGTAGTCAAATGTGTGCATTGTGCAAGCATTTGACTACAAAACAAAAGTAAAAAATCTGCCTCATTATCTCCTATATTGACCTCATTAACAGCGCTCTGGTCTCACATGTGTTCCCTACAGCGCTCGCTGTGTGTTTGGTGGTCCTGTGAACTGTACTGTAGCTTTGACTCTTTGTTTTCACCTCCCCGAACAAAGGAACCAAATTACTGTAAGAGTTTGAGATATTTCCATTCAACTACACAAAGTAAGGCAGGTGTGAAAGCAGCCCTAAGTATTAAAACAATTATTATAGTATTTAGATGTCCTTCTAACATGCTTTTGAAGGGAGAGCTTCCTTCAGTGACATGGAGTGACATACTTCACTCTGATCTTGCATGCCGGTACAAATCCTACAACGTACCTCATCTTCTATTTAACGGAGTGTAACCTTACACACCGGGAGCGTTTTTTTCCCCATCCGATAAATTCGCACGTCAATAATATTTTAATATTTTGAATGCAACCGTGCATACCAACGGTGAAGTTTTGCTGTGGTGTTTATTTTTTCGGACCAAGGTCGATTTTTCTGAAATTTGCGTCCGACGTGTACACATCTATTGCTGTGATTGACAGGTGGGTCAAAATTCGCATCGCAATTTCGTGCTGTAAATTCGCAGCGCTCTCGGTGTGTAACAGCCTTAAGTCTTCCTCACTAGTCACATACCTTCCAATCAAAACCACAGCTGCTGACTGCACTCATATTGCACATCCTACCATCCCAAGCTCCGCCCATAACTATTTGTTATCACACAGACATTTTTTTGAGTTTCCATTCTCTCAACCTACACATTCCCACCTTCTTAGGAGTTTGAACTAATTTGCCGATGGCGTTTGAATAAGACGTTTTCTGCTTTTGATTTGAGTCTGACGTTAGAATATTCTTCATCTGTGTACAGAGAACCTAACCCCAGAGATCATTCATCAAGGTGTACTGGCCGTGTACGTTTAAGTAAGCAATAGCTACACCAGTGGCATTTGAGCTGTCAGATGAGAAGAGAGCAACAGTGTGAACGCACAGCGTTTCCTTATCGGCTCCTCCAGTGGCAGGTTAGGAAACACTTCAGTGACTACAGGCCTTTGTTGTGGTCCAGGAGATGCAGGCCTACATAGATACATCTCTAGATACATCTCTCATACAACATCTATGACTGATTCCCGAGGTCACTCTTAACTGGCTGTGGTTTTGTCGAGTCCGTTGATGTTCTCAGGAGTCAGGAAACAAGCCCTCCTCAACGGCTACCTTGGACTCATGGACCTAAAAGAGAGATTTTTTCTGGATTAATATTGTTTTTAGTATTGCTTGCTTACTTAACAGGGGACTGTACTGTACTTGTTTTGACTGGACAAATGCAAATTGTCCAATGGGACGAGTGTAGAGGGGATAAAAACGTTTGGATTCAGTTAAGAAATATGTGGTCCAAAATGTATCATGTAGAGCAGTGTTTCTCAAACTTTTTCAGACCAAGGACCACTTAACCAATAAAAAAAAACTCGGGGACCACCTAACTCCCAAAATATCCCCAAAAACAATAGGCCTACTACTTCAACTGTAAATGACAAATGACAGGCTAATTAAATGACAAATAGCATTAAGGCTGTACAATTAATACAATTTCTGGCTTCCCACAATTATGAAAACAAGATAACCGATGTAAAAAATATATACAATTTATTTTAGTCCATTTACCTTTTTTTTTTACATTTATTTCTCCTTTTCAATTCAAATATATTCAAAGTTCAAAGAAAGTTTATTCAAGTTCAATAAATGCACAATGTTGCCAAAGTCAAATAGGCTATCTGTTGCCATCTTAAAGTTGCATTCAGTGATGTCTTTGTGTTCAAATAAGTGTTAAATGGCCCTATATTCTGACAGCAATCACTGAAATAGAGTGTTTGGTCAGTAACTTGGAGCTCCCAACCCCCCGCTGTAGCCTACTCTGTCTCTCTCCTGTAGCCCTGCATGCAGAGTGGACCTATCTCATCAAACCGTAAGTCGTAGAGACTCACGGGTGGTGGCGTTGGATTCGGGGTGAAAAAATACATATAGTCTTTAATAGGCATCGCGATCTGACCTTCCCTTTCCCAGAAAATGTCACATTTCTCTGATTGGATAGTGGGAGGGGAAAAAAAGGGAAAAAAGATCAATCTACTCGCGGACCACTATCAGATTCAGATTCATTTATTTAAAGAATGGGACTTTACACATTGATGAACAGTACAGCCGTACAGTAAATATGTCAGGTTGTAGCCCAAGGGCTAGTTTCCACCTGTAGTCCCATGGCAGGTTGGTGTAATCATGAAAGCGAAAGAAAAATTAATAATACAACAAAGATTAAAAGTACAGAAAGTTAGTAAAACCAGAAATGATTAAAACACACAGTTAATAATACCAAAAAAAAAAAAAAAAATTAATAGTATAAAAGGTTAGTAAAACCTAAAATGAATAAAATAAATAAAACACACAGAGCATGCTGCAAAACATGGCAAATGTTAATTGTGATCACATTGTTGGTTTGATCTGAGCCATATTTTCAACTGGCCTTTGAAGGTGGCGAGACTCGGGCATTCTCTGATCGAGGGAGGTAGATTATTCCAGAGAGTGCTTCCCATGAAGGATAGGGTCCTCTGACTAAAGGAGGTTTTTCTAAAGGGGACCTCACAGACCTTGTTCGTAATGGCCCGGGTGACACGGGTCGAATTGGCGGTCGCACGATATTTAATAAAGTCAGCAAGAGGAGGCGGCGCCAGTCCATGTAGAACTTTGTATACTAGACTAGGGGGCGCCCTGTTTGAGAAACACTGATGTAGAGCCAAGTAACCCACCAAATTCTACATAAGTAATCAACTGATATCTGATAGCCACAGTATATGAGGAAAACAAGAAAGGTTGTAGATGCTGAACTATTCCAGCGTTCATACTCACCTTGAATGGTTCACTGATTCCAATAATGCACTGCAGTGTACTACTGTAGTAGCACAGCACACACTCTGCTCCCAGCACAGGGAGCTCCTCCTTACTAACATACACCTACAGGAATACAGAGAAGCATGTATCTCCATTGTGGGGTTTTCCTAGTAGATTTCTTCAGAAACACTTGAATAATTCTGCATTCAGACTGCTAGCAATCTCGTCACAATGCTCCCATCTAATGGTGCGTTTTAAAGCAACAAAATGTTCCCGAACTAGCAGTCAATCACATGGGCCCTGTTCATAACTGGTATTATTAACATTCATGCCAAAGACGCATTAAGGACGCAATGAGATCCGATCCCTCAGACCACATTCGGAGGTGGTCTGGGCCACATGATGTGACCACATTCGTATGTGTCTGACCGTACTCAACTGACGTGCTCTGCGTTTGTGTCACTTCCATCATTAAGATGCATCTTGGCAGAAAAAGCCTGCAATTAATTAATTTAAAAAAGCATAAGTCCTCTGCGACATATGAGGTTAAAAACATCATTGAAGGACCAGCCGCCTACTCAACTGACGCCCTCTGTATAATAATGGGCCAGACGGAGCTGATATTCTATGGCTATAAGACACTATTGCTATACTGTGGCCGGCTGTCCCGGTAAGATCATGACATATGCCATACTAAAAATATGTTTGTTTCCATGATCATTCCTATAGTAACTCCGTCAGACTAGGCGCACACGGTTTACTGCATTGCTGCCTCCTGCCGGTTAAAAACAACATTGTGTTTATTTGCATATAGACCGAGGAAGTGAGATCCGATCACTCGAGATCACATTCTAATCTCGGGTGTGAACGGATGTACTTGGAGAAGTCCGCTTGAGATCAGATCCCCCCAAGACGCATGTTCTCCCTGCATAGCGTGTCGTTATGTGACAATAAAGACAAGCATGCTTGTTGAATAGCAGGTCTTAACCCATTGATACCTGATGCAGCATTTGTGTGTATATCCCTCATTTGTGTGCGTATCCCTTTAAGACCGCGAACCGCGTTAACGCGGTTCGCGGTCTTAAAGGGATACACACACAAATGCTGCATCAGGTATCAATGGGTTAACAGGGCGATGGGCGCACTTGTTACCTGTGTGAGCTCTTCGTTGCAGCACACTTCGTCGTCTTTGACCCAGGTGTAGGTGATGTAGTCGGACACACTGCTGAAGCCCACCTGAAATGCATTCATACTTTCAAGACTCTCAGCATTGACTGAAACATCCCATTCAAAATGCCACTGTTGTTACACCACTGCTGTTACACCACTGCTGTTACACCACTGCTGTCACACCACTGCTGTTACACCACTGCTGCTCTCCCAACCTTGTAGAGTCCAATCCAGTCCCAGGCGCTGGACGGGAAGGGCTGCAGCGGGCTGTAGAGGACCATGGAGTCGATGTCAGCACTCCAGTCGCCCTCCGCCTGCAGACGCACCAGAGGAGTCTCGTACATCTTCCTCAACTGGAGGAGAGAGAGAAAGAAAGAGAGAGAAAGAAAGAGAGAGAGAAAGAAAGAGAGAGAGAGAGAGAGAGAGAGGCACTTAATTGAAGGGCTTCCCATAGACAACATGTGAAGTGCAGATGAATTTTACAACTTTATATGGAATCAAATAAAGCGTATCATATCAGGGGCGGACAGCACTTGCTTAGCTGTTAGCCGATTTAAAATAAAAGGCCAGGATAAACCATCTAATCATAGAAACAACAGTGAGTGTGTAAAGGCCTTTACCAAAAAGAAACGTTAGCTGGGTGTCTGGGGTCAAATCATATCAGAAGTAAGAACTGAAATAAGTCCGGTTTGTGTCACAATGCCAGCTGAGGGCATTTGGCGAGCTGAGCGCATTAGTTCAAAATCTGTGTCAGGAGTGGGATAATTAATTTAAGTGATCCTTTATTTATCCCGATGGGGAAATTCATCCTCTGCATTTGAGCCATCCTCTACTAGGAACCTTCCTAGAACTAGGAGCAGTGGGCAGCCGCAGTGCAGCGCCCGGGGACCAACTCCAGTTCTTTTGCGATTGCCTTGGTCAGGGGCACTGACAGGAGTATTAACCCTAACATACATGTCTTTGATGGTGGTGTGAGGAAACCGTAGCACCGTAGCTGTCAGACCTGTTCTCAGTCAATAGTGACTGGGAACTGAGAGAGCAGGTCACGTGGGGGCTGGGTTTACCTAGGCTAAGGAAACCGGAGCACCTGGAGGAAACCCACACAAACATGGGGAGAACATGCAAACTCCACACAGAAAGGACCTGGGACGGACCGGGGTTCGGACCCGGGACCTTCTTGCTGTGAGGCAACAGTGCCAGTGCCGATGGACGTCTCCCTAACTCCCTAATGGAGCTAATATATAGCGTTTTCTAACTGAAGAGTGAAGCACTTGGTCTAATCTCATGAATGAGACATTATTGATTTCCCTCTGATCAGGTTTATAGGTGCGACTTGTGTCCTAAGTCCTGGTTACCAATATGCACAGACAAATAGAACCAGCCTATGTAGCCGCCTATCTAGTTCTCACTTCATCACAGTATTGTTGCCTACACATTTTGTCTATGTCCATCTAGTTCAGTGATCGTCACTATTTCTTCGATGAGAGCCGTACTGGCAGGACAAAGTCAATAGGAGAGCCACTTTTACCACAAAACACCAAAAGCCACCCCAACCAAGCACATCTGCCTACCATTTTTGTGTGTTTTATTGTTTTACACACACACACACACACACACACACACACACACACACACACACACACACACATATACATATACATATACACATACACATACACATACACATACACACACCATATATACCAGTGTTTCCCCTAGAAAATCTTTCAGGCCTGGAGGGATTTCGAAACGTATCCGACCGCAAAGGTGGAGGCTGTCGCTGGCGACGCTAAAGTTTTTGGCACAATACTCCTAAAAGCAAAATGCTTATTGTTTTGAATGATTTGGCACCTTCTATTACTGTCAACACCAGTATTGTTGTATTGTAATAATATGCCATAAAGGCTTATTGAAATTTTGGGGAGAACAGGGGGAAAAAATCTTTAAAAAAAAAAAAGAAAAAAAAAAGATTTCTTAGAGCCGCCAACTAAAGCTTCGAGAGCCGCCAGCGTCTCATGAGCCGCGCAATGAGGAACTATGATCTGGTTGATGTAGATCTGTTGATGTCGCAGGCAAAAACTCACAAAAATCGACCTTGATATGCACAGTTGCATTGACTGGATATAGGTACGAAAAATATAATTGACGTGCGAAGACCTTCAGCAACAGAAGTGAAGTGAAGGAAGGAGGACAGAAATAGACTGTGTGTGAGAGAGAGAGAAAGAGAGAGAGGGGGAGAGAGAGGGAGGGAGGGAGGGAGACTGGCAGGGTGACCAGGCTCTAGTAGCACCTCACCTGCAGAGTGAAGAGGCCTATGACAGGCTTGTGGTCGCTGATGCTGTACTCCATGGTGCTGGTGTACGACTCCTGCCTGACCTTCAGAGGGTACTCCTCAACCTCTTCCTGCTGCGCCGCTTTCTTCTCAGCCAATCCGGGCTCCTCGTTTTCATCTTTCTCTCCAGGGGGCGGGGTCTCGGGCCGGAGCCGCCACAGGATCCTGTCGGTCCAGGCCGGTTTACGCTTCTTACCGCTGCACAGATTGAGGGGTGGAGAGCAGGGCACAGGAGGATTTAGTCTGGAGATGAACATCTAACAGGTCTATGACCATTCAATGCATGACAATATGAGCAGCATGATGAGAAAACGCAGATGAATGTCAAACAATGTAAGGTTGTTGCCACGATTCAACAATACCATACCAGGCTAGATATCAAGATACACAGATCGAAAAATGTCGAGATCCAAAATGACACTGATGAGAGCTCATTTCTGCTCCATTTTCGTCCGAAAATAAATGCGTCCGTTTCAAACGATGTAATCGTCACAGCCCGCATACTTCCATGCGTCTTTCACGTTGGTATCGTGTTAAGCAATGCATCCACTAGTGGGCAGTAGAGAGTCAAACGTGTGAGTGCGTGTGCGCTACTGCTCCATTTCATCCGTATCCGTAAGCTTTCAGAAAGCGTGCAGAATTACGCAGGAAATGAACGCAGAGTACGGACAGGAAGCTCCATCCGTATGCGCATCCGTATTTAACGTATTCAAACCTAAAAACTCAATCCCTCATTCAGTATTTCCTCACAAGTTTGAGACTTCTCGGGTCAGGATGCAAATGGAAATAACATTAAGACCTGAACATGAGACCATCATAAGACATTAAAACTCTCCACTGAATGCTATTTAAGTGGGTTAGTGGTTCGTTAAGGGTAGGTGATGAACCCAACTTTTCAGCGGTAGGCGATACATTGCTGCCTTTACTGTAATTTACGAAACACTTAACAAACCAACATTGAACAATTAAACAAATGAATGAATGAAATGTGCAAAGGAAACAAAATATAATTGCAGGTTTGATAGACTTTTTATAGAGCTGTTAGCAACGAGGAACATCCCTCATGCATACATACAGACAGACACACACAGAGACAGAGACACAGACACAGACACACACACACACACACAGACACACACACACACACACACACACACACACACACACGCACACACACACAACTCTCATAGCTCCTGTATTGCCAAAGCTTCTCTTTATGACTATGCATGCTAGCAGCTGCTCCGCTAGCTTGTAAACACATGATACGTAGCAGGATGGTAGCTTAGATGTGGGTTAATATGGACAACTGATACTTTGCTGAAACAGCAACAGTATCGGACCCCAAAATAAGAGAATGAGAAGCCTCTGTTCTGTGGGTCCAGACAGGATTTGGCAAAAGCAACTAGCATGTCAACCTTTTCATGGCAGAGACTAAATGTGTTATTTGTCTTGCAGAGACTGTTAGTGGTGCCAGGCAGCTTGTTTACTCACATTACACTGTGGACGGAGCTAGCCTGGCCTCATTCGGCCTTTGAAACCATGTGTTTCAGAGAGTTACAGTTAATATACTGTAGGGCTGGGCCATAATTCAACATGATCATGTATCCTCTTTCAGTGGAATCATAATCATATTCAATTAATGTCGTGACAGATTTCTGTTGTCGGGAAGGAAAAATCGATATTTCTGTTCTGTATGACATCATACCTAACATTACCATTCGGTCCAATGAGATGAACGTCAAGTTGATTATTTAATGCAATTTTGCATACATGAACCATGTCATGATATTCATATTGAGAAAAATCCTTATGATTATCGTGATATTGATTTCCACCATATGGCCCAGCCCTAACATACTGCGTACAGAACAGTATGTAGACAGTATAGTGCAGTTAGGTGACATAAAGAGGACATGTGACATATTAAGGGGGGAACATAAATGTGTTTTGAACCCTTACTTAAAGGCAAACCATGTCCTGTAGGGCCTGTGAAGTCAAAAAGAGGCGGAGATTCAAGATTCACAAATAAGGATATTAAGAAGAAGAGTTTGGAAGATAGAGTGACATGATGATGACAGATGCAAGGCGGTAGGTGTGTGTGGTGCATGCGTGTGTGTGTGTGTGTGTGCGTGTGTGTGCGTGTGTGTGTGTGTGTGTGTGTGTGGTGTGTGTGTGTGTGCGTGTGTGTGCGTGTGTGTGTGTGTGTTCAGGTGTGATTGCTGGAAACAGTCACCTGCTGTCGTAAGTGTCAGAGTTTAAGTCAAACTTGTACGTGGGCTGAAAGTCTAGAGGTCCCTCCTCAAACTGCTGCAGCATCGGCTCCTTCTTCTTCATCATGGTCAACTGAGGAGGACAACACACACACACACACACACACACACACGCTTCATGACCTCCCTGAACACAACACACTGATCGACTGAGAGCCATCATCCTGCTTACACATGCACAAGTCACTCAATGTGTCTTTTTTCACAGCAGCCATGTTGTGTCTAAAAGGCAGGAAGTAACACAAGTGCAACCAAAACATTAACGAGGGGCCCCGGCACTGGAACACCTAAATCAGTGATCCTCACTACTTTCTCCATGAGATCCACACTAGCCGGTCAAAGTGAAGAGGAGAGCCACTTTTACCGCAAAACCACACAGTAGGCCTAAGCGTTTGATTTAGTTTTTAGTTTATTAAATGATAAAACCAATGATAAAAAATGTAGAACTAATGATAAAAATGTTAGAAACAATTATAAAAATCATAAAAACATTCAGACCGACTTTATATATATATATATATATATATATATATATATATATATATATATATATATATATATATATATATATATAAACAATATAAAAAATGATAAAAGTGATGAAAACATTCACACCGACTAAAATATATATATATGAAAACATTCTGATGTTCAGTCTGTCTCTCTCTGGGATGCAGCTCCAAACCTCCAGACAGCTGCTTTGCTTATCGTTAAAACTCTGACGCTGGGACGCTGGTGACTTGATTGTTGCAGCTTGCGCATTTCTCGTTAACGACGAGGAAATGCCAGCTGCAACAATACGCCCTGTCACACCTGAAGCGCTCTGTTTCTGCATCCCTCCCTGCCACTGACCCAATCCCTCCACGAGGCATTGGCTTGTTTGCAGAGTTGCCAGATACCGGTATATGGTGAGTTTCAACCCCCATTTGGTGCTCCAAAGGGCCACAAACCTGGCAATGGTTTTGACATGATTGTATTATTTCTATCAGCTGCGAGCCGCCAATGAAAGAGTGTAGAGCCGCTATCGTCTCGCGAGCCGCGCAAAGAGGATCTAGGACCTAAATGGATTGGAGGTTGGAAACCCTCATCCATGTTTTGCTTGCACCTGTGTTACTTCCTGCCTTTTAGGCATACAATGGCTGCTGTGAAAAGGGCCCAATGTTGGGTTGTTGTGGTAGCCAGGACCGGCATGGGAACAGGAGTGATCTACAGTGGCATCTCTGTACTACAGTACGTGTAGGACTCTTTAAAGGCTCAAACCTGGTCTCTGCTCCACAGCAGCTTGTAGGTTTGGTTGTTGATACAGGAGCGCACAAAGTGCATGCCGTGGTCCTGGATCCGGAAGTTGAGATCCCCAAACCAGAAGACCAACCTGGGCCAGGAAAGGGACCACCAAGGGGTGAGGGAGGGAGATGATGAAAGGGACCACCAAGGGGAGAGGGAAGGAGATGATGATGGATGAACAAAGAGGGATTGATCGGTGGTGAAGCGATCGTCAGTTCACAAGGGCATCATTCCCTTAAACTTGTGCTTTAGGTGTCAATAATCACTAATACCTGATTAGTGATTATACATTGTGTGAGAATTGTGTAAAAAAAAAAAAAAAAAAAAAAGCATGCCTGATGATTGAAATTCACCAGACTGGCTTAATAAAAAATAAATGTATTATTCCAGGGTGGTGGTGTGTGGTAAATGGTAAATGGACTGCATTTATACAGCGCTTTTATCCAAAGCGCTTTACAATGTGCCTACATTCACCCATTCACACACACATTCACACACCAAAGGCGGCAAGCTGCCATGCAGGGTGCTGGCACACCACCGGGAGCAATTTGGGGTTCATTATCTTGCCCAAGGACACCTCAACATGCGGACTGGAGGAGCCGGGGGGATCGAACCACGGCCTTCTGATTAGTGGACGACCTGCTCTAGCTCCTGAGCCACAGCCGGTGTGTGTTTCAACTGAGGAATCCAACATCACATAGACATGTGATGGTGCAGAATATAATTTAAACGCAAACTGGAGTCAAATTCCTTCTATGTGTACATACTTGGCCAATAAATCTGATTCTGATTCTGAAAAGATTACGATACCAGTACCAATACCAGTGCCCTTAAAGTGATACCGATAACAAGAGAGTACGTCATTGCGGAGATAGAGGCAGCCATACTGTTTCCGGTCTACTGCCTGAAAGGCAGACAAAGATCGTATATTGAAGGCAGGAGCGAGGCTCTTATCCTTTTTGGACAACAGTGCTCCAGCCATGATGTTGCAGTGGGGCAAGGTATAAGCCTTCGGTTCTTACCAATAGATGATCTTTGGCGCAAATGATGACGTGCTTTGTTACAGCACGCGCACATGAGCGTCTTCATAGAACATCAATGTTGTACAGGTAGGAAAAACTGACTGGAGGGGGGCTTTAAATGTATTGATTACCGATACCCAGCCCTACTGTATGCAGAAGTAATCCGACTAGTGCGGCTTCCTATGCTACTTGCTCAATGTTTGCCTCTCCATATAAATACATTTGGGAGAGCACTGACATCTCTCAAACTGTCCTCAAACGCTGTCCTTCACTTCGCTTCATGATGTGCTGTGTCTGTAAGATGGGTGGTAACATTAAAGATTGGCGTGGGGGGGGGGGGGGACTGGGTACTGTATTGTTGCGTGTCTACTGACCTGTGGTCAAGGACTCTCTGAGCCTTGTCAGATTCAAAAATCTGCGTGTCCAGGATGTACTCGAACTCGTCCACTCGCTCTGAGGCGTACTTCATATGAGCTGCCAGGTGACAGTTGAGGAAACAGATCATGTGTCCGTATAAAGACAAGCGGATGGACACGGCACCTTTATTACCCTGAGGAAGAGAGCGGGAGAGCAAAGAGGAAGGGCAAATTCTGCATTATCCATTAGCTTTATTCATGCTAAGTTCGGGATACACCGATACCACGATTTTATGACTGACGGCTAAAACTTGAAATCGGCATCAAGTCACATTCATGCTTGACCTTTAGCACCCTCTATCAGCACCGGCAAGAATTGCAACAACATTGATAGAAACCTGCTACCTAGTAAAAATGTATTCATCTTTTGCTGTTCATATCAGTCTCCACTGACCAGAAAAGGCACTTAGAAATGTTGGTTAATTACTTTAAGCTCGTACTGCAAATCCCATCGCGTGAATAACTTAAAGATGTTTACTTTTACAGTGAGGCCATTTACACCTGGCATTAACATGCGTTTTCTGTCATCAGATTGACCACATTAGCTTGATTTCACACCTGGTGTACTGTAAGCATGCGTTTTGGGTGTCCTCTCAATCCGCATACAGTTGCTATATGCGGATTGAGAGGACACATTGCATTTACACTTGTGTTCAACGTGTACCCAATGCGTCCCTGAGCACCCTCCGGAGGTGGTTTGGCCGATCAGATTGGCAATCAGTCTTCAATCTGTCTTGGGGGCGTTTACACCTGTACTTTCAAGTGGTCAAGCACAATCAGATTGCAATCTGATGACAGAAAACGCATGTTAATGCCAGGTGTAAATGGCCTCAGTTATTCCAGGGTGAAGAACATCTCCTCCAGGATGTTGTGCAGGTCTCAGAGGTCTACTGTTTCCTCTTTACACGCAACAGGAGCTTGGCTAAATGCATTGCTTGAAGGCTGACAGCAGCCTGGTGAGACCATCCTGATCACATGACCTGGCCAAAAAATAATGTGTGAATGGCAGTCATGTGATGTCCCTGTGTGTGTGGTGTGTGTGTGTGTGTGTGTGTGTGTGTGTGTGTGTGTGGTGTGTGGTGTGTGGTGTGTGGTGTGTGTGTGTGTGTGTGCGTGTGCGTGTGTGTGTGGTGTGTGGTGTGTGGTGTGTGTGCGTGTGCATGTGTGTGTATAGAGCTCATTTCTCACCCAGTAATGGAAAAGGCCTGTGCGTGTGTATGTGGCCTGGATGTCTCTGATGAAGGGCACATGTTCCAGTTTGGAGAAGAGGAGCAGCAGCAGACCCTGCATTCTGATGGACGACACCTTGGTAGCAGCAAACACACACACACACAGTCTGAAACTAAAAGTGTGAAAAGTACCAAGTTTACAGCACTACTTACTGATAGATACTGATACTTACTGATAGATACTGATACTTGCTGATACTTTCAACATTTTCACTGAGTTTCACACGAGTTGTGAAATATCTTATCCATCTCGGATGCCGTTAAGATATTTCACAACTCGTGTGAAACTCAGTGAAAATGTTGAAAATAGCAGTAGTAAACGTGTTAGTTAGTAAACGTGTTAGCGGCCATCATTCTGATGGTAAAAAGTCAGTATATATAATGGCTGCTGTTGAGGCAGGCTTTTCCAAACCAAACAAAAAGTGGAATCATGTGATCCATCCCCTTCTAACTCAACGTGCTGCTGACAGAAGAAGATGCTGATGATGCAGCAGTGGACCTGCCTGGTGTAGCTGAAGAGCGGTGGGACCTCCTCTCTACTAGAAGTAGATGCTGGTTCATACCTTCAGGTATCCCCGTGGTGCTAAGGTGCTCATCAACAGCTGACTCCATTGGTCATCAAACGTCATGTCCAACATGAACCTCACTGGCCCTGCATACACCTCCTGGAGACTGAGACAGTCACACGCACACACACACACACACACACACACACACACACACACACACACACACACACACACACACACACACACACACACACACACACACACACACACACAGACGCACACACACACACACACACACACACACACACACACACACACACACACACACACACACACGTTGGGTTTACTTCTCAGTATCTACCCAAACGTATCAAATGAGTGACCTCTCCAGTCAGTTAGAGCTGCAACGAAGAATCGATTAGTCGATCAACAGACAATTAATCGACTCCTATTTTGATAATCGTTTTGAGTACTTTGTTAAGAAAGAAATTCAAAATCCTCTGATTCCAGCTTCTAAAATGTGGTTATTTTCTGGTTTCTTTACTCCTCTATGACAGTAAACTGAATATCTTTGGGGTTGTGGACAAAACGAGACATTTGAGAAAGTCATCTCCGGCTTCTGGAAACACGGAATGATATTTTATCAACATTTTCTGACATTCTATAGACCGACCAAACTAATCGATTAATCGAGAAAATAATCGACAGATTAATCGATAATGGGAAAAATAATCGTTAATTGCAGCCCTAGAGTCAATGCACATTCCATGTGCCACCTACCCGATGACGTAGAGGTCCGGGCTCTTGGGGGAGTGCAGGTGGAGCAGGGAGGCCAGGTCATCTGGAGGATTGACTGTGGCCACGTTCCATGTGACCATGTGCAGCCTGCAGATGAGGAGGCGAGGATTTGCACAGCACTTTTCATCAGAAAATGTCAATCACACATCAATAATAGATACTGTAGATCAGGGATACTCAACTTGCTTTGCCCCGGGGCCACTTTCGTGAAATGATAGAAGGCCAGGGGCCAGTTAATAAACAAACAATAAACATTTTTCTGTTGCGGATTGTAGGTTTTTGGGGTGTCAGCCGGAGTTTAGTCTGACAATGTTGTGCACACCGGATAGTTAGTTAGGTTAAGTTAGTTACCGGTAGGTTAAGTACATACACAAGTGCCTGGGTAGCAAGCAGACGGCGGTATTTGACAATTTAGCAGCTAAATCATAGATTATTGAAAGATATTCCATATTCCAGATTGAAATGCTATAACAGAACGTTACAGAAGTGGAGTATTGGCCAGAATGACATGAACATTTGGACACTTATTCAGCGGGTATCTTGCATGTTGCGTTCAGGTGCACTGTAAAAAAAAAAAAAAAATTTTTTTGTTGCAATTCCATCGCGGGCAAGTTGAGTATCACTGCTGTAGATCATTTAAGTGTCAAGTTATTCCTCAAACAATAAATGAACTTGAAACAAAATAGCATGATTCAGCTGCACCTCTCTACTTGGGGGAAAATAACCCGCAATACTTTAGAAACAAAAGAGCTTAATTTAGTGTACAGCAGCAAGGCCCGAAGAGAAGCACAGTGACAAAGATGAAGATCTGGAGCCGTTACACAAGCTGATCAGGCTGCTGCTACAAGAGACCAGTCATTCTTTTCACACACACCAACTCATAACATCCACAATACATACAATTGTATTTCCTGTGCTCAGCTACGACGCTAACGCCTACGGTGAAAATTCAAAGGAGACAAAGTTCTACTGCTCTCAATCAACAAGAATCAACAGCGTATTTGATTAAGTGGTTCCTTCAACCCAGGAGAGCATGTTAAAGAACAAGGCCAGAAGAAGAGTTCAGGCAAGAGAGCGGTGAAGAAGAAGAAGAAGTAGTAAGGGAAGAGGCCGCTACACTGCATCGTTCTCCACCTGAAGCGGTCCTTCTTAGGCTTGTTGGCCTTCTGGCCACAGATGGTGAAGGCGCGCTCCAGGGTCGTGGCCACCTCGTCGTGCAGCTTGTCTTTGGGGTCCAAGTCGTCCACGCAGGTCAACAGCTGGTTGAGTCGTTGGCGCAGCGCCTGCTTGCTGCCCGTCGAGCATGTGGCATCGCTGGCAAGGCTGTCAGCGCGGACGCGTCCCACAGCACCAAACAGCCGACGGATTTCATCCATTATGGCTGAGAGAGTCGGAGTGGTCAGCAGACTGCTCTGGGCAGAGCTAGTCTAGAGAGTCAGAGTGGTCAACAGACTGCTCTGGGCAGAGTTAGTCTAGAGACTCGGAGTGGTCAACAGACTGCTCTGGGAAGAGTTAGTCTAGAGAGTCTGGATGGTCAGCAGACTGCTCTGGGCAGAGTTAGTCTAGAGAGTCGGAGTGGTCAGCAGACTGCTCTGGGCAGAGTTAGTCTAGAGACTCTGAGTGGTCAGCAGACTGCTCTGGGCAGAGCTAGTCTAGAGACTCGGAGTGGTCAGCAGACTGCTCTGGGCAGAGCTAGTCTAGAGAGTCTGGATGGTCAACAGACTGCTCTGGGCAGAGTTAGTCTAGAGAGTCAGAGTGGTCAGCAGACTGCTCTGGGCAGAGCTAGTCTAGAGAGTCGGAGTGGTCAGCAGACTGCTCTGGGTCTGGCAGTCCAAAATGCCTCTCTTCCTGGTATCCAACGCGTCGCAGTGCAAAAGCGTAAATACCAGAAAATATGCTGTCACCAGGGTCCACAATTAAGAAAATAGGCAGCATTTGACCATCTCAAGTTCGGGTTGGATGAAGAGAAAAGCACAGAAAAGAGCAACGATCCAAAGCTTCGGTGGTTTACCACTAAGTGTGACGAGGAAAATCCTGCCGTGGGGATTTGGGGACTCGGGAACTCTGGCGTGGGTATGTGTGATTGGGAAATGTGTTAATTTATCCACAAGAATGTTTTCTTTGTGTACTAAAAAGTAGCTGTAATCACAATGTGTAATGCTGAACATTAGGCCTATTAAAAAAGTTGGGAAACACAGTTACTCCCCCCACAAACACACACACACACACACACACACACACACACACACACACACAGCTGGACACTTAACTGCACGTTCCTCAGACTCCCCCTTTCTAATCCGTATTATGTGTGTGTTGTTTGGCAACCTAATCCACCTGCTGATCTGTGGCATGGCAGACATTGCACTGGCATTGCAACAGCCAATTATGCCTCCAGAAAAGCCTTGCTACACAACACCAGTGTTGGGCAAGTTACTTTCAAACTGTAATATACTACATATTACTAGTTACTGTCATTTGAAAGTAATAAGTTACTTTACAATATTACTTTCTGTGTAGAGTAACTCGTTACTTATTACACTACTTTTGCATTACTTTTACCAAAACAACAGCAGCAGCAGAATGACATTGCCGCCCCGGAAACCATCCCGAAAAATCCAAAATTCTAAATGCTATTCTTTTCCTTTGTTATTGTCATCGATTATAGTGGTTATTTGCATAAAAACACACAGTTTGATTAGGAAATGATTGTATCTTTTTTTTTTTTTTAATATGTGCTTTGATTTAATAAAATGTAACTCAATTTGTAACTTGAGTTACTTGACAAAGTAACTGGTATAATATTACTGAAATCCTATAAGTAATAAGTTATATTACTGAGTTACTGCTAAAAGTAATATATTGTGTAAAGTAACATATGTAATATGTTACTTTTGTAATGAGTTACCCCCAACACTGCACAACACACAACACAACACAACACAACACGCATATCAGAGCAGATCAGAAAGAGTCTTGGTGGACTTAAAGGAGAACGACTGTCACCGAAAAACAATGCAGATTTTATTTTGCACATGATCTCACCAGAGCTGTGTATATAGAAGAGTCGCGACATCTCTGTTCACTCCAATGGACCAGTTTTTTACTCCAAAGAGTTCCTGGAAGTAAGGTCCTGGATTAAGCAGCGCTGTCGAGTTGCAGCAAAATGGACAGTTTGTGTTGTACTTTGAAAGTTTTTTTTTAATCAAATTGTACATTATCAGCTTTATTTTAGCATTCAAAAGTAGCGCGAGACCCCTTCCTGGCTGTTCATTGGCTAATGAGTCACGCATTCTGGTCCTCCGCTGACGCCACTCTCTCAATTTCTCTGGATCTCACACATACCAGTGATGTCATTCATGCACAAATGTACTTTTATTGAAGAAGGCTAATGTTTCAATGCCAAGTGCATCTTCATCAGAGTTTTCAAATCAACTCGCAATAACTGTCAAACTAAATGAATGCCTACAAAACGGTTTACAGTTTTTGTATTGTGTTTGAGGTCATGTGCAAAAGATATCAGCATGGTTTTTCTGTGAAGTGTCCCTTTAAGAGGTCCAGTAGGTTTTCTAGAGAAAACGTCACAATTCTTTCACCAAAATAAACTGTGATGTGCAAACAATACAAAAATGTGTGATTCACAATGTCTGTGACATCATCAGTGATGTCATCAGTGACATCAGTATTGACCAAAATCATCTTATGACATCACTGGTGATGTCATAGTGATGTCATAGGTATTGTTGTGACATCATTCTAAGATGGATCCTGCCAATCTTTGACACTAGGCATCTTGGTATGAGGTATTAGGGATGAAGTTACCAATGAATAAGAAACCATAAAAAATAAAACATCAATATATCAATATAAATGTATTATAAATATAACGGTTCATCAGATGGACTAACGGTAAAGTGAGGATTTCTTTTGCAAATGTACATTTCTCGAAAAAACTAAAGATGGATCAGAATCAATGTTGCTGCCAATCTTTGACATATCCCATCCCAAGCTATGATAATCCCCCCAGGAGAAATCCAGTTTTACTTTATGGGAAGGAAAATAATTCACTTTTTGTCTTTTTACTGTACTCTTTTATTTTTACTGTACATACTGTACACTGGCATTTGAGGGGTTAAAATTCGAATAGGTATGAAATGTTGGTATGAGGTATTAGGGATGAAGTTAACAATGCATTATAAACAATAAAAAATAATAAAAAATAAAAATTTGTATTCATAAATTAAAACATTATAAATATTAAGGTCCATCAGATGGACCAGTGATAAAATTGCGATTATTCCTGGTTAGGGTACAAGGGTTAAATTGCCTGATTTTGACATTGAGTTTGGTTAAAAGCTGTGATCCCACCTGAGGCTGTCTCCCTCGTCGTTTCCCTTCACACTGAAGTCTGACTTCTGGGCGTCCGACTGCTCCTCAGCAGTCTCCATCATGTCAACACCTGGAACACCTAGTTAGTGTCAACACAAAAAGAGCTGGAGGCTAAACAAAGTAAAATAAAACAACCTCGAAAAACACAGATAGGTGCAGTACTGCAGCAGCCACTTGTTACCACTGGAACGTTGTAGAGGATGGTAATGAATGTGAAAATTCAATTAATATAGGCGAACATAAGTTGTTGTTTACATGCACACGTCTATTTTTATCACAACGTTTGAGGCTACAGTGGGCTTGATATCATCATGCATCGCCATCAGCTGCCACTTGCTAGCTAACGTAAACCAAGCTCCCCTCATCAGTAAGGTTAGCATTAACAAGCTAACGCTACACCAGTGCATAAAATGGGCGATACATAATCGCCAGCGTACCTGATAAATCTGCTAGTAAACCTCGTTGTTTTCTTCCATTGCGTAAGTACAGTAACGACAGTAAATGGCAGTGTGAAGGTAGCAGGAAAAACTACACATTCCTGTTGTGGGCTGCTGCGTCAGAGCAGAGCTGTCAGCTGACAGACTACTAGCAAGAAGACAGACGATTTTGGCTTCAAAATAAAAGCATGGAATCTGTCGCGTTTAACAAAATAAAATTACAGAATCTTACGTAGATAATTGTAAATTGTCTATGAATGTATGGTATGAAAAGGAAAAAATGGATGGGGGGGGTATTTAGGCATAATTCCTTTCACATTGGCATTAATTTAAAAAAACTTTTGTTTTAACGTTTTAACCGGAAGTCTCGCTTGTCATGACATGAACAGGCCAACAGCGCCCCCCACTGAAATACAATAATATTATCACAAAGGTTTCTGGAAGGTTTAGTTAGGAAATGTTCTAATTGACATTAAAGAGCATGGTGCAGGTTGGAGACCACATTGCATTGATATGTGGGAGGGGGTATATAGCAGTGTGTGTGTGTGTGTGTGTGTGTGTGTGTGTTATTTATTGAGTGGCCTGCGGAAAGAAACTATTCCGCAGACGGTTTGTGCGTGCTTTCGGGACCCTGTATCTTCTCCCTGAGGGTAACAGGGAGAACAGGCTATTGTGCTGGGCCGCGCACCTCACCCTTCTCAGCGGCTTGCGGTCCATGGTGGTACAGTTCCCGTACTACCAGGTAGTGAAACAGCCGGTTAGCAGGCTGGCCAAATCTCTTTAGGCGGCTGAGTCCGTGCAGTCGCTGTTGGGTCTTAATTTTTTTTTAATTGATTTACATTTTTAAGAATAAAAGGAAAACAAACAAAAAAACATTAAAAAAAACGTTGCATCCCTGTCAGCTCCAGCAGAACGTTCAGCAACAAGTGATCTCACACGCAGTACTACTACTACTACTACTAATCATAATAATAATAATAGTAATAATAATAATAATAATAATGATAATAATAATGTGTTTTTGGAGCCCACAGACAGCCGGTCTTGCCTGGTCCTAACCAGACTCTGACTCAAACAGCTAAGAGAAAATAGCACTTTATTCATCCCCTTGGGGAAATTCAGGTGCCAGAGCAGCAACTGGCAGAACAGCACCATGGAAAACAAGTCAGGGAAGTACAATAAGATCATAAAAAGAAGAGGTACCATGGAAAACAAGTAAAGGAAGTACAATAGGACCATACAAAGAAGAGGTACTACTAAGCTACAGCTGGATAAGAGGCTCAGCAATCAGTACACATTTCAACAAAAGTAAACAAGTCCTAGAAGCAAAGGATAAATATATTGTATTTAATATATAACACACAATCTTGTGGAGGACTCATTACACAAAACGGCTGCTCATTCCAATAAAATACAGACAATTTAATTCAACACGGGGGAAATGAAAGAAGACTTACAATTATGTAGGCCTCGCTTGTGAACAATTACAGGGAAAGAGTTGTTTCACGCGTCCATTGTTTTGAGTTCCTGTTCCTCTTGCACAGCCCAAGATCCCAAAACAGTCAAACCCCTCAAGCCAAAACTACGATAAAAATGAACACACAGCATGGTTGTTGTCTGAAGCTAACCTGACCAACAGCAGGTACAGTAGGACCAGGATTATAGACCATAGTAATCTGAAAGTAGAACGTTACTCAGTCACTCTGGTGGCAATCTGGGAACCCAGAGTCTATTTCAGCATGTCAATTTGCGTGCCGAAATAGACTCTGGGTTCCCAGGTGGAGTCCTTTCAGTGGAAACCGCAGCATTGATGTCTTGACGTAAAGGCCAGAAATCAAAGCCTATTTCTTCACTGCAGTGACTCCATCCACCACGTCATGAATCATAAATCTAATTACTTTCACTTTGACAAAACACCATTAAAACAAGTGCATTTTAGAGCAGGAGACGAAAACAGATTTCCTTAAAAGCATTGCCGCCTACAGTACAGTATTATAGTCCACTTGCCTCCACAAGGCCTTTAAGAGTGACTGTAGTAGAGTATAGTAGAACAGTGGTTCCCAAACTGGGGTAGGCATACCCCTAGGGGTACATGGAGGTACTACAGGGGGTACTTGAGAGAAAGGAGAAAATGGAAAAATGTAAGAACAAATTGTGAAAATAAATGAAACGGGCACTAATTGCAACTCTTTCACTCCATTTCATATTTTGTAATGTTACATTCTTCAAAAGGTGGGTTATCATTCATTCATTGCATCATAAGCGAATCAGCTAAAGGGGGTACTGAAGCAAAAAAAAAAAAAAAAGTTTTGAGAAAGTTTGAGAACCACTGTAGTAGAGTATTTGTGGATGCAGACTGCTGGATAATCTACCTTGCTCCAGTTAGTAAACACAAGATGAATCACAGACAATTGGAAAACACTAAATCAAGAACAAAAACAAAAGCCCAAACGACATCATTCATTAAAAAAAAAGTATAACAGTGATATCAGTAATATTAATATTAAAGCAGCTACGAGCAAGATTTTCGATTGTTATTAAACAGTATAATTACAATATTGATGCATCACATCTTACCTATAATAGTAGCTGAGACCAAAGCCGTGTGAATCGGAGATTGCTCCCTTAGATGATTATTAAGTCTGTGTCTGTCAAAACTCGCATCAACAGGGGGCTCTCTCTCTCTCTCTCCTTACCGCTGGACCGGATAAACCCAGAAGTGAAACCCAGAAGTGAAACGCAGCTGCCTGCCTACCCCGTTCGTGCTGCCTAGCAACATACCATAAACAATGAGAACGCCATGCATACTCTCGCGAACATCTCTCGTTATATTCCAACAGGTTTTTTGGAAGTTATTTTGTGGTTATGGCCGAAGTGGCTGCTGCAAACCGTTTCATTTCACTTCCTGATCTGCCCTGGCCACAGACAGACTAACACTGGCCGACTCGGGGTTCAAGCGAGACTACTCTGCGTTGGTCTCGTCTACTATTAGAGGTAAGATGTGATGCATTGATATTAAATTTAGACTGTTTAATAACAATCGAAAATCTTGCTCGTAGCTGCTTTAATAAGTAATATTACAGACAGCCCGTTAGGAAACCTTGTCCATCCACCCTATCCCCTACTCTTTTGATATTTAAGAGGACTGGATAGGTATAAGCAAGAGAGCCTCAACCTCGAAACGGATTCCCCAACTTGCAAACTTGTCTCTTAGAAAACTAGGGTGGTTGTTGTATTCAAATGTATATACATAGATACATACATACATACATACATACATACATACGATTGTCTTTACAGTACTGAGCTCTTATTAAGAGCAAATTTTATTGGGGTGGAATTGTGGAATTCTTGATTATGCCTATCCAGATGTTGTAGATCCAGTGTCCAAGGAGTCGAGTGTGCCGAATGCAGGCAAGGCCTCCTGTCTGAGCAGCTGATCTGACGAGGTCAAAGAGGATCTGTTTAGAAAATGTGACAAATTGACCGTGTTCAAATGCAAACATGTAAAGGCTTTCCAGGTTAAATCCAGGGCTTAATTTGTGCCAGATCCTGCCGGAACAAGATCCGGGACGTCCCAGATCGGGACCGGCACATATTTGATTGCATCCAACACCTCCTTTGTCACTATCAAAATCTGTAAATTACATTTACCCCCCCCCCCCAGAGAATGATGTGAAACTTACTGTGTATGTTGGTCAGTCGTCAGCAGCCGCCAAGCCTTTCACTTCCTTCGTCTTCCTCATCTACGGCAAGAGCGCACATTTATGAGAGGTGTACTAAAACAACTGAGTCATGTGAGGAGGAGTGATGGAACAAAGAGGCTTTAACAGAGCGAGATAATTCACCGCACAGCCCTGAGAGCGGCGGGGTGTTCGGCGTGCTCACCTCGTCCAGCTGCGACTTCGTCTCATCCTCCATGAGACGGATGTCGTCCATCGACAGGTCGATCCACTTGTCGATCCAACAGAACAGCTGTCTGTGGAAGTTAGCGAACAAACGCTTCTCTAACTGTAGAGAGAGGGGGTCAGGGAGAGAAAGCGAGAGAGTTATTGGTTAATATTAATATAATATTAATATAACTTTCCTGTCGTGCCAATAAGGTTGTTTTGAATTTGAAAGGGAAATGGTAAAGTAGACAGCGAAACATAAAAGTAATCTGGCATAATATGGCTCTTGTATCATCTGTGGCCTCTTAATTAGAAGGAAAATAAACTGACATGGTTTTCCTTCCCTCTCTTCTGTGCAGCAATTCATATTTTGGCCACCAGATGGCAATCTACATCAGACATACATGATAATTGTGTACCTTTTGAATGAAGTTCTGTATCTTGCCCTGCAGTCCGAACCATTTGAACTTGACCGTGACTAGCTTGTAGGCACACATGTGCGGACAGCTGGGGTTGTTGAGGAGCTCCTTCTGCAAACACAGGTGTACACACAAACATCACAATACAAAACGCGTACATGCCTTCAAGCATTGTGCAAAACACAAATATGCATTCAAGTCCCTACAAATTAATTTTTCACAGAAGTCATCCCTCATCAGTGAGACCATCCATTTTGATATTTGTTAATGGAGACAAAACAGTTTTGTACAGAATGTCTTCTTTCGATAGCAGACATGTTTTCAACTGTTCACTAGTATTGTACATTTAATACAGTGTCACCTTACTGTATATTAAATTAATATATTATGGTCTTATAGACTGAGCCACGTATCAATAAGTGAGTCATGATTCACTTATTGGCTTTGATCATCTCGAACAGTGGACCATCTGTCATTTCTACACCACAACAAATCTGCAAGAACTGCATGGTGCTATGGAGTCACCATGGTCTAAGACCCCTGTGGAACCTTTCATGATGCCATGGAGTCACCATGGTCTAAGACCCCTGTGGAACTGCATGATGCCATGCAGTCACCATGGTCTGAGCCCCCTGTGGAACCTTTCATGATACCATGGAGTCACCATGGTCTGAGCCCCCTGTGGAACTGCATGATGCCATGCAGTCACCATGGTCTGAGCCCCCTGTGGAACCTTTCATGATGCAATGGAGTCACCATGGTCTGAGGCCCCTGTGGAACCTTTCCATGCCTCAAATAATTCAGGCTGTTGTGGAGGAAAAGGGGGTATATGGTGACGAACAACTTCATTGTATAATTCCTAGACCATACCAAATAAACATTCCATACACTTTTGAGTCTAGTGTGAAGGACTATGGGGGATGTAGTACCTTCCAGTCAGGTCCCAGAGGCCCTCTACCTGTCTTCTTTGATGTGAAGGTGGCGGGATCATGATCTGGATTGTAGTCCTATGGAATGGATGCGATCAATACAATGACATAACATACACAGCATAAATAACAGTAGGTTTATCTAGTTCTGGATAGTTTGATCAATCGATGTTCTGACTAGTTCCGTTTCGTTTATTAGGATCCCCATTAGCTGCAGCAAATGCTCTACCTATTCTTACTGGGTCCGACACATATATAATACAATACATAACATGTACAGTATACATTACAACATAATAATAATAATAATAACGACAAGCAAAATAAAACACTGTAGAGACACTACAGTTATTCAATTATTGTCAATCATCATCATCACATCATCATCATCATCATCATATCATCATATATAAAAAGGGAGGAAGTGGGCTCTGTTTGTTTATATTTTTTTCCGACATTGGATGATGTCATCAGCGAGTGACATCACTGATGATGGCATATTGACCAAAATCATAAGCGAGTGACATCACTGATGATGTCATAGGCATTGTGACATCATCAGTGACATCATTTTTGATCAAAATCATTATGTAAAAGAGACAGGGCCAACTCGCATGCCAATAGAGCAAGCGAGCAGCCGAGCTGTGGGCGAGGCCACGCAGCGGCTGAGCTTAGGAATTGAGCGCGGGTAGCATGCTCGATTTCTAGTTATATAAATGCCCTTCTAGTTGTTCTTAATGTTGTAGACTATTTCAAAATCATTTAAAAAAAATCACAATTGGCAACCACAAACAAGAAAACTATACTACCGTATATAAAAGAAAAAAGAAAAGAGAAAAAGAAAATAATAAAAAATTGGTCTTTTACCTAAATGACCGTACATATTTATTCCATAAGTACCATACCACAATAGATAGGAAGGAGTATGCCTATTGGCTAATCTTTTGCTCTCACCTTTGGTCCTATGTGACTTCTGTCAGCGATGTCAATGTGCTCAATCACAGTACTGCGCCAGGTTTCATCATCCAGTCCATGTACCTGCAGAGACGTTAGAGGTCCTTTTGTGACAATTCATTTCAGATTGAGTGATGTACACAAAGTAATGCCATTTTTAAAGTTGCATTGTTTCCTGCTGCAGCAGCAGCAAATTTAATCGATGCTCATTCTCAGCGGATATACGGTAGATAAATGTATATATTACCAGATCAGATCACTTACATTGTCCTGATCTCCCATATCAGGCTTGTGCCACGTCTCGATCTTTATCATGAAATCGTCTTTCATGTAGACATTCTGCAGGGAGGGGGGAGACACATGACAGGATCAGTGGACACACTTGCACATACACGTGCGCGCACACACACACACACACACACACACACACACACACACACACACACACAGTCATTCCTTTACATTATTTCCATTTTCATTCATTGCATTTTAAATTAACATATTTCCAAATCCACTCAGCTTGAGACAAGACACTGTGAATTCAGGTCTGCACATAAACATTACATGTACGTGTGCACGTGCACACATACACACGCGCACATGCACACACGCACACACACACACACACACACACACACACACACACACACACACATACACACAGTCATTCCTTTACATTATTTCCATTTTCATTGCATTTAAATTAACATATTTCCAAATCCACTCAGCTTGAGGCAAGACACTGTGAATTCAGGTCTGCACATAAACATTACATGTACGTGTGCACGTGCACATGCACACATACACACGCGCACATGCACACACACACACACACACACACATACACACGCACGCACGCACACACACACACACACGGTAGCCGCTGTGTGAAGTCAAGCTCGTCATTGCTTCTGCGTGTCTTCTTTCGTCTAAGCGACAGCGTTACCATCTCATCTTTCATCATGGCACACAGGCCGAACAGTGTTTCACTGGAACAGCGCTAAGCTAGTTCCAATCACATTTTCATTCTACTACCCTACCGCTATGGGTACATTCTAAAAGCAGGCCCGAATTACAAATATGAGTTCAATTCAAAATGCCCCTAAACAAGCATGTGGAAACACACCTGCCCACAATGTTCTAAAGTCAAAACAAAAAGATGTAAAAAGCACACTTACTGTAAGGACTGCATCAGAGGAGGAGATGGATGATGAAGGAAACGGGAGTGGATCAGGAGAAAAGAGAGAGGCAAGGTTTGAAACTAAACACAGTAACACACAGCAGCACAAGTGTCAAGCTTTTCATGCATATGAAATTGATTGTGAGTGATTATGGTCCATGTCGTGTTGATCAAATTCTGCAACAAATAACTTGTAATATCTCGCCACCAAACAGTTGTTATCAGTCTTATCCTGCTGCAGCCCATACTCTAGAATGGGGCCAAAAGGCATTCACTGAGAATGGGTGGCTAACCTGTACGCAGTGTTCAATTATTCATTGTGACCCAGCATTGTGTGTGTGTGTGTGTGTGTGTGTGTGTGTGTGTGTGTGTGTGTGTGTGTGTGTGTGTGTGTGTGTGTGTGTGTGTGTGTGTGTGTGTGTGTGTGTGTGTGTGTGTGTGTGCGTGCGTGCGTGCGTGTGTGTGCGCGTGTGCGTGTGCGCGTGTGTGTGCGTTGTTGGGACTCACTAGTTCGACAGTAAGGGTATGCATTCCAGGCCTTCTCATGAACCTCGAGAGCACCTTTGGGTGCCAGAGCTCGGATATAACCTGGCACTTTACTGCAGAGAGACAGACAGGCAGGATATACAAATTAATTACAAATTACAAATTACAAGTTGCAGTCAACAATAGAAGAGATGTTCACGTCCTGTTGCATCATTAACTCAACACTCCTTTTTGCTCTCGTTTCAAACATTTTATTGTGGGAAATGCAGACAGGATTTACCTGACAAAATGTTAACAAGGCTGAACGTACTCTCTCAATCAAATGTCTTATTCGAATAGTAAAACAAAAAACAAACAAAAAACATCCTAACTCCTATAGACCATTTCACTGGAGTTGTGTTGCTAGGGAACAGTTTGGAATCAAGTTAATTTCCTGTCAGTGATTGTATTAGCAAACACTGCAACAGGAAGTAGGTCCAGTTGAAACGGTCTCTATACTATTATATTCCTAACCGCTTTTCCTTCACCTCGATGGAAGAACCTCATGAGGTCAAGGAAAGATGTGAAGGAGAATTCATAAGGACTTAGGAAAAGATAACCACGGTGCTGAGAGAATCCCACTGCACTAACACTAGGCTACATTAGGCTACGTACGTAGGCTACACTAGGCTACGTACGGAGGCTACACTAGGCTACGTACGGAGGCTACATTAGGCTACGTACGTAGGCTACACTAGGCTACGTACGTAGGCTACACTAGGCTACGTACGTAGGCTACACTAGTACGTAGGCTACACTAGGCTACGTACGGAGGCTACATTAGGCTACGTACGTAGGCTACACTAGGCTACGTACGGAGGCTACATTAGGCTACGTACATAGCCTACACTAGGCTACGTACGGAGGCTACATTAGGCTACGTACGGAGGCTACATTAGGCTACGTACGTAGGCGACACTAGGCTACGTACGGAGGCTACATTAGGCTACGTACGTAGGCTACACTAGACTACGTACGGAGGTTACATTAGGCTACGGACATAGGCTACACTAGGCTACATACGGAGGCTACATTAGGCTACATACGGAGGCTACACTAGGCTACATACGGAGGCTACATTAGGCTACGTACGGAGGCTACACTAGGCTACGTACGGAGGCTACATTAGGCTACGTACGGAGGCTACACTAGACTACATACATAGCCTAGCACACTCAATCCCAACGTTCAACTTAGGTGCAAGATCAAAATAAATCATAAGTAAAAAAAAAAAGCAGGCCAGCACTCTAGGTGTCCTTTCAATATTTAATCGGCATCTGGGACAGACAGCAGTACAACAGACGCATTTCAGCATGAAGCCTAGTGAAGCAGTGAAGTCCCTTTCCTTAGCATTTAGAGAATTCAATCATGGCTGTATCATGGCTGCCACTGAGGTACTTCTGGCTCATTTCACTCAGTCCTAACCAAAAAAGAGGATTTGAACACAGCCCCTAATTCAATACACACACACACACACACACAAAATAGCCTATGTACAATCACAAGACACACACACACACACACACACACACACACACACACACACATACAGGGGACGGTACTTGTCATCCCTGTCGGCCTACCTCTGCAGGTGGTAGACCTTGTGGGTGCACCTACCTCTGCAGGTGGTAGACCTTGTGGGTGTACTGTCCCTTCTCTTTTTCATTCTCATAGGGCTCGTTGACCAGCACCTCCACTCCTTCACCTCCCCCCGTCTCGCTTTTACTGGCCTCCGCTACAGAGTACAGCTGGCCCACCTGGTACTGGAGTGAGAGAGGAGGAGAAAGGAGAGGAGAGGGGGGGGGGAGGGGAGGGGAGATGAGAGGAGAAGAGGGGATAGGAGCGGAGAGGAGAGAGGAGTGGAGAGGAGATGAGAGGAGAGGAGAGAGGAGTGGAGAGGAGATGAGAGGAGAGGAGAGGAGAGAGGAGTGGAGAGGAGAGGAGAGAGGGGAGAGGGGAGAGGGGAGAGGAGGGGAGGGGAGTTGAGGAGAAGAGGGCATAGGAGAGGAGAGGAGATGAGATGAGGAGGGAGAGCAGGGGAGGGAAAAGGGTCTATCGCCAAAGTAGCTTACTGGGCAGCTAAATGTTTTGTTGTTGTTGGTGTTGTTGTTGTTGTTGTTGTGTTGTGTGTGTTTTTTTGGGGAGGTGTGATAATAGACATGATTTCTCTCCCAAAAATGTCATGGTTGATATTCTACACTACCATTTACAACTTTGGCAAAACAGCAAATAAAACCATGTTCACTTTGTTATTGCATCCAAGAGTGTAAAACTCATGAAAAAAACATGAGACCCCCCCCCCCCCCCCACGCCCCCAGGATGTGGAAAAAGACCCCTGTGGAAAGTCCTACTCTGGTGACCTTAGTTAGCCATTTCCCTCTGGTTATCACAGAGCCTGACTTCAGCATATTAAAACGTCACAGTCAGCAAAGCGCTCGCCCTGTCCAGACTCTCTCTTCCTCCTCCTCCAGGCCTCCTCCATGTCCCTGATCCTCCCTGAGTGAGTCAGTCAGTCAGCAGTGTTGTTGCAATAGAGAGTGAGTGACTCACGTTACTGTTTGCCCGCACACTCACTCACTCCCACTCACACAAAGCCATGGCTTACTAAAGGAAAGTCTTTAGACACGTTTCCCTCAATCTGCCTCATCCGGCTTAAGTGAGTGATTTCCTACGTTTCCCAGAATGCCTTTCTACAAGTCTCCGAGAAAGAGGTTCTCTGTGCAATAGCTCTATAATAGTTAGTTCAATAGTTTGAACGCCGGCGCGACGCGAAGCTTTGCGTTAGGTCAGGCAGGACACGAGTCATGCACACCTGTATCAGCTGACCGTCAGCTGACCTAAATAAACACCAATCGTGTTTGAGAAAACAATGCGCTCTCTCCTCACCATCCCTGTGGCTCCTCCTACCTGACACATGCAGCTGTTGACTTGGGTGTGCTGCTCTCTCCCTTCCACCAGCCCAGCCTCTCGTTACGCTGCATGGAACCATACAGGAAGCAGCCTACACAGCAGAACCTGTACCACCTGGATAACCATTTGAGTAATACACTTTTTTTTTTATCAACCAATGACCATGGTCATTGGACCCCCCTCCTCCCCCGCCAATCTGGGGAGAGTTGTAGACTAGCACATGCTTCCTTTGATACATGTGCAGTCGCCAGCCGCTTCTTTTCACCTGACAGTGAGGAGATTCACCGGCAGGATGTAGCGCGTGGGAGGATCGTGCTATTCCCCCCAGTTCCCCTCCCCCCCCAAGGGCATACAGTATGCGCTTGTGCCTGTATAGAGACAGTCTGCATGTCTGGGAACGCCCACAAAATGTTAAACGGCTGGCGCGCGAGTGGGGTTAAAACCGCCCATATATCTCATGGGCTGACTGACCAAAAGACGGTGCTGCGGCTCTAAACTACAGGTTTGGGGGTTCTAGAGCAGAACACAAGACGTCTGCTCAGATGTGCGTTTACTGCGGTGGTTAAATCCCCGATCGTGTCTGCCTGGGCTGGGCTATCAGCTAAATTCAAACTTTGCTGAATGGATAGAACGGGGGGTTTTTACCCCACCCTCACCACGCCCCCAGCCAGGCGGAGCCAGCTAAACCAGCGTCTATGACGAGACGTGGCCTCAACCTATGGACGCCCGGCCAAGCCGGAGGTAGCACGGGGGCTCAAACCTGCGACCCTCATGTTGGTAGGCAGGGAATCTACCGCTGCACTACCCGGGTGCTCTAGCAATAAACATTCCTGATTTCATGACGCAAGCATTCCTGACTGGAAAACAGTGGCTCTAGAAAGACACCAAAACCTGACGTTTTCGATCTCTGAAATGTTCTGCTGTCAAACTCCATAGTAGCTGCTGGAAATATACCTTCATGAGATGTCACATCTTCTACACTTGGACAGTTATCCAGGATTTTGTCTGACAATAATTTGTCCAGCTATTTGTAGATTTGGGTAGATTAGGATGAGACCCCCCATCTGCTGACCCTAGCAGCATAGCTGGAGAAACGGCTTCAGAGCCAGGGTTGAAAGCGTTCCAGCAGGTCTGGCAGGTTGAGTGTGTTCAGGGCTGTGCCCCGTTCCTCCTGAAGACACACAAGACGTCTCTCCTCTGTGACCAACCGCTTAGGAATGTCACTCGGCGAGCACAACTAGCCATGGTAAGGCTGCACAATGATTCAAATATTAATCCTGATTTTGGCTTCTTCCCACGACCATGAAAACAAGAAAATCGAGATAAAACGATTTGTTATGCTGAATATTTTTGCAGTAGGTTGTGACAGTGCACTACGTTTATTATTTTTAAAGTTCTGATCAGATCTATACATATTTTAATTTGTTTCTTCTTCTTTTTTCAGTGAAATTATTATATTTAAAGTTCAATAAATGCATGATGTTCCCAAAGTCAATGAGTAATCATGGATCAAAATATAATCGTGATCTCAACATTGATCAAAAATAATCGTGATTGTCATTTCGGCCATAATTGTGCTGTGCGTGCAGCCCTTACTGCAGGCGTGACGTGACGTGCAAACAAGATCTTCCACTGCAGCTCCAGACAAAACAGGCTGAACATGAAGTTTCGTCGAGCAAGTTTTGTGGGTGAAAAAGTGGCCCTACAGGTCTCAAGTCACATGACTTGTTGATCATGTGATCAACATAAGGAGCAGGGCATGACTCAACATTCTGTGGATTCAAAACTAATGCTGCATTTACTGAGGTCACGAGGGGAAGAACAAGTACCACTCAAAGCAACAGCTTGTTTGAAGCCGTAGCTACACTGCTATATAGCTATAGGCTACAGCTGCTTCTGTACACTTAACCCACATGCTCTTATTGAGTTCATGCTTTGCAGCAACCACAAACACAGAATCCAGCTGAGAGCGCTGTGATCACAAAATGCCTCAAATTAATCGTAAAGATTTTTTGTAGAAATCGATTCATCGTTTAGACTGATTTGTAAGAAAAACAATCAAATTCACTCGTTCCAGCTATTATACTCAATTGGTTATCTTTAGGTTGTGGACTAGTTGCTCGGGGACATACGAAGACATTTGAGGATGTCATCTTGGGCTTTGTGGGGGGGGGGGGGGGAATATCAACATTTTTGCACCATTTTGTGACATTCTATAGACCAAACGACAATCGATTAGTCAAGAAATTATTGGACAGATCGATAATGAAAATAGTTGACAACTAAAGAGGCGAGGGGGGTTCACAGACACAGAGGAAAGCATAGATAGCCTCCCATTAAGGACACATCTATAGGAGGAAGTTGGACCTGCTGCAGCCGTGCTGATAGGGAAGTAGCCCGAGGTGGCATGGCAGATAAAACAGCTAAATAAATGCTGGGCCTGATATAAAGCCTACGACTGCAAGGGCATCTAAAGTCTACAACAACACTGCATGTGTGGGCAGCTAGCAGCGACTAGGCCTACATGATGCAGGTGGAGACATCCATTCACTCTGGTGTGTCGTTCATGATGTGTGGGAACAGGAACATCAGGTGTCGGAGGAGAAAGGAGACCCATGTGGATCAACGGCTCGGGGAAGTTTGAGTGCAGCAATTCAGCCTCCAGCTGGTTCCCTCCCATAGACGGTATAAAATATGGACATAGCCACCGTGACGTCGCCCATCGGTTTGGAGACTCAGCAGCAGCTAGCGTGAGGCCAGTGGTTTCCTACACAGAGCCGCAGCGTGACAGCGCCACCTGCTATTGGTCTGGGATCAGCAAGCTATGCGATCGCTGGACAGGCGACCTGTCAATCACGCCTGCGCCGTTGTAACCTTGCGTTCCCACTCAAGAAAACATTGGCGAAGCGAGTATCTAGCTACCCAAAAAGCTTCAAGTACTTTGAATACTTAATTTGGTATGTCCATGCTTCTTATTGCCAGACCCAGGGGGTCGGCCTACAGAAGGCTTTGTCGGTCGGTCGGTCTGTCGGTCTGTCGGTCTGTCGGTCGGTCGGTCTGTCCCTCTTTTCCTCCCTGGAGGTACACAGGGGGACCGTGCAAGAGTCATCCAGGCTGGGATGCACTATTGGCGGATAGATTGAGCGGGATGAGAGCCTCCTTTTATGGAGCTTTTTTCCGTTTTTTTCCATTTTTCGTGTGGTGCTCCAGGACGGACCCCCGTCATGGCGCAGAGGTATGCCCGGCCTCGGTGGCCCCCTCCCGGGTTGGGAGGGGGGTCTGCCCCCCCCCCACCCAATTTTTTTTTTTTTTACTTTTTTTTCCCCGCTCTATCATGCAGAGAGGTTGGTCCCAGCTTCGGTGGCCCCCTCCCGGGTTGGGAGGGGGTCTACCCCCCCACCCCCATTTTTTTTTTTTTTTTTTACTTTTTTTTTTCCGCTCTATCATGCAGAGAGGTTGGTCCTGGCCTCGGTGGCCCCCATCCCGGGTTGGGAGGGGGGGTCGACCTACCCCCCCACCCAAAAAAAAAAAAAAATGTTTTTCGCTCTATCATACAGAGGTTCGTCCCGGCCTCGGTGGCCCTCATCCCGGGTTGGGAGGGGGGGTCGACCTACCCCCCCCCCCCCCACCCCAAAAAATAAAAAATTGCCCCCCACCCAATTTTTTTTTTCGCTCTATCATGCAGAGGTTCGTCCCGGCCTCGGTGGCCCCCATCCCGGGTTGTGAGGGGGGGTCGACCTACCCCCCCCCCCCCACCATTTTTTTGCCAGACCCAGGGGGTCGGCCTACAGAAGGCTTTGTCGGTCGGTCGGTCTGTCGGTCTGTCCCTCTTTTCCTCCCTGGAGGTACACAGGGGGACCGTGCAAGAGTCATCCAGGCTGGGATGCACTATTGGCGGATAGATTGAGCGGGATGAGACCCTCCTTTTATGGAGCTTTTTTCCATTTTTTTCCATTTTTCGTGTGGTGCCCAAAAACACCCAAAAAAAAAAAAAAAATTGTTTTTCGCTCTATCATGCAGAGGTTCGTCCCGGCCTCGGTGGCCCCCATCCCGGGTTGGGAGGGTTCAGATTTCAACCACCAGGGGCAACAGAGCAGGTCTGGACTTGCTACCATTTGAACCAGCAGTGAATGGGGACACACTAACGAACATTGAATTACCTTTAATTCAACTGGTTTAAACATGTGCCGTGTAACTGTACAGGATCTGTACTTGTTGTAATTGTGGTGCCTAGTTTGGTTCATTATTGGCCATTAGATCATATTAGATCATACTTATTTATTTATGGAATAGTTAAAAGAAAGACATGTTTAAATGTGGTCATTAACTACAGTACATTAGAGGGCAATAGAGGGCCCACAACACCTGAAGGTAATTTGTATAAATATCACCTACAGCCAACTGATTAATGAGATGGCAATCAATAGTATGACAGCAATTGATCATATTTACACAACCATAAACCCACAACACACTTGTAACATTCATGAGTTGAAAATGTTTTAGCCACTCAAATTGCATTGGGAAGCTGCGTTGGGCAGGTCAGGTGAGCAAGTAAAATCAATGAGGGTCTAATCAACAAGGGACAGGTGAATGTAATCAGACTGGAAGGTTTGCTGGTCTAGCCTATACACAAATCTACAACCAAATACCCCTATACACCCCCACCGTGCTGTATTCCCATTTAATTCCAACAAAATGTTAATACGGCCTAAAATGATTTATACTTTTAACTTATAAAGTGGTTTGTTGTAGGTGTGTTGGTCTCAAAACCAGACCTACTCTGTTGCCCCTGGTGGTTGAAATCTGAAGCGTTCCTGAATGGCTGGGGAGGAAAAGCCCTTCTGCCCATATTCTGTGCACTGACTGACAAGGGACAGGTGAATGTAATCAGACTGGAAGGTTTGCTGGTCTAGCCTATATACAAATCTACAACCAAATACCCCTATACACAAAATGCTACACACACACAAAATGCCTAAAATGATTTATACTTTTAACTTATAAAGTGGTTTGTAGGTGTGTTGCCTACTAGGAATTTGTTCCTTCTGGGTCTGGCATAACCAGGTCTCCTGGTCTTGTTTTTTCTATCTCGTAGCGACTGGCGAGGTTAGGCTCGACTCCATTCTGCATTTCTATGGGAGAACGTTATTACTGCGGCACACAAAGCGGAAACGCCACCGGAAACAGCACTGGGGGGCGGGTCTTAGGAAACAGCACTGGAGGGCGGGTCTTAGGAAACAGCACTGGGGGGTGGGTCTTAGGAAACAGCACTGGGGGGCGGGTCTTAGGAAACAGCACTGGAGGGCGGGTCTTAGGAAACAGCACTGGGGGGTGGGTCTTAGGAACCAGCACTGGAGGGCGGGTCTTAGGAAACAGCACTGGGGGGCGGGTCTTAGGAAACAGCACTGGGGGGCGGGTCCTAGGAAACAGCACTGGGGGGTGGGTCTTAGGAAACAGCACTGGGGGGTGGGTCTTAGGAAACAGCACTGGGGGGTGGGTCTTAGGAAACAGCACTGGGGGGTGGGTCTTAGGAAACAGCACTGGGGGGTGGGTCTTAGGAAACAGCACTGGAGGGCGGGTCCTAGGAAACAGCACTGGGGGGTGGGTCTTAGGAAACAGCACTGGAGGGCGGGTCTTAGGAAACAGCACTGGGGGGCGGGTCTTAGGAAACAGCACTGGGGGGCGGGTCTTAGGAAACAGCACTGGGGGGTGGGTCTTAGGAAACAGCACTGGGGGGCGGGTCCTAGGAAACAGCACTGGGGGGTGGGTCTTAGGAAACAGCACTGGGGGGTGGGTCTTAGGAAACAGCACTGGGGGGCGGGTCCTAGGAAACAGCACTGGAGGGCGGGTCTTAGGAAACAGCACTGGGGGGCGGGTCTTAGGAAACAGCACTGGAGGGCGGGTCTTAGGAAACAGCACTGGGGGCGGGTCTTAGGAAACAGCACTGGGGGGCGGGTCTTAGGAAACAGCACTGGGGGCGGATCTTAGGAAACAGCACTGCGGGGGGCGGCACTGGGGGGTGGGTCTTAGGAAACAGCACTGGGGGGCAGGTCTTAGGAAACAGCACTGGGGGGTGGGTCTTAGGAAACAGCACTGGGGGGCGGGTCTTAGGAAACAGCACTGAGGGGCGGGTCTTAGGAAACAGCACTGGGGGGTGGGTCTTAGGAACCAGCACCGGGGGCGGGTCTTAGGAAACAGCACTGGGGGGCGGGTCTTAGGAAACAGCACTGGGGGGCGGGTCTTAGGAAACAGCACTGGGGGGCGGGTCTTAGGAAACAGCACTGGAGGGCGGGTCTTAGGAAACAGCACTGGGGGGCGGGTCTTAGGAAACAGCACTGGAGGGCGGGTCTAGTGCTGCCTTCCAGACACCTGGGACGTGGGTGTTTCCCAGTGGAAAAGTCCCACCCCCCACCTTCAAAGCATTCCAGAGCACAAAGGCAAAATGCAACCAAGAAACATGGCGGACCGCGACAAACTTTTTTTTGTTTGGCAAATAGCAAGACAGCTTAACAACGAGCAGAGCACCCTCCTTACATATTTAAATGAAAATGAGGAGCAGCAATGACACATAATGTAACAGACTCTATTATACATTTTATTTAGGCACTTAATACTTTGGACTACATACTCCATGTTGCGGCCATTGTTGTGTGACGTCAGAGAACTGGTTCCCAGCCTAGTGGGGGTAGATTTTTTTCTCCCAGTTTTCAAGTGGGAGCTCCCACTTTGAGTGCCGTTCCAGCGCACTTTTCCTAATAGGAGGCCAGAAAATCCGAAGGTCCCAGTTGTCTGGAAGGCAGCATTAGGAAACAGCACTGGGGGGCGGGTCTTAGGAAACAGCACTGGGGGCGGATCTTAGGAAACAGCACTGGGGGGGGCGGCACTGGGGGGTGGGTCTTAGGAAACAGCACTGGGGGGCAGGTCTTAGGAAACAGCACTGGGGGGTGGGTCTTAGGAAACAGCACTGGGGGGTGGGTCTTAGGAAACAGCACTGGGGGGCGGGTCTTAGGAAACAGCACTGGGGGGTGGGTCTTAGGAAACAGCACTGGGGGGTGGGTCTTAGGAAACAGCACTGGGGGGCGGGTCTTAGGAAACAGCACTGGGGGGCAGGTCTTAGGAAACAGCACTGGGGGGTGGGTCTTAGGAAACAGCACTGGGGGGCGGGTCTTAGGAAACAGCACTGGGGGGTGGGTCTTAGGAAACAGCACTGGGGGGCGGGTCTTAGGAAACAGCACTGAGGGGCGGGTCTTAGGAAACA
This sequence comes from Poromitra crassiceps, assembly GCF_964638095.1. Taxonomy (NCBI): domain Eukaryota; kingdom Metazoa; phylum Chordata; class Actinopteri; order Beryciformes; family Melamphaidae; genus Poromitra; species Poromitra crassiceps. The sequence continues at coordinate 58,571,867 of NC_139642.1, forward strand.
GCACTGGGGGGTGGGTCTTAGGAACCAGCACCGGGGGCGGGTCTTAGGAAACAGCACTGGGGGGCGGGTCTTAGGAAACAGCACTGGGGGGCGGGTCTTAGGAAACAGCACTGGGGGGCGGGTCTTAGGAAACAGCACTGGGGGGCGGGTCTTAGGAAACAGCACTGGGGGGCGGGTCTTAGGAAACAGCACTGGGGGGCGGGTCTTAGGAAACAGCACTGGGGGTGGGTCTTAGGGCGGATGATCATGCCCTGTCTTAATGGGTGACGGGAGGTTACTCTCATGATAAATTATCATGTATTGATATTGAACATCACAGATTGATGACATCTAACAATGTAGATTCGATTTTTCCTTTAAGGAGCTACAGATCCTAACATCATTTCATTCATAAATTCATTCTTCTTTGGATGTTTCTGCCTTGAAAATCCATTAGAATTTGAACCTGATCCTTGAACCTTTGACCTCCGGGCCATTGTTGCTTGTAGAGACAGTCGTGTGTGTGTGTGTGTGTGTGTGTGTGTGTGTGTGTGTGTGTGTGTGTGTGTGTGTGTGTGTGTCCTATGCTCTATGCAGTTGATGAGAAGAGGAGAGTGAAGATACAGCAGATGTATGGCAGCTACAGTAGGTCCTTACCTCCTCCACTGAAATGGGCAGGACGATTCGACTGGGGGGGAGAGAGAGAGAGAGAGAAAGAGAGAGAGAGAGAGAGCATTAAGGCACAGCTAACACAACAGCAAAACATGGACGGGACATAAAAAAGGACACTTTTGTAGCCCTACACATGAAAACAAGACACATGCACCTACACATATTTACATACAAGGTAAGTAGGAATAAAAGCAAGGAGTTCCAACTATATTTTCAAATATCATGACAAAGTCGACTCTAGAGAGTTATTCCAGGTGATCAAGAGAACAAAAACAGGTTGTATAGGTTACTTCCTGGCTGCATCATTTAGCAAAGAAGAGGCCAGGATACATGTACAAACTTGTCTTTGCTCACTTCACCCAAAGGTTGACCAGCTATTTTAAGATGCTTGGTTAAACAGCCTAACTGTGCTATGCTGGTTAAATAGCCTAACTGTGCTATGCTGGTTAAACAGCCTAACTGTGCTATGCTGGTTAAACAGCCTAACTGTGCTATGCTGGTTAAACAGCCTAACTGTGCTATGCTGGTTAAACAGCCTAACTGTGCTATGCTGGTTAAACAGCCTAACTGTGCTATGCTGGTTAAATAGCCTAACTGTGCTATGCTGGTTAAACAGCCTAACTGTGCTATGCTGGTTAAACAGCCTAACTGTGCTATGCTGGTTAAACAGCCTAACTGTGCTATGCTGGTTAAACAGCCTAACGGTGCTATGCTGGTTAAATAGCCTAACTGTGCTATGCTGGTTAAATAGCCTAACTGTGCTATGCTGGTTAAATAGCCTAACTGTGCTATGCTGGTTAAATAGCCTAACTGTGCTATGCTGGTTAAATAGCCTAACTGTGCTATGCTGGTTAAACAGCCTAACTGTGCTATGCTGGTTAAATAGCCTAACTGTGCTATGCTGGTTAAACAGCCTAACTGTGCTATGCTGGTTAAATAGCCTAACTGTGCTATGCTGGTTAAACAGCCTAACTGTGCTATGCTGGTTAAACAGCCTAACTGTGCTATGCTGGTTAAATAGCCTAACTGTGCTATGCAGAGTTGAGTTTTGAGTATGAGATCATTACTCAGCAAAGGCTTAAGTGATCTGATTGCACCTTTTCAGATCATCAACAGCCAATGAGATTTCTTTGTTTGAAATTTGTTTGTTTGTTTCCCTACTGATGTGTTTTCCTTTCACGAAAACAAAAAATTGTTCTACCTGGAAAGTGCAAAACGGACGAGTACGTACATGATTCCAGCTAGGGCTGCACGATATTGGAAAAAAACAGACATTGCAATATATTTGGTTTCTGCGATATATATTGCGATATGAAAGAATACAGGAATTTTCACCAAATGACTTGATTAGCTCATCAAGCCTTGTCCCTTTAAGAAGGTAGTGGGTAACCTGCGTGGGTGACATAGTAGAAAGTGTTTTTAGCTGCAGCCAGAGTGATTGGCAGGATGCTAGTGTGCTAATGCTGAGTATCAACCAGCAAAAGAGTTATAGCATGACATGTTTGAGTTACTTTGCCTTATCCTATGACATTGCGCGTTCTGCGATGTGAGTATTGCGCATGCGCACATTGCGATGACGATGCTGAAACGATATATTGTGCAGCTCTAATTCCAGCCATTCAAAACGTCCCAGTTGACTACAGGAATAAATGTCTCAAAACAGTGCAGGGAGATTTGCAGCCATCTTTGGGGTCAATGAATGGTAACATCTGAATGATTGTTCTCCTGTTTACTTTTAATTCATGCTATTGCTACGCAGCTTGCTACCCGAGTAGCACCAAGGAACCTATAAAGAAGGGAAAGACATCACAGCGTTGGGGCCAGACTTTGGGGTCAGTTCTATTGAAGTGAATGGGGCGGGCGTGGGCAGGGTAAGTCCCACTATAAACCATCATATCTGCGTCGTTTCAGCTTGGATTGAAAAATGCTTCCGCCAGATTAAAGAAGACACGTGACATTAATGGGTCGGACCCGCCCCGTTCGCTCATGTAGCATGATGTAGCTAATCGAGCTATCTTGGACCAAACAGGGGCTTGAGTTGAGCTATATGCAGCTGCTGGACAGAGCCATGATCTGTTTGGAGACCAATAATAAGGAAAACTAACGTGCACATTTAGATTGAATAAATAAATAAATAAATAAATAAATAAATAAATAAATAAACAAATAAACAAACAAACAAACAAACAAACAGTCATCAGGCAATGTGAGAAGCAGCCAGACATGTTAAGCTCTCTGTTAATGTGCAGACCTGAAGATCCTGCTGTGACTGGAAGAGAGAAGAGGAAATAGAAACTACAATGAAAACTGTCACTGCCAGTGTGTGTGTGTGTGTGTGTGTGTGTGTGTGTGTGTGTGTGTGTGTGTGGGTGTGTGTGTGTGTGTGTGTGTGTGTGTGTGTGTGTGTGTGTGTGTGTGTGTGTGTGTGTGTGTGTGGCCTTTGTGTATCCTCCCCTTGTGTGCCATGATACAATAGCCAATTAATTGGCACCTGCTGCCAGTCTAGCGAGGTCTGAATATTTCATTAGAACAGATCAGAGTGGAAGAGGAGCCGGCCGGCCGGCCACGCTGGGACATGATGGCTGATTCAAACTAAAAAGTGGGCCTCCAGACACACAGACATAACACTAGGCACCCTGCATCACCTGAGTAAAGGAGTTACAGACATAACACTAGGCACCCTGCATCACCTGAGTAAAGGAGTTACAGACATAACACTAGGCACCCTGCATCACCTGAGTAAAGGAGTTACAGACATAACACTAGGCACCCTGCATCACCTGAGTAAAGGAGTTACAGACATAACACTAGGCACCCTGCATCACCTGAGTAAAGGAGTTACAGACATAACACTAGGCACCCTGCATCACCTGAGTAAAGGAGTTACAGACATAACACTAGGCACCCTGCATCACCTGAGTAAAGGAGTTGCAGACATAACACTACTAGGCACGGTGCATCACCTGAGTAAAGGAGTTACAGACATAACACTAGGCACTCTGCATCACCTGAGTAAAGGAGTTACAGACATAACACTAGGCACCCTGCATCACCTGAGTAAAGGAGTTACAGACATAACACTAGGCACCCTGCATCACCTGAGTAAAGGAGTTACAGACATAACACTAGGCACCGTGCATCACCTGAGTAAAGGAGTTACAGACATAACGCTAGGCACCGTGCATCACCTGAGTAAAGGAGTTACAGACATAACACTAGGCACCGTGCATCACCTGAGTAAAGGAGTTACAGACATAACACTAGGCACCCTGCATCACCTGAGTAAAGGAGTTACAGACATAACGCTAGGCACCCTGCATCACCTGAGTAAAGGAGTTACAGACATAACACTAGGCACCGTGCATCACCTGAGTAAAGGAGTTACAGACATAACACTAGGCACCGTGCATCACCTGAGTAAAGGAGTTACAGACATAACACTAGGCACCGTGCATCACCTGAGTAAAGGAGTTACAGACATAACACTAGGCACCCTGCATCACCTGAGTAAATGAGTTACAGACATAACACTAGGCACCCTGCATCACCTGAGTAAAGGAGTTACAGACATAACACTAGGCACCGTGCATCACACATAACACTAGGCACCCTGCATCACCTGAGTAAAGGAGTTACAGACATAACACTAGGCACCGTGCATCACCTGAGTAAAGGAGTTACAGACATAACACTAGGCACCCTGCATCACCTGAGTAAAGGAGTTACAGACATAACACTAGGCACCCTGCATCACCTGAGTAAAGGAGTTACAGACATAACACTAGGCACCCTGCATCACCTGAGTAAAGGAGTTACAGACATAACACTAGGCACCCTGCATCACCTGAGTAAAGGAGTTACAGACATAACACTAGGCACCCTGCATCACCTGGGTAAAGGAGTTACAGACATAACACTAGGCACCCTGCATCACCTGAGTAAAGGAGTTGCAGACATAACACTACTAGGCACGGTGCATCACCTGAGTAAAGGAGTTACAGACATAACACTAGGCACTCTGCATCACCTGAGTAAAGGAGTTACAGACATAACACTAGGCACCCTGCATCACCTGAGTAAAGGAGTTACAGACATAACACTAGGCACCCTGCATCACCTGAGTAAAGGAGTTACAGACATAACACTAGGCACCGTGCATCACCTGAGTAAAGGAGTTACAGACATAACGCTAGGCACCGTGCATCACCTGAGTAAAGGAGTTACAGACATAACACTAGGCACCGTGCATCACCTGAGTAAAGGAGTTACAGACATAACACTAGGCACCCTGCATCACCTGAGTAAAGGAGTTACAGACATAACGCTAGGCACCCTGCATCACCTGAGTAAAGGAGTTACAGACATAACACTAGGCACCGTGCATCACCTGAGTAAAGGAGTTACAGACATAACACTAGGCACCGTGCATCACCTGAGTAAAGGAGTTACAGACATAACACTAGGCACCGTGCATCACCTGAGTAAAGGAGTTACAGACATAACACTAGGCACCCTGCATCACCTGAGTAAATGAGTTACAGACATAACACTAGGCACCCTGCATCACCTGAGTAAAGGAGTTACAGACATAACACTAGGCACCGTGCATCACACATAACACTAGGCACCCTGCATCACCTGAGTAAAGGAGTTACAGACATAACACTAGGCACCGTGCATCACCTGAGTAAAGGAGTTACAGACATAACACTAGGCACCCTGCATCACCTGAGTAAAGGAGTTACAGACATAACACTAGGCACCCTGCATCACCTGAGTAGTAAAGGAGTTACAGACATAACACTAGGCACCGTGCATCACCTGAGTAAAGGAGTTAAAGACATAACACTAGGCACCCTGCATCACCTGAGTAAAGGAGTTACAGACATAACACTAGGCACCGTGCATCACCTGAGTAAAGGAGTTAAAGACATAACACTAGGCACCTTGCATCACCTGAGTAAAGGAGTTACAGACATAACACTAGGCACCCTGCATCACCTGAGTAAAGGAGTTACAGACATAACACTAGGCACCCTGCATCACCTGAGTAGTAAAGGAGTTACAGACATAACACTAGGCACCTTGCATCACCTGAGTAAAGGAGTTACAGACATAACACTACTAGGCACCGTGCATCACCTGAGTAAAGGAGTTACAGACATAACACTAGGCACCTTGCATCACCTGAGTAAGGGAGTTACAGACATAACACTACTAGGCACGGTGCATCACCTGAGTAAAGGAGTTACAGACATAACACTAGGCACCCTGCATCACCTGAGTAAAGGAGTTACAGACATAACACTAGGCACCCTGCATCACCTGAGTAAAGGAGTTACAGACATAACACTACTAGGCACGGTGCATCACCTGAGTAAAGGAGTTACAGACATAACACTAGGCACCCTGCATCACCTGAGTAAAGGAGTTACAGACATAACACTAGGCACCCTGTATCACCTGAGTAAAGGAGTTACAGACATAACACTAGTAGGCACCCTGCATCACCTGAGTAAACGAGTTACAGACATAACACTAGGCACCCTGCATCACCTGAGTAAAGGAGTTACAGACATAACACTAGGCACCCTGCATCACCTGAGTAAAGGAGTTACAGACATAACACTAGGCACCCTGCATCACCTGAGTTAAGGAGTTACAGACATAACACTAGGCACCCTGCATCACCTGAGTAAATGAGTTACAGACATAGCTAGGCACCCTGCATCACCTGAGTAAAGGAGTTACAGACATAACACTAGGCACCGTGCATCACCTGAGTAAAGGAGTTACAGACATAACACTAGGCACCGTGCATCACCTGAGTAAAGGAGTTACAGACATAACACTAGGCACCGTGCATCACCTGAGTAAAGGAGTTACAGACATAACGCTAGGCACCCTGCATCACCTGAGTAAAGGAGTTACAGACATAACACTAGGCACCCTGCATCACCTGAGTAAAGGAGTTACAGACATAACACTAGGCACCCTGCATCACCTGAGTAAAGGAGTTACAGACATAACGCTAGGCACCGTGCATCACCGGAGTAAAGGAGTTACAGACATAACACTAGGCACCATGCATCACCTGAGTAAAGGAGTTACAGACATAACACTAGGCACCTTGCATCACCTGAGTAAAGGAGTTACAGACATAACACTACTAGGCACGGTGCATCACCTGAGTAAAGGAGTTACAGACATAACACTAGGCACCCTGCATCACCTGAGTAAAGGAGTTACAGACATAACACTAGGCACCCTGCATCACCTGAGTAAAGGAGTTACAGACATAACACTAGGCACCGTGCATCACCTGAGTAAAGGAGTTACAGACATAACACTAGTAGGCACCCTGCATCACCTGAGTAAAGGAGTTACAGCCATAACACTAGGCACCCTGCATCACCTGAGTAAAGGAGTTACAGACATAACACTAGGCACCCTGCATCACCTGAGTAAAGGAGTTACAGACATAACACTAGTAGGCACCCTGCATCACCTGAGTAAAGGAGTTACAGACATAACACAAGGCACCCTGCATCACCTGAGTAAAGGAGTTACAGACATAACACTAGGCACCCTGCATCACCTGAGTAAAGGAGTTACAGACATAACACTAGGCACCCTGCATCACCTGAGTAAAGGAGTTACAGACATAACACTAGGCACCCTGCATCACCTGAGTAAAGGAGTTACAGACATAACACTAGGCACCCTGCATCACCTGAGTAAAGGAGTTACAGACATAACACTAGGCACCGTGCATCACCTGAGTAAAGGAGTTACAGACATAACAGTAGGCACCCTGCATCACCTGAGTAAAGGAGTTACAGACATAACACTAGGCACCCTGCATCACCTGAGTAAAGGAGTTACAGACATAGCTAGGCACCCTGCATCACCTGAGTAAAGGAGTTACAGACATAACACTAGGCACCGTGCATCACCTGAGTAAAGGAGTTACAGACATAACAGTAGGCACCCTGCATCACCTGAGTAAAGGAGTTACAGACATAACAGTAGGCACCCTGCATCACCTGAGTAAAGGAGTTACAGACATAACAGTAGGCACCCTGCATCACCTGAGTAAAGGAGTTACAGACATAACACTAGGCACCCTGCATCACCTGAGTAAAGGAGTTACAGACATAACAGTAGGCACCCTGCATCACCTGAGTAAAGGAGTTACAGACATAACACTAGGCACCCTGCATCACCTGAGTAAAGGAGTTACAGACATAACACTAGGCACCCTGCATCACCTGAGTAAAGGAGTTACAGACATAACACTAGGCACCCTGCATCATCTGAGTAAAGGAGTTACAGACATAGCTAGGCACCCTGCATCACCTGAGTAAAGGAGTTACAGACATAACAGTAGGCACCCTGCATCACCTGAGTAAAGGAGTTACAGACATAACAGTAGGCACCCTGCATCACCTGAGTAAAGGAGTTACAGACATAACAGTAGGCACCCTGCATCACCTGAGTAAAGGAGTTACAGACATAACACTAGGCACCCTGCATCACCTGAGTAAAGGAGTTACAGACATAACACTAGGCACTCTGCATCACCTGAGTAAAGGAGTTACAGACATAACAGATTCCATACAGGTCTTTGGACTACAAGGTAGCGAGTTCAAGTCCCTGATGTACTGTGACCATTCTGAAGTTTCCTGAAAAGTAAATCAACCTGAAATCACAGCGTACCGTAGAAAACTCAAATCAGATTGAGCAGATGATTGGCATGACTAATGGACTAACCTTTCAACCCATAGAGAGCAGTGCAGTGCAGTTTTTTGTTTTGGCCCATGTGACTTACTGGTTTATTTGTTAATGCAGACTAGCACTGCAGTGTTCTATAAAGTGATTCGCACTGTCAGTCTGTCAATCATAGGTTGCAGGATCACACTACTTAAGTCTCTCCTCACTGAATCTAAACTTTAACAGGTGTTTGTCTCAGTAGGTAAAGCAACAGCCTATCATGTGGCTGTTGTTGTGGGTTCAAATCAAGACTTGTCCTTTCCAAAGGCATTAGTCATCTAGGACAAATAATCAGTTTGGCTGTTGTGAACAGCTCAAGTAGTGTGTGGTTGCAATGAAAAGATGAACTTCACAGAAGTCACAACTTCCAACACTGAAGCCGGTGGCCTCCTGGTAAAGCTGCATATCAAAATTCTATACTTTCAGCCGATTTCAAGGGATAAAAAGGTTGTATTCTTCCGGTTCAACTTCGAGAAGCAACGTGAAGTCTTATAGCTTATGCTTTCATTCTACAAAGAAAGGCGTTGAAAAATGGTTTTAGAATGGCATTGAACTCGGTGCAGCCTACTGCAACAGGTGCTGTGCTGTCAAAGAAAATGGCAGAAAAAGACGCAGATCATCCTTATTGCCCTGAAGCTACGGCCCACCCACAGCCTCATCTCATGGATTTCAAAGTGCACATGTAGCCTACCAGCTGCCTCAGTTGCCTCTGGCTAAGGCACAGGAGAGGGTTCCCTTTAGGCTAATCCTAAGAATACTCATGTTACACAGCAGAGCCCATGTGAGTGTACTTTGTACTGTGTGGTCAGATGACAGCAAACTTGATGATGCTCCTGCAATGATGTGCATATGACATGACCATGACACTCATAAAACTCTCTCAGGCTTAGCCGGTGTTAACTTACAGGGAGTGAAAACCTGCTGAACACAACCATTATTTCTCCCACTAACGTTATCCCATACATTCATTCATTCATTCACCTAACTCAATATGTGCAAAGCTCTACAACACCAAACTCCATTCAAAAATCTGTCAAAGTAATGTAGTCTTACTTATGGGCTCAGATGCATACCTCATAAAACATGACTCAATACCTTTTCTGAATCCGTAGGGGCCATTCTCCCCCCCTACATTCTTCCCCTAAATCCTCACAAAGCATTTACTTGTGTTTTAATACAATTCCAGCTTTACTAACGCTTGTTTGTTCGCCTCTTCTTGTAACCGTTGAGAAGTCATTGAAATGAAGTGATCTTCTCTTTATGTAGGATTGGAGGATTGTATGTATGATAATGCCGAAATGACGAGTGTCGCCCCCAAATTCAGGAAAGGCATTCAGTCATATTTACACGGTGTGAGTGTGTATAGGCCTACTTCAACCAAGAAGTGGTGCATTAAATTGTCTTTTTTTTAATGGAGTTTGGCTTGTGCTCACTCCATACAGCGCGCATCGGGGCTACAGACTTCGTCACTCATTCAAGCAAGCCAGGTGCTGACGACAAAGAAGATCAACGACACAGAGAAACCAGACGACTGCTCTCCCGGGCGCCCTTTGTAATGCCATTCATTAGAGAAAAGTTGATTATAAGTTCACGTTAATTCAGTGCGACAGCAACACTGCTCGGGCCTGTTTCTCTCAGTTCTCCAGCAACAACAGCAACAAACAACGCATTTTCAGCCTGAGCTATAATAATACTCACAATTCTTTGATGAGCATGCTTGCTGTGCCCTCCGTCCAGGTGCAGATAAATGTAGGCACAGAACCCTATAGAAAGCCTGTTCCAAGTTGACAGCCGCTAGTCTCCTCTCCGCCGCCTGACGCTTGGTGCGCTCAGTTTTCTTCCTGGAAGATGCCTTTGGCGTTGATCCAAAGGGGCGCGGCATGGGCAGAGCTGGAAACACCCACTTTCTATTTTCAGGTAACTTCAACTTTCATGTTTCATCACTTATATGTATCGAATTGGTGATGTCACCAGTGATGTCACTTGAGCACTCAATGATGATGTCATCAGTGAGTGATGTCATCAGTGAGTGATGTCATCAGTGATGATGTCACCAGATGATGTCATCATTGCTCGAGTGACATCACATCATTAATTGGGGCAAAGGTGGTGAGTAGTCTACAAGAGGGCGGTGGCCGGTGGGTTGTTAAACCACAACCTATTGACAATTGATGACATAATAAATAAAACATAAGCCTAACATGACATCAAATTCAAATTTCTAATTCAAATTCAAATGAGCTATTGGCATGACAAGTGACAAGCTTGTATTGCTTTAGTCAGACATCATAGTATGATGTTGACTATGATGTTGACTATGATGTCAGAAGTATCAGACTGAAGTTACTGTAACTTCGGTCTGATACTTCTGTGATGTAACTGTTACATTTAGATTACTGGATGTTTGACTTATAATGATCACCAACTGGAGGTGATAGTTGACCCACCTTATTTATTCCCCACAGTGTCAGCTTGAGGGTGTTACACTGTGGGATAGTGTGCTTTTACCTCCAGCTGAGAGGGTGGAGTAGCCTGCACTGAACACAGGGTGAACGCCTACATGATGTGCCTCGAAACCAGCACAAAGAGAAACTGCCACCTCCGGTTCAACCTGTCTCATATAGGCCACTCGGCTGCTGAAAGCAGTGCACGTCCACAACCTGTCTCCTAGGCCAGTGGTTCTCAAATGGGGGTCTGGGGACCCCCAGGGGTCCATGGCACTTTGCCAAAAATAAAAATAGTTTTATTTTATTTTTTACAAAAGCTTCATAGTTCAATGGAAATATTTTGTGCTTTAAATCTAAAATGGTTCATGGACTACATTTTAATCTAACAAACCTATCAATTTAAAAGTCAAGCACGTTACCGTGGAAACAATTAAGCTTAGCCCAAAATCACAAATCAGGATAAGGGGGTCCCCGGTATATTTTCTATCTTGTAAGGGGTCCTTGGCTGAAAAACATTTGAGAATCTCTGTCGTAGGCCACTCGGCTGCTGAAAGGAGTTCACGTCCACAGAGTCTTGTTCCTGTTCCTGTTAGCAGACCGAGGCATTGACATGACCTTGTAGGTCAGTTCTTGGTGATTATGACACCACTGTTCCTGTGTAATTACAGTACAGGAACAAAGCTGCAGGAGGCCACTCCTTGGTTGTCTGTCAGATCTGCCTAGAAAGTTGCCGCGTGAATAGTCCTTGAATAGTTTGGGAATTTGAAAAGAATGTCTGGAAAAGTATGGGAATAATAATGATATAGCTTTTGAATTATGTTGTTGTAGTAGACCCACTTTGAGTCCACAGATTTTGTTGATGGCATGAAGAATAATGTTCAGATAGAGGGATGCTCTTCTTACCCAGCTGCTGTCAGCACGCAATATATAAAAAACCCACCAAAATATGGAATTTCAAAATGGAAAGCGTGGGGGAACCCTGCCAGTCATCCCATATATTCTGGTATTTGTCGCTGTGAAGAACAAGCTTCATCTATACAGTGAGTGATATGAGCTCGTTAGCAGGGGCAAGATGTCTATCTGCATAAATCATATTAAACACCAGACAAAATCTCCAAATCAAATTTAGGTTTGAAAAGTATGTATTGTTTTAATTGAAAATATGAAGGAACCCTGTCACACCGTACATACATACATACGTATGTAACAGTCACAAGTTTCTTACATTCTATTCTGTTCCATTTCACTCTAGTTCAGATACCGAGTAGTACAGTGACAGTCTGACCCCTGCTGCTTTGAAAGAGTATTTCTCTTCCTTTACAAGCTAAAAAATACTGTAGGCCGGTTTTCCAGTCAGTACTGTCTATCTCCAAAATAACACAGTTTAGTGTCCCATGGTGTGAATCTGGTTTCAGAGTTGTTGTTTTCTTTTACCTGCCAAGAAGACAATTCCGGTGTATTTGTGGGGATTTCTGGGCATGAAAACTGACAAAACATTGAATAGCCTAAAATAAATCTATCAGCAGCTTCAATTAAAAAATGTTGTTTGAACCCGACTACACTCACTAATTGAAAGGGCTAAAATCAAAAAATCATTACCTCGTCTCAGAGGAACTTTCAAAATCTAAATCCCTCCAATTCTGCTGAACGGAGATATTTCAGTTCAATCGTCTAAAATAAGTCCAAAGACAAAACAATCAACACATCCGTACAAATTACTGTTTATTTTTGCTTCATATATATTGATCTGTTTTTTTTTTCTTTCTTTCAGATGAAACGACTCGAAATGTCAATGACAATGGCTATAATGTGGCACAAGACAAGAGAAAACCAAATATACAGTAGAAGAACATGAACATACACATTGTTGTAAACGTCAGAGAAGAAGAAAAAAAGACAATAAAAGTAATTTGTAACATTTGGGTAGAAATCAAATATAAAAGAGACGAGATGCCAGGGAGGGAAAAGAAGGCATTGGTGTGAATAAACAATACATCAATCAAAGGATCAATCAGTGAAAGTCGAGTCGTCCTCCTCCTAGGGGAAGTGGGGGTGAATTGCGCCTACCAAACCCGGGAAGGTGATGGCATGGAGGATGGAGTGAGACATTTAAGGTAATGGCAGTGTAAGAAAGTGCTGATTAAAGATTTCCATTCTGAGGGAATGAGGATATTACCTGGAGACTCGTTCGTTCGTTGAGCCAGGCTGACTGATCGCTGCACACTACATTTGATCCCAATTATAGCCGTAAATGTTTGTGCAGGTTTGTACAAACGGAATAAAATCATTTCACTTGATGAGGCCACGGTAGGGCTGAGAGTGAACACGGTAGGGCTGAGAGTGAACACGGTAGGGCTGAGAGTGAACACGGTAGGGCTGAGAGTGAACACGGTAGGGCTGAGAGTGAATTCAGGACAGGTTGCCAGGCAAATGAAAGAACAATTATCCGTCGTCACCCACATTCATAGCGCTGGAGTAAAAGTACTACATTGAAGTACAGCGTGTCCAGCTAGTCTTAACAGCATGTCACGCCATGACAATATCGTTGCTGTGAAAGATATTCCCAAAAATACATCGGCCAACAAGAAATACAGCCTTGTTTTTGAGCTTGATAGCAATGAATTCTTGACTTTATCCATTGGGATTTGAAAGGATTTCATACGTAAAAGAGGTCAGAGAAGTTCCTCGCAACATTGATTAGCATGGAATCCATCAAATTCAAGTGAAAACGTGAAAATCACCAGACATTGGGGGTTAGGAGGTGTTCACACGACGAACATCGGCATGCTACAAGAGACACATCTCCTGGCTGCTTCAGAGACAACCGACATGCACGGACTACAAGAGACAATCTCCTGGCTCCTCTAGAGACATGCACGGGCTACAAGAGACTCTAAGTGAGGATCAAGTCGCCTGTGTCCACACACTTGTGAAAGGTCCAGAACTGAGAGACAAGACTCGGCCTGCGCTACGCAGAACACGTGACGCGATAGCTCTCTGTGAATACAAAAATAACTGCATCTTTCCGTCCCCATGTTCCAACGTTTCAAAACATAATCTATCTACATCTGAAGCTTCTGAGGATACATTCTACGCGTCATGCACAACAACTAGCGAGCGCAGCCGCTGCACACAGCCGAGGGCGGGGGGGGGGGCAGGCCATTCAGGAATATAGCGTTAAGGTCCATTTTGGAGGTCTAAGGTGCATTATGTGCCATTTGTTTCTCGCCTATAGTCATTCGTTTGAAACGTCTGAGCGCAGCAGAGGCGTGTCTCTCAGCTCTGGTCACCTGTTTGCAGACGACGTGCTACTTAGCGATGGATGCGCTGCAGTTTTCAAGACGTGTTTGCGGACACACGGATGGATAGACGAACGGACGGACGGATGGATGGATGAAAGCGATAGAGAGATGTAGGGAGAAGGTTGCGGCGTGCACCAGAGCCTGCCTCCATCCACTCCTCCCATCATCTGCACATAGAGAGGCACTCTGCAAGGTCACGGCTGTCTTTGGAAGTGCCTCTGTGAGTTACTGCCAGGCAGAAGATCTATCTGAGGAACGTCACTGTATGACCTTTGTGAAGATAATATGACAGACTGAAGTCCGATTGAAATTACCTCTCCGTCTCCTCCTCCTCCTCCTCTCTCCTTTCAAAGACCCCTTCTTGTCTGTGTCCCTTTATGTCTGTGAACGAGGTGATTTCAAGTTTTGCAGAGTGAGACTTCGGCGGACATGCTGCCTCCCTTGCCTGACTGCTATCTGAGCAAATACATGGTGGCGTTGGTGCACTTTGTCTTACGGTGGCCCGAATATTGACCCAGGAAACTGCTTCGGAAGCGAGAGCGAAATGTGGTACGCTCGAGTTCTTTGGAATTCATTGTAAGTCTCGCGAGTTACCAACTGTTGCCGCTCTTCGACGGGGTGGATAAAAAAAAAAAGCAGCTCGTGTTTTAGCCGTTTGGTTGCCTTTGTGGTCAACTGAACTCAACTGATCCCTTAAAACACAAATGCAAAATGACACAATCCTGTAATTCAACTATAGCACCTTTTTTGATTTAGAAATACAGTCCAGAAAAGTCACACACTCTTTGTTGTGTGAGAGTTCAGTCATGTCGTCTGGAGAGTGAGAAGGTGCCCAGCACCTCACAGAAGCACTTATTGCTACAGCCAACTTCTAATTCATGCGTGTATAAGTCTTTAAAACACACCACCTCCTTCCTATCTACCAAACCACACACACACACACACACACACACACACACACACACACACACGCACGCACTTCCTTACTGTCGCCGGATCATATACATGTAGGCTACAGTACAGTGAACAAAGATTCAAACACCTCTGTAATCATATTGCGAGTCAACAAAAAAACAATCGAAACGACAAAGTGTTACGTCGTTCAAAACGTGATATAGCCTGGTAACATACGTCAGGAATTCATGAGCACTTGGGAGAACCATACGAGCCGACGTGATGAGTAAAGGCTTTTGCACACCAAGTCCGTATTTTCGTCCGAAATTGACGCACGAAAAAAAGAAAGAATACGACCTAATTTGTGTCAATCATCATTGACACACCGAGTCCGACAATTACGTCCGTCATTTAAGATTTCGGACGAGGTTCGATTTTCTGCGTTTTTCGCATCAGTCAATAGATTTTTGCGAGCTGGGACCCGTCTGTGTTTTCAGATGACGGATTAAAAAACACGCATACGAAAACAATCGGACTGTGTGTGCAAAGACCTTAAGTGTGTCCGGCTGCACCGGCCGGTGACTGAGTGAAAGGATACGACAAGTTTAGCCACGTGTGCTTTTGTGTTTCCAAAGTCTAAATACATCAGTGTCTCCGGCATCGTGCAGTGTGGTTTAACCAGTACTCTTCACATTGTAGAGTTGAGTACTCTTCACCACTATACTGCAATGTACAATACGTAGGCAGAGGCAGTGCTCCCTGGCCTGAGCTAGCCGTGCACACTGTGCTGTCTTACTGTGGCACATTATTGCTGCTTGAAAACACATTAGAACTCGTAGCGTGTATTCGATCCTAACTTCCACCCGACGTTGCCGTCTCTGGAATCGTATTTGAGTCTCTGAGCGCAAACCGAAAAAGCGAGGCTGGAAGTCGTGGCCCGTTAGAAGTAGAGGCGTCATGGCCATGGGCGCCGTTTGTGTGGGAGGGGCCCCCGAGCTGGAGGAAGGGGAGGGGCCCTCAGAGAGTCGAGACGATGTTGTGCTTAGCAGCGGCCCTGGCCAGAGAGCTCCCCTACAGGAGCAGTTGTCTGTGCTCTTTCAGTCTTCCCAGAGGACCAATCAGAGAGCTTGTTCTTCTGGTCGTCACGGTTACACGAAGGTAACGGTTTTCTCCGAAGTCTCCTTGCTTCTAGGTTTTGCATTGGTTGGCATCTTCTTCTTCTTCGATGGTTTTGAAGCGTGAAGACCGGCAAAGTCCGATCAGCTCGGCGCCGCCGGCAAACGCAGAACGGCGTGAAAAAATAAAACGACAACGGCGAAGAGGACAGATATTTGAAGAGGAGATGGGGGAGGAGTCAGTTCCTCGGGGGCGATGAAGACTCTGCCCTCCTCTTCCTCTCGCCTCTCCCATCTCTCCCTCGTTTCTCCTCAGTTCGGAGATGCGGTCCGGGGGGGAGGAGGAGGAGGGGAGACGTAGGATGATGTCAGTTCACTCGTGTGTCCCAGTGTGTTGTGTCAGCTTTCTCACAGTGTGTAGTCAGTGTATCAGGGAGGGGGAAACTGTGTCACAGTGGTATATGGGCGGCCATGTTTGACCCAATATGATTGACAGTATAATAGTGTGTGTGTGTGCGTGTGCGTGTGTGCGTGTGTGTGTGTGTGTGTGTGTGTGTGCGTGTGTATGTGTGTGTGTGTGTGTGTGTGTGTGGGAATGTATGAGAGAGAGAGGATCGTCTGAGTGCAAGTGCAGACGAAGTGAGAGCAGTGCTGCCGTCGCGTCGGGGAGGACAGAGTGAGTGAACGAGTGAATGAATGCAATTGACCTCCGCCACTCTTCCCTCTCTCTCTCTTTCTCTCTCTCTCTCTTTCTCTCTCTCTCTCTCTCTCGCTCTCTCTCTCTAGCATAGCTCCTCCTCCCCTGTTGTCTTCAGTGGATCGGTCCTTTTCGCTCCTGGAAGCCGGTCTAGACGGAGGCTTGCTCGGGCTCGCTGCCGTTGTTGATCTGGACGTAGATCTTGGGGTCCTCGTCGAGCTCGTCCCGGAGGCGCGTGAGGTGCCGGCTGTGGCACAGCAGGTAGAGGGGCAGGCAGAATCCCAGCATGCTCAGCACCAGCAGGCCCACGTTCACCTGGAGAGGTAACGCAGAGGTCAGACTGATATATCGCTCCGCTGGTAGTCACCTTTGACCAAAAATCGAACATCGAACAGTCAATGACCACGTTCACATGGACTGCAGTAGCCCAACTACTGATATTAATCTAAATAAGACAAGACAATATTTCGATAAAGTGTTTCCATGAGTTGCTTATAGAATATTCCATTCATATTCCTGTTGACATGCTATAGGGTTGTTAGGGTTGGGTCGTTAGGGTCTTACCCACAGGGGGTCGTCCTCCAGGGGTCCGACCATGGCCATGAAGAGGGGCTGCTGGAGCAGGGCGAACAGCGCGCTGATCAGAGACTGCATGCCTGTCAGGCTGCCGAACTGAGAGGACGGGTACCTGCGAGGGACAAACAACACCGGCGTCTTACTCTCTTCAGTGATAACGTGAAAAGGTTTTCATCGTCGTAAATACAAGTCTGACTGACTGTGCAGAATTACGTTTCATTTTTGAGCCACAAATCGTTCTAGCAATGGCACTGGCGTTCCACTGAATATAGATCCTTCTCACGGGGGCCATTTTGTGTCGAAAAGGCAGGCTAAACACAGGTGCAACCCAAACACTAATCAGGGTTTCCAACTTCCATGATTGGAATTTGGAAACCCTCATTAGTGTTTTGCTTGCACCTGTGTTTGTTCTGCCTTTTCGACACAAAATGGCCCCCATAAAAAGGGTCTATTGCAGTGGTTGTCCACGTGAGGTCCGGGGAAACAACAGGGGTCCTTTGGCGGGGTTCCAGGGGGTCCCCAACAAATTGATAAAATGTTAAACTTCACCACTATTTCATTTAGAAGAAGTAAACACAATTCAAGAATGTAGAAACGTGACTATTTTTATCATAGTTTCTCGGTTATCTGTCTAATCTACAATACAGACAGTCTTGGAATTCTAGACAAAATCATATCTAAGAATAAAAAATATTCTCAGTTTCGGGTCAGACAGACAAGCGGGGGTCCGTGGCACTAATGTGGACAAAATCAGGGCTCTGAAAAGGGTTGAGAAGCACTGAGTGTATTGCTATGTTGCGTATTACTATGCCACTATATGGTCATATGAAGTATTATTAGGCTGTGAACTGGTGAACACACAGACACACACACACACACACACACACACACACACACACACACACTTACACAGCAGCGTACAGCCCGCCCACTGCAGAGTGGATGAAGCCTCTGACGATGGTGTGCAGGATGAATGACAGGATCTGAAGGGAAAAGAGCAAAGTGAGAAACTCTCTGATTAGGTCAGACCAGAGCCGTGTATATAGAAGAGTCGCGACATC